>NC_085845.1:203192075-203506242 GCF_035594765.1 Anolis carolinensis | reverse complement strand
CATGTGAACTGGAAATAATGGGAATTGCAACCCAACCGTTCTTGTGGTTCTGAGGTTGGGGAAAGATTGAAAGACTTTTAAATGTCAGACCTCATACTCACCAGCCTTGTGTGGAAATTCAAACCTTACTATCCTGACTGAACAGAACAAACGGAAGCCTTCCAGATGTTACTGTATCAAAACTCCCATCGGCTCTAGTCACGATATCTAATGATGAGGGCTACTGAAGTTGAAGTCTAGCATCTAAAGGAGGATCACATAAAATGATATGGACCGTGGGTTTGATTCATCTACCCTAAACCTTGGCCTCTGATCAATTCTAAGCATTAAGCTACTGCATGAATGTAATCAAAATTACCAATATTCCCAAAAACAGAACCGGGGCGGGGGGGGGGGGGGGGGGGGGAAGGGGGTGAGAGACAGGACGGATGACTCAAAATTTGAAACAAAAACAGAACAGATTTCTGCCATTTTGCACATCCCTATAAAGTACACTGAAAATAGCAGACTGGGAGTCTATTTAGTATATGGCTAGATCTTTAGAAAGCCAATAGAGACTTACTGTGCATTAAAAAGCTGATGGTGCAGAGAGCCAGAAGGCACAGGTAGAAGCGGGAGAACAATCCACACCTGTACTGAGAAAGGGAGGGCGGGAGGGATGAAGGAAGGAAGGAAGGAAGGAAGGAAGGAAGGAAGGAAGGAAGGAAGGAAGGAAGGAAGGAAGGAAGGAAGGAAGGAAGGAAGAGAAAGGGAGAGACAACATTAAGGAGAAATATCCATTAAGTGGCGTATTTTCTTTTTAATTGTTCATCAAAAGCAAATCTCAATATCCAGCAACCTTGGACACAACCCAGTTGCTTTGTGTGAGTCTACATTCACTTTGGAGTCAACACTAGCATCTTCATGATGCACTACAACTTCCAGGAAGAATCCAGAACTTTTGCCCTTTAACCTGTAATTGCTCTGCAGTAACCAAAATTAGGGGATATTCTGGAATGCCCACAACACTCTGGGGTGTCCCCCAAAATTTGTGACCACATGGATAGTTGGATCAAGCCCATTTCAGCCCACATTGTCCACATCCACACACTGCCATCATCACCCTTTCAGTGAGCCGGTCATCTGAGAATGAGATGGACCATCCTTGTGTCACTCCTTGGCCCACGAGGTCAGTAGAGCACATGTGATCTCAACAGGACCATCTGGACGCTGATGCAGACCAGTGCTTCCAAAGGCCATCATGGTTGATCCAGTGCCACCTTAATGCCCCAGATTAGTGCCAGATTAAGTAGGAAGTGCAGACATAGTCTTAATCTCAAAGAGAGTATCACCACTGAATCAACAGTCAGGAAGTCAACACATAGCTATGATTCCTAGGTCTTCTCTATTTAGTACAATCATCATAGAATCATAGAACTGGAAGAGACGCTCGGGGCTATCTAGTTTAACCCCCTTTTGCCATGCACGAATACACAATCCCATCTCTTCTGACAGATGGCTGCTTCAAAGCATCCAGAGAAGGAAACTCCACTGGACTCCCATCAGAGCTGAATTCCTCTGTTGATCAGCTCTAACTGCAAGGAAGTTCTTCTTAATGTTTATATGGAATAGTTCTTTCTGAAATTTGAATCCATTGTTCTATATCCTAGTCTCGAAAGCAGCAGAAAACAAGCTTATCCCTTTCTCCTCAATGGGACATCCTTTCCAATAGTCAAACATGGTTCTCATGTGCTTTCTTGGTCTTCTATGCAAGCTCCCCAAGCTGCTTTTCAGAGGGAGTCATGGTTTCCATAGTTGGATAATGTTGGTGTCCTTCTCTGGACACCCTTCACCTTGTCCATATCTTTCTTGGATTCCTTTGCCCGAAACTGGACACAGGATTATTCCATGTGAGGTCTGACCAAAGCAGAATAGAGTTGTTCCATGACTTCCCTCAATCTGTACAGGACACTATCCTCCGCTTGATGAAGTCTACATTGGCTTTTTTGATGCCACATCACACAGTTGATTCATGTTCAGCTTGTGGCATCCTAGATCCTTTTCACATGGAGTGTTTGCAAGCCAGGTGTCACTCGTTCCAAATCTCCTAAGTGTATTATTGTACATTTATCCCTGTTGATATGATTTTTGTTAGTTTTGGCCCAGCTCTCTAATATGTCATCTCATCATGCCACTGTCCCCCTCCAAATTACTCCATAGATGCCTTGTTACAGCCCTTCTCTGGAATGACTGGAGGACTCAAAGGATCTCCACTGTGGAGTTCACTTACGCCATTGTCTGTCCCATGGTTCCCACTTGGCAGAATCCCATCTGAAGTGGCAGCAGCCTTTCCTCCTTCTCTCCAGGAGAGAGATCCTTCTAGGTCTTTTATGGACCAACCAGCAAAGAGGAACTAAGCCTCAATGGCAACCAGCAAGTCCAACAACTAACTGAAAGGTCAACCTTGATATTTTATATTGGAAGGTAGACCTCCCAAGCAGTGGCCCAGAAACCAAGAAGTACAAATATAATGGCATCATGAGCAGAACATTATATCCTTCACTTTGAACAATTGGCCTACTTAGACATAGTAATGTTTTATGCATGGAGGACTTGATGCCAATCATTCCAGAAATGGGCAGTAGCAGAAATCTCTGTAGTAATTTGGGAGAGAAAAGTGGCGCAAAGAGAGGCAATTGGCTGGAAATCTATTGAGTAGAGAAGACTCATGGAATACTGTAATGGGATCCAGCCATGAGTTGACTCCCCATGACAGTTGATTCATTGGGGATACTCTGGTCATGGAATGCCATGAGTATACAGGGAATACCGTGGATGTAGCGTACCTGGATTTAGTAAGGCCTTCGACAAAGTCCCTCACAACCAAACTAGTAAAATGTGGACTAGACAAAACTACGGTTAGGTGGATCTGTAATTGGTTAAGCGAACGAACCCAAAGGGTGCTCACCAATGCGTCGTCTTCATCTTGGAAAGAAGTCACGAGTGGAGTGCCGCAGGGTTCTGTCCTGGGCCCGGTTCTGTTCAATATCTTTATGAACGACTTAGACGAAGGGTTAGAAGGCACGATCATCACGTTTGCAGACGACACCAAACTGGGAGGGAGAGCCAACACTTCAGAAGACAGGAGCAGAATTCAAAACGATCTTGACAGACTAGAGAGATGGGCCGAAACTAACAAAATGAAGTTCAACAGGGACAAATGCAGGATACTTCACTTCAGCAGAAAAAATGGAAATCAAAGATACAGAATGGGGGAGGCCTGGCTAGACAGCAGTACATGTGAAAAAGATCTTGGAGTCCTTGTGGACAACAAGTTAAACATGAGCCAACAATGTGATGCGGCTGCTAAGAAAGCCAACGGGATTCTGTCCTGCATCAGTAGGGGAATAGCGTCTAGATCCAGGGAAGTCCTGCTCCCCCTCTATTCTGCCTTGGTCAGACCACACCTGGAATCACACTGGGTCCAATTTTGGGCACCACAGTTGAAGGGAGATGTTGACAAGCTGGAAAGCGTCCAGAGGAGGGCAACTAAAATGATCAAAGGTCTGGAGAACAAGCCCTATGAGGAGCGGCTTAAAGAGCTGGGCATGTTTAGCCTGCAGAAGAGAAGGCTGAGAGGAGACATGATAGCCATGTACAAATATGTGAGGAGAAGTCATAGGGAGGAGGGAGCAAGCTTGTTTTCTGCTGCCCTGCAGACTAGGACACGGAACAATGGCTTCAAACTACAGGAAAGGAGATTCCACCTGAACATCAGGAAGAACTTCCTCACTGTGAGGGCTGTTCAGCAGTGGAACTCTCTCCCCCGGACTGTGGTGGAGGCTCCTTCTTTGGAAGCTTTTAAACAGAGGCTGGATGGCCATCTGTCAGGGGTGTTTTGAATGTGATTTCCTGCTTCTTGGCAGAATGGGATTGGACTGGATGGCCCATGAGGTCTCTTCCAACTCTACTATTCTATGATTCTATGATTCATGATTAAGTTTGTGTCACTAAATCTGGGGCAAATCTGGATCATTAAAATGGCTTGGATCAATTATGGGGTGGGCAGAAGCCAGTGTACTATGACAGTGTCCAGATGGTCCACTTGGGCTAAGACCTTGTTAGCTCCACTGGCCTCTTCCCTGTGTCCTCGTGGCTCCATCCCCACTTCCTCTCTGGCCAAAGAACGTCCTGTGACATTATTAGTCAATAAACCCAAAGGAATGCCATGTTATAGACATGAAAAATTAATTTGATTCCCAGATGTTGGAAGCACACATCAGGAGACATCCTGTGTCATCTTTATGCTATGGTCCTAGGCTCCCACAAAGTTCTCAGAGGTGAAATGATGAACCTGATGGAAGGACATTTGGCCCAATGCAAGCATTCAGTTCTGAATTTGGGAAGGCTTCATAGTTAACAGCTGGAGCATAAAATTATAGAATCATAGAGTTGGACATGACCCCAAGGGCCATCCAGTCCAACACCCTTCAACCATGCAGGAACACAGAATCAAAGCACCCCCAACAGATGGCCATCTAGCCTCTGCTTCAAACCTCCAAAAGAAGAGTCTCCGACGAACTTCCTGCAGAAGCATATTCCATTGCTGAACAACTCTTACCATCAAGAAGTTGTTCCTCTTGTGTCATGGCCATCAGCTCCCGGAAGTCTGCCCGGCCTAGCTCAGCCTTCAGCAGAAGCAGACAATTTCTAGCATTTGGAGCAAGCTATTGACAGGTTAACCATGCCCAGGGCCGGTCCTAGGTAATTTTCAAGTGTAAGCAAACAGAATTTTATAAAAGCGTTGGATAAACAAAAATGTTGGATAATAAGGAGGGCTTAAGGAAAAGCCTATTAAACATCAAATTACATTATGATTTTTATAATTTTTATAATTCCCTGACTATGGAATTCACTACCCATTGAAATCAGGCAAGCTCCCACTCTGTTAGCTTTTAGGAAAGACCTGAAAACATGGCTCTTTCGCTGTGCTTTTGGTGAGTAATTACTGCTATATATTTCTTTGTTACTCCCCCCCCCCCCCAACATCTATCCTCCAGACTGTGCCACTTTCATGTGTCCCTGTCCAAAGTGGAGTACTCCTTTGTCCCTCTCACTCCGAGTTTTTATCTTTGTGTTCATGCGGCCTGCCCTTGTTTTTACTGTTTCTTTGATTTCTTGATGTAATGTATATTATCATCCATTGTATTGTTTTAATTGTGTTATGATATGCTGTTTTATATTTTATTATATTGTATTGCTCTGGGCATGGCCCCATGTTAGCCGCCCTGAGTCCCCGTTGGGGAGATGGTGGTGGGGTATAAATAACGTTTTATTATTATTATTATTATTATTATTATTATTATTATTATTATTATTATTATTATAATAATAAACTAAGCACCAAAATATCATATTTTACAACAAATCAACAAAAAATACATGATAATGTTATGTAGGAATTACTATATTTGTGAATTTAGCACCAAACATTGAATTGGGATATAGGGCAGTGTGGACTCAGATAACCCAGATCAAGGCAGATATTGTGGGTTATTCTGCTTTGATATTCTGGGTTTTATGGCTGTGTGGAAAGGGGCCTTGTAAAAATAGGACTCCCAGGAGCCTTGGCAGCTCAAATGAGGCCAAAGTGCATTCATCGCACAGTGAAGACCAGGCATGGGCAAACTTCAGCCCTCCTTCCTGGTGTTTTGGACTCCAACTCCCACCATTCCCGGCCTGAGGCACTTCACTCAACAGCCACTGAGCACAATGTCCTTTGGGGAGGGCATGGTCTGGTGCGGTTCTATGCCCATTTTGGCTAAAACTTGAGCTTGAGATGCCTATTTTATCTGCATGGAGGCATGAATGCAGTTTGTCCCCACATTAACAGCCCAGAGCAAAGGAGGGGGGGGGGCTTTGCTATGGAAAACCGGGGGGGGGGGGCTTATGCTCTGTGCCTGAGTAGACAGGGAGAGAGTGAAGGGAGAGAGGGAGAGAGTGGGCCTTGGCCAGCAAAGGAGGAGAAAGAGAGAGGGAAGGAGAGAAAGGCAGAGGCAGAAGGGAGGAAAGAAAGAAGGAAGGAGGTGGACATCAAGGTGGGCAGGTAAAGACCCCACCTCGTTTATTTTGGCATCCATCCCCCTCTCCCCTCATGAGACCCCCATTGGAGTGGAGCCTTTCCCTTTCCCTTTTCCTCCATCCGGGCATGTGCGGAGTGCAGCCTCGGGGACCCTTCCCTCTACATGATGATGTAGGAGCCCCAATTCCCGTGTGTGGGGTGGTGAGAGGCACCAGGGCCCCTCCCCTCCCGTGGGCATGGCCAGGCCCCTCACCTGTCTCCCCACCGGGGCCTCACCTGTCCCACCTTACCTGTCCCAAGCGGCGCCCAGCTGCATTCACCCCACAGATAAGAAGGAGGCGGACAGGCCCAGAGTGGTCTTGGGGCAGAAGCGGGAAACCCTTCCATAGAATCATAGAATCATAGAATAGTAGAGTTGGAAGAGACCTCATGGGCCATCCAGTCCAACCCCATTCTGCCAAGAAGCAGGAAATGTCATTCAAAGCACCCCCGACAGATGGCCATCCAGCCTCTGCTTAAAAGCCTCCAAAGAAGGAGCCTCCACCACAGCCCGGGGGAGAGAGTTCCACTGTCGAACAGCCCTTCTCACTGTGAGGAAGTTCTTCCTGATGTTCAGGTGGAATCTCCTTTCCTGTAGTTTGAAGCCATTGTTCCCTTGTGTCCTGGTCTCCAGGGCAGCAGAAAACAAGCTCCCTCCCTCCTCCCTAGGACTTCCCCTCACATATTTGTACATGGCTATCATGTCTCCTCTCAGCCTTCTCTTCTGCAGGCTAAACATGCCCAGCTCTTTAAGCCGCTCCTCATAGGGCTTGTTCTCCAGACCCTTAATCATTTTAGTCGCCCTCCTCTGGACGCTTTCCAGCTTGTCAACATCTCCCTTCAACTGTGGTGCCCAGAATTGGACACAGTGTGATTCCAGGTGTGGTCTGACCAAGGCAGAATAGAATAGAGGGGGAGCAGGACTTCCCTGGATCTAGACGCTATTCCCCTATTGATGCAGGACAGAATCCCGTTGACTTTTTTATCAGCCGCATCACATTGTTGGCTCATGTTTAACTTGTTGTCCACAAGGACTCCAAGGTCTTTTTCGCACACACTGCTGTCAAGCCAGGCCTCGTCCCCAGGCCTGCCCTAGAAGACAGCTCGGAGCCTCCTTTCATGGTCAGGATTGGGCATAAGGCATCGTGGAGCTGATTTGCATGGGCCTACATGGAGGCTGCAGCGGGGACAAAGCACCGGGCTCCAAGAACTGCGAGGCCGCGGGGCGCTTCCACCGCCTCCTCCCACCAGTGGGCGCCATCCTCCGGAGCTGCCACCGCTCACCATTGGGGCCTCTGCCAGACCAGGAGGAGGGGGAGGGAGAGGAGGAGGTCGGAGGGCGCAAAGAGGGCAGGGGAGCCAGGGAGGGGGAGGGAAGCAGGCTGCGCCCTTCCGACTCATGGAGCCTTCAGTAACCGCGTAGTTTGCCTAACGATTGAACCGCTCCTGATCATGCCTCCTCCTCTGGAACAGGGAGGATATCACAAGTCTCAAACATTGGCTGTGAACGGATAATGAAACAAACAGCTGAGACCTCCACTTGGTGGAGTGGCTCTGGGCAGCAGACAACATTCTATTCTTGCTCTGTAATCTGGCTCTGCTGCTCCTCAGTTTTCAAGAACTTCTGGCTTTTAACCTCTAGACTGAATAATGGTACAGTAGAGTCTCACTTATCCAAGCTAAACGGGCCGGCAGAAGCTTGGATAAGCGAATATCTTGGATAATAAGGAGGGATTAAGGAAAAGCCTATTAAACATCAAATTAGGTTGTGATTTTACAAATTAAGCACCAAAACATCATGTGATACAACAAATTTGACAGAAAAAGTAGTTCAGTACGCAGTAATGTTATGTTGTAATTACTGTATTTACGAATTTGGCACCAAAATATCACAATATATTGAAAACATTGACTACAAAAATGGCTTGGATAATCCAGAGGCTTGGATAAGCGAGACTTGGATAATTGAGACTCTACTGTATTTCCAATTTCTGGACTCTGACCTTAGCCTTGTTTTCAAGAACTCTTCGGACTCTGACAAATGGTGTTTCTGACTCTGGACTGTGTCTTGGCTATTGTTGATGTTTCTTGTCTTGGAACCAGACTCTGCTGTGTTTCTGACTCATGGCATTTCTGACCCTGGATTGTGACCTTGGCTTCCATTTGTTCTTGACTTGACTTTGTTGCCACTCCTGCTTGATTTTATCTAATTGACTTTGGAATATGGCATTGGCTCACTCTGATCTGTTTGAGGTTTGTACTTCTGATATTCCAGCTGGAAATTTAAGGGCTTAATAATGTGGGCTCTTCTGTTAGCAGACTCTTTTGACTTTGGCTTATTCTCCTATGGTGTGATAAAACATAAGTTCCTGTTATCATGTCTGAGTCATGACACTGCATTTGGTTGAAAAAGGATGAATGCTTGGGCAATCAAGATCCTCCCTCCAACTATTACCACCTCCATAAGAGACACCCACAGGATTATGGTCTTCACAACACAAAATGTCCTATTTGGGGAGGAAATGGGAAAAGGAGGAGCAGAGAAAAGGGCTCAGATGAAAGATAGCAATGCCACTCTTGTAAAGTAACAGCCCTTTGAAGGGAGCAAAGACCACATATTCAGAGAAACATGAGCCGATTAGGAGAAGAATCAATTTATTGTCATCAACATCCTCCCTCCAGAAAAAGTTTGAGAGACATCCCATGGAGTTTTAACTCTTAGGATGGAATGCACACAAGGAACTAGGCCACCATAGAAGGAAGAAGTTGTGAAGATGTTCTTAGTCTCCTTAGTGTTCAGCATCTTGAGGCTGTGGGGTGCTGATCCCTCATCAAAACAATGACAGTTTGCAGAGATACGGTTGCTTCACCTCACAGTCTTCGTCGTTAAAATACATGTAGTCTAGAAGAAAACAAAAACTTATCAGAGATATCTTTACGCTCTTCCCCATCACTGCATTTAAAGAATGGACTCTGATTTTAACTGGGAAGAATAATGCAACAAAGAGACCCCCAGTACAGTATGACCCCCCCCCCCCCCTTATCCATGGAATTGATATCCAGTTTCACTTATACACACTCCAAAAAATGTCGCTCCCATCGGGTGTTTGTGGGTTTCCAGTGTAATTCTATGGTATGGCTCCAGCTCAAGTATAGTCAAAATATGAGTGTTCTTCAAAAAGTTTTTGCACTTTTATATTTTTGTTGGAAATGATGAACATGAAGTTAGGAGGAGCAGTAATTGGTCATGTCTGAGAGCACCATGTGACTAGTTTGTCTGGTAAGATGGCTGACTTTGCAGTTTAGTAGAAGAGTTGCTGCGCTGTAGTGAAGATAGCTGCACAACGTATACATTGCACTAAAAAGGAACAGTGCTCTGTTGTATGCCTTTTGTGGAAAGAAAATGTACCGGTAGCACAGATTCATCTCCACATGTCATCTGTGGTATAGTCCAGATTTAGTGCCATGTGGTTTCCACCTTTTTGCACTGTTCAAAGAAGATTTAAGGGTAAAAAGATTTTCTTCTGATGGTGATGTGAAAGCAGTAGTGCATCAGTGGCTATGTGCATAACCAAAAACATTTTTTTGCTGATGGCATTAAAAATTTGCTACAATGGACTTAAAGTGAAGAAAATGGAGCTGTGAGCAGTATCAGCCACAAGACATTGAGAAATATTTTTTTTCCGGAAATAAAAAGAATAGATGCAAACCTCTCAAGACTCAAAGGATCTCCCTTTTGAGAAGGAGAAAGAGAAGGGACGTTGTGGTCCCAGAGACATCATCATGCAAACAGATGCAGACAGAAGTAGCTCTGATTCATCTCTTACTATACTATATTTCTGAAAAAATGATCTAAAACGTGCCCTTAAATCTGCTGTAAATTTACCAACTTAGTCCAGAAAATCTTCCATGAGAAATTGTAGAGATAAAATAAGAATTTTAAAAATCTAATTAGTGGTACTATTTTTCAAAATATTTATGCGAGATGAAACTGTCTGGTGAAACCAATTACAAAGAGTGAAAGTGAACTAATTTGTTAAAGAACTGTGGGAATTAAAATTGTTTAACATGCCTAAGAATCAGATAGCCATAACATCCTGGGACTGCAGGGAGCCTCTGGGCTGATTCCAAACAGCAAATAAATCAGGAAGTCTCCATAGAAATGAACCAAAGAGATGCAATGTCAATAAGACCAAGATTTAAAAATCAGAAAGACCAGATAGAAGTTTCCAGGAGAGGATATCTTCCACAAGAAGAAGATCCAGTGAGAGAATTCTTGACCCAATTAAGAACCATTATGAATGTAATGAAAAATTTGAAGGCCAGAATTGATGAGAGAATTATGCAGGTTGAAGATTATTTATAGAAAGGGCAACAAGAGATGAAGAAAGATATGCAACCGATGGCAGACACAATGAGTGATATTTTGAAGCAGCAGAAACAGCAATAACCAAAAATAAAAATAATTGAATTGGCACAAAAGAAGATGCAAATGGATTTCCAAAGAGATTCCACCCAACTCCAAAGATTAGATTATTTGCAAAGAGAATACTTTTTGATGTTGAACAGAATACCGGAATCTGTACAGGAACCTGATATGGCAATACATAATTTGTGGCTGGAATCCTTGGTAGACCAGAACAAATGGTCAAGCCACAAATTGACAGGACCTTTATAGTCAAATCTCAACACACAATAAGGATTAAACTTCCAAGAGTTGTGATTGTGTTGTTTACAAGAAAGAAAGTACAAGACCAAATTTTTCAAGCCCACACCAAAGAGCCAATTGAAATAGGAAATACTAGAATTTCAGTATTAAGATAACTTCCGTCTCAGACAATAAGGAAAAGAAGAGATCACTTCTTCCTGACAGATAAACTTAAGAAGAAAGACTACAGATAATTAGTGATTGACAAACTGACTAGGCTTATACAATCGCCAGACTCTTTTCATCAATTGTTGATCAATTGTTCAGCTCAGGTCTTGCAAACTCAAGACAGCTTGATTGATGCAAAGCATCTTACCTGCAACTTTCCCCAAATATTCAATATTATTGCTCTACTCATACCATTCTTCCATTTTATTTTCCATGATGTTGACATCAACTCAGGGAACTCAAATGAATGGGAGTCCTCATCAATTGTCCAGCTTAGGTCTTGCAAACCCAAAGCAGCTGTGACTTCCTTCAGTGAGTCATACCAGATGTTATGTGGTTCTCTATCAACTTTACCCAAATATTGAATATTGTTGCCCTAATATTGTTCTGTTCCTCATCCTACTCTCCCACTTCATTTGCCATGAAGTTGGCTTCAACTTATGGTGCCCTCAACATCTCAGCCTAGGTCTTCCAAATTCAGTGCAACAGTGGCTCATAGGGTCAACACTTTTGCTGAAATTTCCTAAGCACTATCAGATTTCCCAATGAGTCATTTTGTGTTGTGACACATCTTATACAACAAGAAATCAAATAAATACTGAGAAAGTTGGAAGACTGAGTTCTCCAGGGCTTTGAGGAGGTGGTGGTGGTGGTGGTGGTGTTTTGACTCTAATACATGGCAGTTGCTTGCCCAACTGTGCTTCTTGAGCATCATTGTCTAAAACACACACAAACGGCTCCTCACCTTTACTATACAGTTCAACACAATTCTGTTTTTTGTTACAGTTGGACGGTTGGCTGGCTGCCCAGGGTAAGTAGTCAACGGCAGAGTTATCTGACCATCTCCATAGTCGATACTGCAGAAATAGAAAAAGATCTTCACTGGGGAAGAAAGGTAGCTTTCCGTCCTCTTTGCCTTTATCCACCACCCACATCCATAACCCTTCAGAAGCAACATGGATGGCTTGCCCCCCTTGCAAATTTGCATGGCCCTTCTAGAATGGGGTCCCTTTTACACCACACAAATATACCCTGTTTCCCCGAAAATAAGACAGGGTCTTATATTAATTTTTGCTCCCAAAAATGCACTAGGTCTTATTTTCAGGGGATGTCTTATTTTTCCATGAAGAAGAGCTCACATTTATAACAACAAAATGAACATTTATTATATACTGTAAAGTAGTTGTCATCACAAACCAGCATAACCAGACAAACTATGAATCCTATCAAGAATTTCTTGTTACTACCATTATTTACATGTACAACAATCTATGGTACCTCTTGCAGTTTAGGTTTCACAAGGTTTCCACGCTGATTTCTCTCTATTCTAGTTTCAATGTAGTCATGAATGATGAATAATATAATATACTATAATAATAATATGATAATATAATAATAATATAATGATATACAATATATTAATGAGATAATATAATATAGGATATAATAATAACAGAAAATGATAATAATATGGTATTAATAGGATAATATAATAATGGGATATAATAACAGAATAGCATAATAATATAATAATAATAGGATAATATAATAGAATAATAGAATGGAATAGAATGATATAAAATATATTAATAGGATAATATAAAATGGAATATAATAATAATAACAGAATATGCTAATAATAATAAAATAATAATATAATATAATAGAATAATAGTATAGAATATAATGATATAAAATATATTAATAGGGTAATATAAAATGGAATATAATAATAACAGAATAATAATATAAAAATATAATAGAATAATAATAGAATAATAATATAATGATATAATAATAATAGAAAAATATAATATAATGATTTAAAATATATTAATAGGATAATATAATAATGGGATATAATAATAGTAACAGAATATGATGATAATAATATGGCAATAGAATAATAGTATAAAATAATCAGTTTCATGGCATAGGATAGGAATAAGGATGAGAGGAGAATCCCAATGCGTCCTGTACCTTTAAGGAGCAAAAGCAGCAGGACGAAAGCCCTCTTCCTTCCCTCCCTCCCTCCCACCCTCCCTTGCTCTGGCTCCAGGAGCCAATCAGAAGCCTCTGGGAAGAAGAGAGCATGGCCAGCATGGCCAGGACGGAGAAGGAAGAAACGGCAGCGCAGGCAGCAGCCACGGAAGGTTTTCAAGCCTCGGCTGGGGGACAGGCAAGGCAAGGCAGGCAGGGAGGGAGGGAGGCACAGAAAGAAAGCACTTTCCCTCCCTCCGGTGTATGTATGTGTGCTGCTTCTGCCCTGCAGCCATGCTTCCCAATGGAACTCTGCTGCAGCCTTAGCTGCTAGGTCTTACTTTCAGGGGAGGCCTTATATTTGGCAATCCCCCCAAAACCCTGCTAGGTCTTATTCTTTGGGGAGGTCTTATTTTCGGGGAAACACGGTAGTACTGTGATTTCACTGTCACATCCTGTGGAATTCTGGGATTTGTAGTTTAGGGAAGGACCTTGAATGGGTAAGGTATCCGACAGTTTTACTGGTAGTCCTCCTCGTCTTTGTTTATCAAAAGATTGTTATGTGTTTACATTTGTTCCTTGGAACCAAAGGTGAAAAATACTGGCCTGATCCTATTTGCTAATACTGACTAGAGGAGACCCATTAGAATCATAGAGTTGGAAGAGACCCCATGGGCCATCTAGTCCAGCCCCATTCTGTCTTGCAGGAAAAGCACAATCAAAGCACCCCTGACAGAAGGCAATCGAGTCTCTTTTAAACTTCCCAAGGAAGGAGCTTCCACTGGACTCCGAGGCAGAGAGTTCCACTGCTAAACAGCTCTTCTTACTGTCAGAAAGTTCTTCCTAATAATGTTCAGGTGGAATCTCCTTCCCTGTAATTTGAACCCATTGCTCTGAGTCCTAGTTTCCAGGGAAGCAGAAAACAAGCCCTACTCTCTCTTCCTTATGACATCCTTTCAGATATTTATACATGGTTCCTCTCATGGCGCCTCTCAACCATCTCTCCTGCAGGCTAAACATTCCCAGCTCTTTAAGGCACTCCTCATAAGACATGGTCTCCAGACCTTTGATCATTTTAGTCACCCTCTTCCTCTGGACACCTTCCAGCTTGTCAACATCCCTCTTCAATTACTTTGCTCAGAATTGGACACTATTCCAGGTGAGGTCTGGCCAAAGTCGAATACAGAGGCACTACATCTTCCCTTGACCTAGACACTAGACTCCTTTGGATGCAGCTCAAAATCCCATTGACTTTTTAAGCTGCTGCATCACACCGTTGGTTCATGTTCAACTTGTTGTCCATGAAGACTCCAAGATCTTTTTCACATGTATCTTTATTATGGAACCAGGTGTCATCCATCCTGGATCTATGCATTTCATTTTTTTCTGCCCAAGTGAAGTATTTTATATTTTTCCCTGTTGTGATTCACTTAGTTAATTGGCCAATCCACTCTCTAATATGTTGAGGTCCTTTGTAATTCCAATCCTGTCTTCTGGAATATTAGCTATTTGATTTCGGTGTCATCTGCAAACTTGATAAGCATGCTCTCTAAACCTTCATCAAAGTCAGCCGATGTTGAACAGAACTAGGCCCAGGACCAAACTATCTTCATGGTACTCCACTTGTCATTTCTTTCCAAGATGAAGAGGAACCATTGGAGAGAATCACCCTTTGGGTTCAGTTGCTTAACCAATTACAGATCCACCTAATAGTAGCATTGCCTAGCCCAAATTTGACTAGTTTGCATGCAAGGAGGTCATGGGGAACTTTATCAAAGGCCTTCCTGAAATCAAGATATGTGACATCCACAGCATTCCCTGCATCTACTAAGCTTGGAACTCTATCAACAAGAGATATATTTAATCTGGCATGACCTATTTCTGAGAAATGTGTGTTGACTCAATAGAATTTACTAACCTCTTAAGAGTTGGACCTACAGTTGTGGAGACTAAGTCCAGGCAGTCCCCGAGTTACAAACATCCAATTTACAAATGACTTATAGTTGAGAATGTATTTGAGACAACAGAAAGGGAGAGAATCTTTCCTAGAAAGAGAAATCTACTTCTGGAAGAGTAATTAAGTAATTATCATGGGAAAAGGAGTCTCCACTGAAGGTTTATCCTCAATCCTTGTTTCCACAACAAGCCAAATTTTTCAAAATCCAATTCTCACAGGAACAGAAAGTGAGGTGGACTCTTCTGAACAGGGGCACAGTCAGAAAAAAACACACAAAACTAAACGCCCTAGAACCACTAAACTTGGCAACAGAACCCAACGCCCTTGCCGCTAGGTTTCTACCATGAAACCCAACATTTAGAACCGAACCGGGACCCACAAAATCCCAAAACCAGGCAAAAATGATCTGTGTTCACCCTTCCCTATGAGATCCAAATCTTCATGCGCAGATCATTTTTGCCTGGTTTTGGGATTTTGTGGGTCCCGGTTCAGTTCTAAATGTTGGGTTTCATGGTAGAAACCTAGCGGCAAGTGCGTTGGGTTCTGTTGCTAAGTTTAGTGGTTCTAGGGCGTTTAGTTTTGTTGTTTATTTCTAGGCTCAAATACCATAAGCTGTGGCTTATGGGAATCCTTTGTTGGCCAGGTGGAATAGCAGTGAATAGCCTTGCAGTCTCAAGGCCTGGTCGTTTTCTAGAGTAGCTGGAGCTTTTTGTTGTATGAACGTAGAGGCATGGATGAGGGGTTGTGCTGCCAAGTTTAGTGTTTCTGAGACGTGTAGTTTTGTTGTTTTGTCCTAGGCCGAAATTTCATTACCCTTTTATATATATAGATATATAGTACCTGTTTTGACTTGCATACAAATTCAAATTCAATTACAGAACTTGGACTGCTTGTAACAAGATTCTGGCCAATATGGTTCCATCTTCTGCATCAGGCCTGGGCAAACTTGGGCCCTCCAGGTGTTTTGGACTTCAACTCCCACAATTCCTAACAGCCTACTTGGAGGCATGCCTGTAGCCGGGGGGGGGGGGGGGAGGGGAAAAGTTGTTAGGGGTTCAACCTCCCCCCCCCCCCCGAAATTTTTCAGGTTAAAAAAAACCTGGTTTACTCATGAATTTTAACTGGTTAACCAAATCCCCATGCTAAGTCTGTGAGGCGCAAAAAATAGGAGTCCCTCCAGGCACTATCTCAAGCAGATATTGACAGGTCTGTAACTGGGTTTCAGGAGGGGTTTTGAAAATTTCGTGGGGGGGGGGGGGGTTGAACCCCTAACCCCCCCCCCCCCCCCACAAAATTTTCAAAACCCCTCCTGAATTTTTTTTCTGCCTACGGCCCTGCCTGGAGGTCCAAAGTTTGCCCATGCCTGTTCTCCATGGTAGTCCTTCAAACATTTCGTGATGGCTATGTTCTCCATTGTCCATCAGTGTCACAGTTGGAGAACTACATATGATCCTGGCCAGCATCCTCTTCCTCTGGGGAGAGTATGGCACAATGTGGACCATGCAAATATTTTGGGATCAAAGGAGAACTTGATACCGCTCACCTTCCCACGAGAGCTGCTGAACAGTCCAACCCAAATCTGATAAACTTCATCGTAGTGGATCTGAAGAGAGGACGACACGGCCCGCAGCTCACGCTCGCTGAGGATGGAGGCAAGATGGGAACTCTTTCCATAGGTTCTGCAGTCTGTCTGCAAGAGGTAAAAATATCGGGCCTTGAGACCCAAACCTGCTCTATGTGTGCATTGACCTGAGTGAGGAAGGTATGATCTTTGGGTCATGTTTAGATCCCACTTTTGTGGTTACTGACACCACCTCCCAGGCTGCATCTACAAGGTGGAAATAATGCAGTTTGACAACACATTCATTTTCATAGCTCAAGCCTAGGGAATCCTGGAGTTGCAGTTTTGCAAGGTCTTTAGCCCTCTGTCAAAGAGTGCTGGTGCCTCACCAAACTACGAGGGCTATCCAGAAAGTACATGACGTTTTGGAATTAAAAAAGAACAAAATATAGGATAAACCACTTACGATATGCAGTTGAAAGCCACACTGAAATAGTACATTTCAACATAGTTCTCATTCAGATTTAGGCACTTATCACAGTGAGGAATGACTTTGGAAGTTTCATAGCCTCAACACTTTCCCGCCGCTGCAACCAGCCTTATTGCAACGCTGAAACTCAGCCAGGCTGAACAATGAATGCAAGGGGAAGCAAGGAAAAACTCAGCTCTTGCTTCTTTAGCAAAGGGATTTGAAGCATTTTCCTTTCGCTTCCCTTCCTGCAGCTGATCCTGGTTGTTGTAAAACCTGGCCAATCCTGCCTGCTTCTCCTCGGAAGCTGCTCTCCTCCAGGCCGCTTCCGGAGCTTGCTTGCTTCCCTTTGTATTCATTGTTCAGCCTGGCTGAGTTTCAGCGTTGCAATAAGGCTGGTCTCAGCGGCGGGAAAGTGTTGAGGCTATGAAACTTCCAAAGTCATTCCTCACTGTGATAAGTGCCTAAATCTGAATGAGAACTATGTTGAAATGTACTATTTCAGTGTGGCTTTCAACTGCATATCGTAAGTGGTTTATCCTATATTTTGTTCTTTTTTAATTCCAAAACATCATGTACTCTCTGGATAGCCCTCATACAAATCCCATGATTCCATAGCATTGAGCCTTGGCAGTTTAATTGGTGCCAGGTTGTAGTGCAGGTGCACCCCCAGTTCTAGATTATTATTTTTTTAAGATTTTGGGATATCCATATTTGCATATATCTTCGCTACATAATGAGATGTAAAGATAATGCATTTAAAGTCAGGAGGCCAGGAGGATCATTTCCTGGGCAGAAGTCTGTGTCACAGGTTGCACCTCAAAGGGGAATTTCAACTTTGCAAAGTGATACAAGGTGTATTTATACAGTGGGATTGCCTTGATCCCACTTTAAATGTCATGGTTCATTACTTGGGAGTTGTACTTTCACAAGGTCTTGAGCCTTTTCTATTGAAGAGTATTGACACCTCACCAAACTATGACTCCCAGGATTCCATAGTTCAAGACGTGTCCGACTGCATTCATTCGACAGTGTAGATGCAACGGAAGGTTCAGTGACCCTTATCTGAAATAATTGGGGCCAGAAGTGTTTTCGATTTTGGTTTGTTTGGTTGTTATTGTTGTTGTTGTTTGTGTTTGGATTTTGGAATACCTGTATTGGTAGGTAGATAGATGATAGATAGATAGATAGATAGATAGATAGATAGATAGATAGATAGAGATAAAAAGATAGATAGATAGAGATAGATAAAAAGATAGATAGATAGATAGATAGATAGATAGATAGATAGATAGATAGATAGATAGATGATAGATAGAGATAGATAAAAAGATAGATAGAGATGGATAAAAAGATAGATAGAAAAAGATAGATAGACAGAGATAGATAGATAGATAGATAGATAGATAGATAGAGATAGATAAAAAGATAGATGATAGATAGAAAAAGATAGATAGAGATAGATAAAAAGATAGATAGATAGATAGATAGAGATAGAAAAAGATAGATAGAGATAGATAAAAAGATAGATAGATAGATAGATAAAAAGATAGATAGATAGATAGATAGATAGATAGATAGATAGATAGAGAGAGATAAATAGAAAAAGATAGATAGACAGTAGGCTTGCTCAAATAATTCGTTTTCCCCGTTAACCGTTATTAATTCGTTATTTTCGTTTGTTTTGAAGCAATATACGGCATTGGTTGTCCACACGTCTGGATATCGCGGTTTCGAATCGCGAGAGGCCGTTTTTCGTTATGTCGTCGTTTTTTTCGTTAGGAAAAAAAAGCTTTTGCAAATCACCCAAACTCCCACCATTCAGGCCCTTTTCTTTTGCCCCTCAGCAAAAGGGGCGTCACGGGCTCAGCCAATGGGAGGGGGCGAGGGGGAAGGAGGCCGAGGAGGAGGAGGAAGACGGAGGGGGGAAATGGCCGCCGCTGCTGCCGCCTCGCCTCAGCTCAGGCCTGATACTCAGAGGTTTTGACGTCTGTGCGAAGCTAGGCAAGTGGGGTTTATATATCTGTGGAAGGTCCAGGGTGGGAGAAAGAACTCTTGTCTGTGGGAGGCAAGTGTGAATGTTGCAATTGGTCACCTTGATTAGCATTGAATAGCCTTGCAGCTTCAAAGCCTGGCCGCTTCCTACCTGGGGGAATCCTTTGTTGGGAGGTATTAGCTGGCCCTGATTGTTTCCTGTCTGGAATTCCCATTTTCTGGGTGTTGTTCTTTTACTGTCATGATTTTAGCTTTTCTGTAGCTAAAAATGCATATAAAATTGATTCTATAGGGAGGATAAATGATTGGATTTCAACTCCTACAGCTTAGCTTTCTCTGCCAATAATGGTACCATATCAAACTAAACCTCCCAAGATTCTGTAGCAGTGAGCCATCTTGGATATTGTAAGGGATTTATTATTATTATTATTATTATTATTATTATTATTATTATTATTATTATTATTATTAGACCTTGCTCCCAGGAAGGTGCCTTCGCTGTGGCTCCCAACTTATCTATCTATCTACCTTTCCACATATTCTCCACATTGTGTGTATGTGTATGTATATTATATATACATGAGCCCCGATGGCGAAGTGTGTTAAAGCACTGAGCTGCTGAACTTGCAGACCGAAAGGTCCCAGGTTCAAATCCCGGGAGCAGAGTGAGTGCCCGCTGTTAGCTCCAGCTTCTGCCAACCTAGCAGCTTGAAAACATGCCAATGTGAGTAGATCAATAGGTACCGCTCTGGCGGGAAGGTAATGGCACTCCATGTAGTCATGCCGGCCACATGACCTTGGAGGTGTCTATGGACAACACTGGCTCTTGGGCTTAGAAAAGGAGATGAGCACCAACCCCCAGAGTCAGACATGACTGAACTTAACGTCAAGGGATACCTTTACCTTTACCTATACACACACACACACACACACACACATTATGCAGGGACTATATATATATACACAGTATATATCACACACACACCAATTTAACAAAGTTTCAGCCACAAAAACAAAGTTTCTGAAGTAGAACAATGACTTTCACAGTAAAGACAACCCAATTTAACAGGAAATAAGACTTTCAAACCAGGAACAGATTTCTGCAATTATTAAAAAATGGTTTATTATAAAAGCTATGAAAATTCGCCAAAAATCAGAGGATAAGGGAAACGTTCCAAATTTTGGTGAGCTATCAGTGTTAAATGTGTTCTACCACTGTACCAAGTTTGAAGAAGATCACTCAAAAAATGAGGGTGGGAGAGTCCTGTAAAGTCCTCTCCCTCTGTGCTGTTTTTGGGAATTGCGCATGCGCGTCCGCCATTAATGAATTAATTTAGAAAATAACGAATTTTCATTAATTTCGAATTTTTTTGGGGGCCAAATTCGGAAATACCATCAGAAACGAAAAGCTGCCCCCCTCTAGTTTTGAAACGAGTTTAGAATCAAATTTTTCGTGGATCGATCAAGCCTAATAGACAGAGATAGATAAAAAGATAGATAGATAGATATAGATAGATAAAAAGATAGATAGAGATAGTTAGATAATAAAATGATGATAGATAGATAGATAGATAGATAGATAGATATGGATAAAAATATAGACATATATATATATATATGTGTGTGTGTGTGTGTGTGTGTGTGTGTGTGTGTGTATGATAGATAGATGGATACTAGATAGATATCGGCTCCATCTCCTACACACACACATACACTATCTATTATCTATCATCTATCTATCTATCTATCTATCTATCTATCTATCTATCTATCTATTTATCCTCACTCATGCACACACACAAACACGCACACACACACACACACACACACACATATACACAATCCATTTTGTGAATGTTTTGCGCATGAAACAAAGTCTGTGCCCATTGAACTATTCAAAAGTCAAGGTGTCACTGTCTTAGCCATTCATGTGGACAAGTTTTGGAGTATTTAGGATTTTGGATTTCAAGATAAGGGATGAGCAAACTATGTTGATGGTCATGGCCATGGAAACTCACTGGGAGACCTGGGGTGAGTTACACCCTCCCATCCTCCATGGAAGGCAATGGCAAACCTATGAATCATTTTTGCCAAGATAACCCTACGGGACATTGGCTACAAGCTGAAGATGAGCTGAGGACACATCACAGCATCTTGAGATCTTGGAACGCTGGGCAGAAGATCTAGACATCTAAAGGAAGTGGGGCGTGGGTTGCTCCTTACCTCTGCATCGTACCAATTCAAGGGGGTCCTGGAGAAGTAATAGCAAAACTGCTCATGTGCAAACCAGTTAAGGGGGCAGGAGATGGAGGAGACTGGAAGAAGGAGGGAAAATGGTGCATTATTTAATGTATTGTCAAAAGCTAGCATCTTTTTTTGAGAGGCAATAAGGGAACACTATGTGTCATTTTGCAATATTATTATTATTATGAAAGAGCAGTGAAGGGAGCACTATATTTTGAAAAAGCACCTTTTAGAGAGGGAAATGAGGGAGCATTATGTATACAGTACTTTTGAATTTTTATTGTTGGTGTTCCTTCAGGAAACAACTAAAGACCTGGATGTTTCGGTTGGCCTTTGGTGAGACAAGCATTAGATAGCTAACCCCATACGGTATTATCCGGTATTTATTAGGTCCCTATTGTATTATCGATGCATTTTATCTCATCATTGTATTCTTACATAGATGTTTCAGTTCTTCCACCTATGTATATGACTGACATTGGATGGTTGACTGACATTATCAACTATTATAATACCTTTGTTTTATATTGTATTTTGTTTTTATCTTGTTATATTGTGAACTGTATGTATGTTGTTTTTATCTGATTATGTTGTCTGGGTTGTAAGGCCCGTGTGCCTTAGTTTGCCCATACCTGGTGTAGACTCATATAATGCAGTTAAACTGCATTGAACTGAGTGATATGATCATACAATGCAGTTCAATCTACGAGGGTTATCCAGAAAGTAAATTATGTTTTGGAATTAAAAATGAACAAAGTATAGGAGAAAACATTTACCATACGCAGTTGAAAGCCACACCCAAATACCACATCTTACGTAGTCGCCAATCAAATCTAGGCACTTACCATAGAGATGAATGAGCTTGGCAACTCCTTCCCCACAAAACTCTGCCGCTTGCATCCTCAACGCGGCGTTTTGGCGATGATGCGTAGGTGCAGGTAGGGGTGACTGATTAGTTGAGGGCGCAAGCGGCAGGATTTAGTGGGGAAGGAGTTGCAAAGCTCATTCATTGCTATACTTTGTTCATTTTTAATTCCAAAACGTAATCTACTTTCTGGATAGCCCTTGTATAATGCAGTTAAACTGCACTGAACTGGATGATATGATCATACAATACAGTTCAATATACATTACAATTCCACTGAACATAGGGCCTAACTTTGACCCTTTATATTCATACCTCTGATGACCCTTTAAGCTCTAAGGGCCCATCCAGACAGGCCCAAAAACAGGGACCTGTCTCGATTTTAACCGCGGGATCCAAACAACACCTCCAGTAAAACTGAATGAATTAAACACCTGGTAAGATCTGGATCTTATGGTAAGATCTGGGTCTTACCAGGTGTAGGCCCTGTGTGGGTTGGAGCCTGAGTGAATCCCTCCCTTTCCTGGTGCATCATTTCCTCAAGAGTGTGAGGAGGAACATTATGATGGCCAGGTAAGTTGTAATTACTTTTTACCATGAAATCTGGGGAGCTTTGGGATGGCTGCATGCTATCCCAATTGTAATTGGGATGGCATGTAGCCACCTCCTTCCTGGAAAGCCTGTTTTTTTTTTATGGGAATGGGGAAGGGAATCCGTGCTGAAGGGGGTTTTAAAAACACGTTTTGGCGTGGATTTTGGGCCTGTGTGAAAGTGCCTCAATCACCATCAAAACAACAATGGTGACAGTGTTGTGACTCAGCTGGAACCTCAGATTGACTCTGATGAGGATGATGGGATTCAGGTTTAAAATCAGGTTCAAAATGTCCCTGTTGTAGAAGATGAGGAACAGAGAGAGCAATTTCATTTTCCTACAGCAAGGAATGATGAAACTAGCCAGGTGTAAATAGACTTGGAAAAGGAGGACAGTTCTCAGTCTGATAATGAAGCTCAGTACATCAACGAGCAGGCTGATCTTGATGAAACAGAATCTTCAGATCGAGCTGACCGTCTGGAAGGGTTCGGAGGAGTGTGAGAATCGCAAACAAGAGAGAGGTTAGAGGCCAGAGAAATGCCTTCATGTTTTGCAAAGGGTATTAAAGCAATGTGTTTGGAGATAAACCTTTGTCAAAGCAACTTTTGTTCAACCAAGAAGCAAGCTCTCGTTTTTCTGGATTATCTTGCAGCTCTTGTGTTCATGTTCCTGGGACTTTGTTCATTCCTTGTGATTTCTTGAATTATTCTCTAAGGCTTTATTTTGTAATGAACTTTTGGAACTTTACCTGTTCTTTTTAAGAACTTTTTTATCTCCTCTAATAAACTGAAAAGACTTTAACCTGTGTGCAGTTTGGTGTATATAGCAAGGTGAAGCTAACCTGAGGTGTGACAGACAGAAGGCTTCCTTATCTGATTCCTTTCTGTATTCTGCATACATAGTTTTGTCAGTCTTTCTTTGATCAAGATTTGAGTAGCAGGGTTGTTGCCAATCTGTTTCATCCATTCTTTGAAAGTGGGGTCCAAATTTCATCTTCTCTGTGACAGACCGCATAGCGTGCACCCACACTATAGAATTAATGCAGTTTGGCACCACTTCAACTGTCATGGCTCTATGTTGTGGAATCCTGGGACTTGTAGCTTTACAAGGTCTTGAGCCTCATTTGCCAAAGAAGTGCTGGTGCCTCACCAAGTCACAACTCCATTGATTCTATTGCGCCGAACCATTACAGTCCAAATGAGCTCAAATTGCATTAATTCTGCAGTGGACATGCACCCATTCATGGCCAAGATAAATTGTCAAGTGCTTTTTCTGCATCCAAAATTATCAAAGCCTCACACTTTTTATTATGGGCTTCATAGTATCCATAATATGCATAGTATTGAGATTTAAATCTCTCTTTGACAAAGCAAAAAAGAAATCTTTACTTAGAATTTGCGTATTAGAGTTTGTAAAACTTTTTCCCAATCTCTTTGCAATCGCTTTTGTATTAGCAGCAAAAGGGGAGTCTTGTGCCTTAATTAGGAAGGAATGCCAGGTTTAAGTGGCAGATAAAACAGAAATGCAGATAGAATAGTGTATTATAGATGCATCAATGAAAGAGTTACAGCACATTAAGACCATACCTTGTGAAATGAAGGAGATAAGCAGGAGGCCCACAAGGGTGAAATGGGACCTTGACGTTGCCTCCATCTGCACCCAAGAAGAGAAAACAAAGCAAAGAAGTTTTGTGTAGAAAACAGATAGTTACTCCCATTGAACATGGACTAAATCCTGTTATTAATTCTGATTAGACCTCACCATGGAATTAATTGGAGGTATATCCAAATAATCTACCTATACGTTGATTCAACAGTTGCTTTAATGAGTCTAAGTTGGAATGGTGTCCTTCGTTTTGATTGCATAAACTTCCTAAAAGTATCTTGAAATGCAACCTAAATATGAGAAATGTCTTACAATGTAATTGTAGATGCAACTTCCTTGTAGAATTAATGCAGTTTGATACCACTTGAACTGCCATGGCTACAATATAGAGCAGGGGTCCTCAAACTTTTAAGGCAGAGGGCCGGTCCGTCATCCTTCAGATTGATGAGGGGCCAAATTATCATTTGAAAAAAAAAAACCCGAAAAAAATCCTATGCACACTGCACATATCTTATTTGTTGTACAAAACAACAACAATAACAAAGAAAGACCAATACAATATTTAAAAATGAAAATAATTTTAACCAACATAAACCTATCAGGATTTCAATAGGAAGTGTGGGCCTGCTTCTGGCCAATGAGATAGTCAGGTTGATTAGGATTGTTGTTGTTGTTGTTGTGTGTCTTCAAATCATTTCAGACTTTGGGCGAGCCTAAGTCCAAAATTATTTATTTATTCATTTACTACATTTATTTACTACATTTATATCCCACCCTTCTCACCCTGAAGGGAACTCAGAGCAGCTGCATGTACATACAATATATTATATTATTACCATAGCACAATATTAGCATTATATATTACTATATTGAACTATACCACTATACTGTAATATTATATGTAATATATAACATATAATTAATATATAATTAATATTATTATATGGTATTATTATTAGTATTATATTGTATAAAATGATAATATTATCAATATCATATGTATATACAATATATTATATTATTAAAACTGATATAAAAATATATTATAAATGAGGGCGGGGGCCAGGTAAATGACCTTGGAGGGCCGCATCTGGCCTCCGGGCCTTAGTTTGGGGACCCCTGATATAGAGGCATTGGAATATTTTTTTAATGATTTGCCATAGATTTTTGAGAACTGAAGGTTATTTTAAAGATAGGCATTGAGAGGGCAGCATACTTTATTGCTTTTGATTGTGTGTTTACAAGTAGTTGTTCAATTTTGTTTTAAGGTTGACTTTGCAATGTTTCGACTATGTTTCACGCTGTGCAAAATGCAAACACTGATCACACAAAAGCAATAGAGAAAAACATCAAGAGTAAAGTGCTACCTGTCCTCTTGTGTCACCCAAGAAAAATGAGGAGGAAAACTATTGTTATTTTGGAGCCTCCGCAATAACTGATGGATTGTGAAAGCTACTCACCAGTCTGTCTGTCTGTCTTTTTTTGACCCGTTTTGGAGAGATGGGATCCTTCTCAGCAGTAACTCTATAGCATTGTGTCCCTTTATAGATGGTCAGATGCAATTTGTATGGGATGTGAAAGTCAATGGAGCTCGGTCATAAGGAAGAGCTACTGAACCAAAAAGGCACAATTGAGCCACTTTGGGCAGGAGGATGGCCGAGGGAGATGTGGCCACAGGAGTGAATGGGGTCCACTGTTGAGATGGTGCCCTCACAAAGTAGATCCAGATCTACTCCATGACAGATTGGGGAAAACTTAGAGTCCATTCAGATAGGCCCATATCTTGGGACTTGTTGCGGTTTTATTGTAGGCGTCCAAATGACTCCTCTGGTAAAACCAAATTAATTCGGAACAAAGCAGAGTTTCCTACTTTGCTCCAAATTAATTAAACACCTGGTAGGAGCCTCAATGTGGCTCAATGTGTTAAAGCGCTGACCTGCTGAACTTGCAGACCGAAAGGTCCCACATTCAAATCCGGGGAGCAGAGTGAGCACCTGCTGTTAGCTCCAGCTTCTGCCAACCTAGCAGTTTGAAAACATGCAAATGTGAGTGGATCAATAGGTACCACTCCAGCAGGAAGGTAACAGCGTTCCATGCAATCATGTCGGCCACATGACTTTGGAGGGGTCTACGGACAACGCCAGCTTTTCAGCTTAGAAATGGAGATGAGCACCAACCCTCAGAGTTGGACATGACTGGACTTTACTTTTACCTAAGACCCGGATCTTAGGTGAGATCCGGGTCTTACGAGGAGTGGGCCCTGTTGGGATTATGTCCAGGGACCACATCACATGATCCCTAGGCCTAATCTACACAACTCCTCCCCCAAAATCTCAAAAGAAGCTTTTAAAAGTTTTAAAAATGTACCAAGCCACCACCATTTTGTTGTGCCAGGAGGGTCTGAGTAGGACCATAACAGCAGCCAAGTAAGTTTTAAAAACTTTTAAGGGTTCTTTTGGGGGGTGTTGAGGTATCAGCATGCCATCCTGATTGGTATTGGGATGGCATGTCACCACCCTTCCGAGAAAGCCCAAGTTTCTTGGATTGGAGTGGGGACAGAAATGCGTATCAAAGCGGATTTTTAAAACCCGCTTTTGCACGCATTTCTTGGATGTCTGGAAGCACCCTTACTTTCACCCAGGGCTTATCTACACCTGGCAGTTTAGCAAACATGTCCCAAAGCAGATTCGGATTTGGCATGTTTTGTGCCCAACCTGGAGATGTTGTTGACATGGCTCGGGAGCATGGCTGCTCGTCTGGTGTGGTCTGGATCCTACGTTTTCTGTGTGGCTGCCTCGGTTGCTCCTCGCTCACTGTAGCATCACAGAAGTATTTTATTTATTTTTATTATGTTTATTTATACCTTGTTCTTTCTCTCCACAAGGAGACTCAAGGGATCCCAAGGGTCATCCAGTCAAACCCCCTCCGAAGGAAGACACTATCCAAGCCCTCCGGACAGATGGACATCCAGACTCTGCTTCAAAACCTTCCATTAGAGGAAGAAACTTATTCCACTGTCTAATTGCTCTGACTGTCAGGACATTTTTTCCTAATGTTTAGGTGGGATCCCTTTTCTCTGCCATTTGAATCCATTGCTCCATTGGATCCCAGTCTCCAGAGCCGCAGAAAACAAGCTTTCTCCCTTCTCCTCAATGGGACCTCAGTTCAAATATTTAAACATGGCTCTCACAACCCCTTCTCTCAGCCTTCTTTTCTCCAAGATAGACATGCCCAGACTCCTAAGCCATTCCTCATAGATCTTTGACCATTTTGGTGGCCTTTCTCTGGACACATTCTAGCTTGTCTTTATCCTCTTGAATTGTTGTTCTCACAACTGGACACAAGATTATTCCAGGTATGGTCTGACCAAAGCAGAGGAGAGTTTGACTAAAATGTCCCTCAATGTGAACATGATACGCCTGTTGACGCAGCCTGATGCAAGCCTTTGAGTTGCTGCATCACACTTTTGGCTCATGTTCAGCTTGTGTCCTGTTGAGACCCCGAGATCCCTTTCCTGTGGATTGCTTTCAAGCAAGGTGTCACCCATCCTATACCTGTGCATTTAGTGTTCATTACCAAAGTGTTGTCCTTTTTTCCTTGTTGAAACTCATTTGGTTAGTTTTCTCCCATCAGCTCTTTAATCTGTTAAGCTAATTTTGGATCTCGATCCTGTCCTCTGAGATATTAGCTCTCCCTCCCAATTCTAGGTGAAGGTAAAGCCATAATCCCATTCTGTTTTGCTCTGGTCAGACATTTGACCTGGAATAACCCCATGTTCATTTCTGGGCACCGCAATTCAACAAGAATATAGACAAGCTAGAATATGTCCAGAGAAGAGCAACCAGACAATTACTGTATTCAATGGATCTGTGCATCATGAAGATAGGCAACCTTCAATCTGAGGTGAGACCAGGGTTTTTAGCCAGTGCAGGCGAGCCTTAGGTTTCCTTAGGATTGTGCTGGTCCGTTCTTCTGCTGAAGACATTGAGCCTTGAAAGTGGCATCTACGAGGGCTGAATGAAAAGTAATGCCTCCACCTTCGTAACTCCTCAACAGATGGCAGTCCTGGTCTGCGGCAGATCCTGGCTTGTTCAGGAGACTCTCCTCTACAGTGAGTTCCATTTGGCAGGAAGCCTTAGCACTGAACGGTTGTGTTGTTAAAGTGTGAAGTATGAAACTCTGCGCAGTCGCATTGACCGCCCGTCTGCACAGGGTTCCATACTTGGCACTTTAACAACACAACCGTTCAATGCTAAGGCTTCCCACCAAATGGAACTAACTGTAGAGGAGAGTCTCCTGAACAAGCCAGGACCTGCCACAGACCAGGACTGCCATCTGCTGAGGAGTTACGAAGGTGGAGGCATTACTTTTCATTCAACCCTCATACCAATAACCCTGCATCCTGATTCCATGTGTAATGAGAAACAGAGCACAGGGGCTGTCCCTGCAATGGAATCCTGGGAGTTGTAATTCTATCAGGTCTTTAGCCTCCCCTGCAAAAGAGTGCTTGTGCCTTGTCAAACTACAAATCATACCATTTTATGGAAGCTAAAAGTGGTGTCAAAGTGCATTTGTTCTACAGTATAAAGGCACCCTATATCAGTTCCATCTAGAACAGTACAATTACCTCTTGAAATTTAGAACTAATGCACCCAATGTCATCCTCAAATACACTCTCAAATTAATATTCCCTTTTGTACCAACGTCTCTGGTTCATTTCCTCTGCAATCCGTGCTCATCGATTAGAAACTTTTATTTCAAAAGGAAATGTCTCCATGACCCACAGGGCATAAGCACGTCTTTAGATTTGAAAAAAAGGAAGTCACTAATTTCTTGGAGAAACAAGACAAATAAAGTGGCAGAACTATCATGCTTTGCAGTTATTCAGGTTTTTGTATTGTCGGAGGGTTTCAAAGTTGGAATCACTGGGGTGTTGTGTGGTTTCAACCAGGATGTATGGCCATGTTCTTGCGGCATTTTCTCCTCTCTTTTTTTTGCACTGTGTGAATTAGTTCACACAAACACTCTCCATCCATCTGCCACTGGCCTGGCCCATACCACATACGAGGGTTATCCAGAAAGTAGAATACATTTTGGAATTAAAAATGAACAAAGTATAGGAGAAAACATTTACCATATGCAGTTGAAAGCCACACCCAAATACCACTTCTCAACATAGTCACTATTCAAATCTAGGCACTTACCATAGCGATGAATGAGCTTGGAAACTCCTTCCCCACCAAACTCTGCCGCTTGCGTCCTCAACGCAGCGTTTTGGCAACAGTGTTCAGCTGCGGAAAGGGGTGACCGGCTGGTTGAGGACGCACGTGGCAGAGTTTTGTGGGGAAGAAGTTACCAAGCTCATTCACCGCTATGATAAGTGCCTAGATTTGAATGGCCTAGAGTTTCCAAGGGTAGTGTCCTCTCTGCTTTCAAAAAATTACATTTCTTAAATTCAAAGTTCCCCCACTATCTTGTTCCCATCTCCATGAAAATGGAGGACCTATTTTTTAAATAATATTTTATTAGAATTTTAGATATTGTGTACGGTGAAAGTGTGAGAACAAATTTTTTGATAGGAAAAGTGGGTGAAAAGATAGAAAAAAAGTAGAAGAAGAGAAAAAATCCCACAAAAAGCTACACGAAGTCCAGAGAAAAATAAAGAAAAAAAGAGAAAAAAGGAAAAAGTATGTATATATATAAAAATAAATATATATAAAATAATAATAATAAATTCTTGTTGACTTCCATTCTTCCTCTTTTTGCCCTTAGTATATGGTGTGGGTATAAACCCGTAACCCTATTAATCTCGATAGTCTTTTCCTCCCTTTTTAGTACTCCTGTTATTTTAAAAATGTTTATTTACTCTTGTTTATGTAATCTTCAAAATTTGACCAGTCTGTCATTTTTATTCCTTTTCCCCATTGTTCTGTTTTATTAAAAAAAAAAGAGTCAGTTTATCCATGTTTTTTATATCCAAGGTTTTGTCTAACCATTGTGTCTTTGTTGGAATTAATTCTTGTTTCCAGAATTTTGTAAAGGACATTCTAGCAAAAAAGTGAACAATTTATCCTTGTTGGAGTCCTTAAAGAGCTCAAAATCAAACATTCCTAACAAGTAAATTTCTGGTTTCAGATGAATGGAGGACCTATTCTAATGAAGACACTACTACTAACCCATGTTCACTTCCCTCCTCATTAGAACATCATGTTCGCAGACCTTCAGCTTGTGACATTTTGTTTCCCATGCACCATTTCATGTCCATTGGTATTTCCTGGTGCCTGGATCACTGCATTCCTGATCTATGGAAGGAAGGAGAAATCTGCTGGTACATTGAGCCATGGTGTTCAATGATGCTGTCCTTTCTTCATGCCCAATGCATACTCAATAGGAGCTTGGTGTTCCCCACTATGCATCAATGAAAAACTAATTTGCATCCATGAAAGTGTCCATCTCCACAAGAAGCATGAAGGACAGCTGAGTCCCTATCTCCATCTGATCAATGTAATACATAGCGGCAACTTGATAAAGACTCCTAACTTGTATTTGCCAAACAGTCATAGGCTCATATGAGCCACCGTGACATAATGGTTTGAGTGTCATGAATACTTTTTAAACTCTAAAAAACATTAAAAGAGTTATTTTATTTTGTTCACAATGAGACAGAGTATACCACAGAGCAATACAGAAAAAGAAAGTAAACACATACAGACTATAGCTACATTGGAAACACAAAAAAAGGAGAATTTCATTTCTTCTCAACATTCATACACATTTAAACATTCATTCATTATCATGCATACATTACCATCTCTCCTTCCTTCTCCTGGAAAAGAGAGCTACACTCAGGCCAGATTGCGTTCTCTGCAACTCTGCCATTCTGCGAATAATAATAATAATAATAAAACTTTATTTATACCCCGCCACCATCTTGGGGCGTCTTACATGAGGCAGAGGCCCAAACAATATAGAACAAAACATAGGCAACATAATACAAATCACACTATAAAAAGATAAAACAGTAATACAATATATCAATTAAAACAAAAATACAGGATAAAAAATTGCATTTAAAACACATAAATGGTAAAATCGTAATAAAAATGGGATAGATGATTAAAAACCCTCTGGGGCTGATTAATTAATGACTGAATCTCCAAAGGCCTGCCGAAATACATCACCTTCCTTGGAGAACATCAGTGGTTGAACCAGATTCCTTCAGTCTGCCACAATTTTGGAATAGTGAAGTGTCTCTTATATAGCATATTTCTTGCTGATGCTCCAAAAAGTTGTCAATGAATGATAGATGTTTTTCCAGCTAAGACATCCTAACTCCATCAATTCCTGGACAGGTGTTGACTTTTCTTCCTTAAGTGATAATTGATTTTCCTGCTTAAGGAGCATTGTTTGCTTCCTCTGCTTTGGGGACAGAGAAGGAGCTTCCTGTTGTGACTCAGCTGGAAACTCAGAGTGACTCTGATGGGGATTATGGGATTCAGGTTCACAATGACTCTGATGGGAATTATGGGATTCAGGTTCAGGGTGTCCCTGTTGTAGAAGATGAGGAACATGTTGTAGAAGATGTTGTAGAAGATGAGTTTTTCCTACAGCAGGGAATGGTGTTGGTGATACTGAAACTAGCCAGGTGCAAATTGACTCAGAAAAGGAGGGCAGTTCTCAGTCTGATAGCAAGCAGATTGATGCTAACGAGCTGGCTGGCCTTGATGAAACGGAATCTCTAGATCGAGCTGACCGTTTGGAATTCAGGGTTCGAAGGAGTGTGAGAATAGCAAACAAGAAGGAGGTCAGAGGCCAAAGAAATGCTTTCATGCTTTGCAAAGGGTATTAAAACAGTGGGTTGGGAGACAAACCTTTGTCAAAGCAACTTCTCGCTCAAGCCAAGAAGCAAGCTCTCGTTTTCCTGGATTATCTTGCAGCCTTTGTGTGTTCATGTTCATGGGACTTTGTCATGCTCTAATGGGACCTTGTTTATTCCTTATGATTTCTTGGATTATTCTTTGAAACCTTGTTTTGTAACAATCTTTTGGAACTTTATTTCTGCTTTTAAAGAACTATTTATTTTCTATTCCCTAATAAACTACAAAAGACTTCAACTTGTGTGCAGCCTGGTGTATATAGCAAGGTGAAACTAGCCTGAGGTGCGACAGCTCCACAGAAGGCTTCTCCCTAAGATACAATGCAATTAACCCCATAATCAGGGGCAGCTGAACTGGTAAGCAAAGTACGCAAATGCGGAAGGCGCCAATCCCCTGGGAGTGCTATTGAGGTGCCCGGTTGTATGGCCATGTTCCAGAAGTATTCTCTCCTGATGTTTCGTCCACATCTATGGCAGGCATCCTCAGAGGTTGAGAGGTATATACAACTTCTGAGGATGCCTGCCATAGATGTGGACAAAACGTCAGGAGAGAATACTTCTGGAACATGGCCATATAACCCGAAAAACACACAACAACCAAATAAAGAAATTGCTATATGCTTTTCTTTTTTAAAAAAATATTCAGAAATTTAAAAAGACAAGAACACAAAAAGCAATTTTTCATGGTACATAAAACTGAAACGACAGCACAACTAGATCCAAGACAATAACTCTAACATATTTATTTATTTCTAAAGTAATAAACACATATGAGATGCACAACTATTAGAACTAATCTATGAAGCTCAAACTCATTGCTTTTAACTTTCAACTCCTTGTTTTCCTACCCCCTTTAAACAACACTATCCATGCTTCTCCTTTTAATTGTATTCCTATAATTTGTATATCCAACAGTTGAAGATTGCCCCCATTTTTTATCCATAGTCAGTCAGGTGTTACTCCTTTATCAGCACCATTGGTTTGTTCATCTGAGTAAGTTCACTGATCTTCATCAGCCATTCTTCTTGCATTGAGATCTCTAGTTCTTTCCATATTTGCACAGAGATGATTCTTGCTGATGCGATCATGTATTGTAGTAATCAGTTATACTTTTCTATCTGGTTGCTCATCCAGCATTCCCATAAATAAAACTCTGATTTCATCATAATTTCATAAAATTATGTGTCCAGAAGAGGGTGACTCAAAGGTTCAAGGGTCTGGAGAACAATAATCCCTATGAGGAGTGGCAGAAAGAGCTGGGCATGTTTAGCCTGCAGAAGAGAAGGCGGAGAGGAGACATGACAAGCAGGAAAACACATTCAAAGCACCCCCGATAGATGGCCATCCAGCCTCTGTTTAAAAGCCTCCAAAGAAGGAGCCTCCACCACACTCCAGGGCAGAGAGTTCCACTGCTGAACAGCCCTTCTCACAGTGAGGAAGTTCTTCATAATGTTCAGGTGGAATCTCCTTTCTTTCCTGTAGTTTGAAGCCATTGTTCTATTGTGTCCTGGTCTGCAGGGCAGGAGAAAACAAGCTTGCTCCCTCCTCCCTATGACTTCTCTTCACATCTCGATCCATGTCTCCTCTCAGCCTTCTCTTCTGCAGGCTAAACATGCCCTGCTCTTGAAGCCACTCCTCATAGGGCTTGTTCTCCAGACTCTTGATCATTTTAGTTGCCCTCCTCTGGACACATTCCATCTTGGAGTCAACATCTCCCTTCAATTGTGGTGCCCAGAATTGGACACAGTGTGATTCCAGGTGTGGTCTGACCAAGGCAGAATAGAGGGGTAGCATGACTTCCCTATTAGAGGCAAAGCTGAAGTATTTTGGCCACATCATGAGAAGACAGGAAAGCTTGGAGAAGATCATGATGCTGGGGGGAAATGGAAGGAAAAAGGAAGAGAGGCCAACCAAGGGCAAGATGGATGGACGGTATCCTTGAAGTGACTGGCTCGACCTTGAAGGAACTGGGGGCAGTGACGGCCGACAGGGAGCTCTGGCATGGAATGGTCCATGAGGTCACGAAGAGTCGAAAACGACTGAACGAGTGAGATGACGACGATGACTTCCCTGGATCTAGGCACTGGACTCCTATTGATGCAGGCCAAAATCCCACTGGCTTTTTTTTGCCACCACATCACATTGTTGGCTCATGTTCCCCTCTTCTTCCCCACGAGAACTCCAAGATCTTTTCCACACGTCCTACAGTTGAGCCAGGCGACCCTCATTCTTTATCTTTGCATTTCATTGTTTCTGCCTAAGTGGAGTCTCTTGCATTTGTCCCTGTTGAGGTTCATTTTGTGAGTTTTGGCCAATCATCTCTCCAATCTGTTAAGATCGTTTTGGATTCTGCTCCTGTCTTCTGGAATTTTAGCTCTCCCTCCCAATTTGGTCCCTTCTGCAAACTTGATGGTCGTGCCTTCTAACCCTTCATCTAAGTCATGAATAAAGATGTTGAACAGAACACATCAGAGCTTTTGCTTTTGCCAGAATCTACTGAGAAGGACAAGATCGCTCTCCTCTTTCATTTCTTGTTGCATTTTGAGCTCAGATTGCAGCAACTGGCCTAAACTGAAGACCAAGGAAGAAAGGGAAGCGGGTCAAGATATGGGAATGTTTTAAAAACATCTGACAAAGTGAGACTGTGGATGTTGATGCAGCCTAGCACTGCATTGGCTTGTCTAGCTGCCACATCACATCAATGGCTCATGTTCAGCTGGTGGTGTCTTAGATCCATTTCCCATAGATTGTTGTCAAGCCAAGTGTCTCCCATCTTATACCTGAGCATGCCATTTCCATCGCCTAAATGTAGCACCATACATTTCTCCCTGCTGAAATCCATTTTGTTAGCTTTGCCCCAAATCTCCAATCTGTGGATGTCATTTTGGATCCTGACCCTGTCCTCTGGATCAGGACCCATCCCTCCCATTTAGTGTCATCTACAAATAAAAGAAGAAGGCATCCAAGTGAAAGGGCATTTGTTTGGGAGATGGATCTTTATTAGCATCACGCTCCAGTCATGAGAACGGTCTGACCCATAGATGCTGCATGGGGCCACAGCCTTAGGACCTGGGAATCTGAACGATTGGCCTCTCATGGTCTCGATAGAGACCGACCTCATGGATAAGTGAGTCGTCTTCTCTGGCCTCCTTTACCACTGCTGTTCACATCATTGCTACTTTGCAGAGATAGGCTTGTGGCACTTCACAGTTCTGAACTCTCCATGCCGAAAAATCTAGGAGAAAATAAGACAGAGGAGGCACCAGGATTTCTTTAATTTTTGTAAGTCTTCTGTTTCTATGTTGTTTTCTTCAAAGGCAATAGAAGAAAGTGAACCCACCTAAGGGCACCCTAGAAGAGCAAAAGGAAATGCCCCTTCGAAAGCATTCCACCATATGGAAGCTGGGCTCTTTTGAGTACAGAGCAGTTCAATTTTAAACTTATGAGCCAAACTACAACTCCCACTCTTGGGTGGACGCCATCATCTGAGCTGCAGTTTCCAAGAGACCTGGAGAAGGAGGACTGAGAATCAAATCAGAATAGACTGGGACCCATAGTTCAGGGAAGTACACACTAGAGATCTCTAGTCCAGCTGAGAAGGCTAATTCCTGGCTCCACCAAACTACAGATTCCAGGATCCCATAGGAGGGAGTCAAGAAAAGTATGTTCTAGAAAGAGTAGAGGACACTGTTGACCATAATCTGCCCAGTACGATAAAGACAATTGTTACTGGAGATCAATTCTCATTCGGTCCCTTACTTTCCCTAACTAGCTGCCCTTAGGGGTAAAATAGTAGCCAAGAGCAAAGTAGGAGAGTGTCAGGGTATCAAGTACAGGATGGCGAGAGTTTCCCTCTGCAATGTGGAGGTCCACCAAAGATACATGTACATTGTAGATTGAAAGCGGTTTGACACCATCTGAAAAGTCATGGCTCAATGCTATGAAATCCTGGGAGTTGTAGTTTCCCAAGGTCTTTAGTTTTCTTTGGCTAAGAGTGCTGGTGTCCCACCAGACTACAACTTTTAGATTTCCATAGCATTGAGCAATGGTGATGGTGCATTCATTTGGCAGTGTAGCTGGACCCCGAGTCTTTCTATGATCTTTACTAACTCTCATCTTCCACAATTGTCACAACATCTGCAGAACAAGGAAGGTTCTTGATTGGACTCAACTTCTCAGGTCCTTTCCTTCCCACACATTATGAAATCGCCTTCTCACCCTCATAAGACATTTCTACACAGTCCCCCTCAAGTGAACTGGATTCGCCACGTCCCCAGGGGATGTAGTTGGCTGAAGACATGTCTGACCACCTCCAACGCTTCTTCTGCAAACACAGCAAACACAAAAGAGAGCCAAATCACACAACTCCTCAGTCCCCCAATCCATCCTGTTAGAAATCTAAGGAGGAGTATTTCAAGAACCTTTGGATATTGTCTAGAGATTCTATATCCCTTCCTGGGATCCCTGAAGAGTGAAGTGCAAATAACAGTATTGACATGTTTTGTATTTCTCCACCCAACATTTTGGCTAAACAGGCATGGAAGATCATTTGTATCAGAACTATGGAAAGGGGATGTGGTCTACCATCACCACCACCAACATCATTGATTTGCTTTTGATGAAATAAACATGCAGGAAGTAAAAAGGTTGCAAAAAAAGAAAATAGGGGCATTTGCCTTTGCAAAATTGAACTTTGAAGGAAACAATTAGTTATTCTAACCATTTGCTTCCCAATTGTGTCATTATTAGTACTATTCAAAGCTCAGAACCTGTGCTGGGCAAGATTCACAAATTGGAACTTATGTCTTGCAAAGTTGGAACTTCTGCTATACCAAATTTACAAATTGGAATCTATGCTGGACAAAATTCAAAAAACTGAAACTTATCCTGTGAAAAATTCACAAATTGGAATGGGTGCTTGACAAAATTATCAAATTGGAACTTATCCTGTGAAAAATTCTCAAATTGGAACATACCCTGTGCAAAATTCTCAAATTAGAACTTATGCTACACCAAATTTTCAAACTGGAATCTATGAAGGACAAAATTCAATAACTCGAACTTATCCTGTGCAAAATTCACAAATTGGAATTTATGCTATACCAAATTCATAATTTGAAATTTATGAAGGACAAAATTCAAAAATTGGAACTTTTTCTTTACAAAATTCACAATTAGGAATGGATGCTGGAAAAAAATCACAAATTGGAACTTATTCTGTGCAACATTCCCAAATTGGAGCTTGTGTTGTGTAAAATTCACAAAGCCCCTTCCTTTTGCCTTGAAAACAATAGGACTATTTTCAAGGTAAAAATGAGCAGAGAAAATAGAATAAGTCCCAAATTGTTAAAATTCTAAAACACTCAAAATTCTTCTCATTTTAGTTTCTAAATACTCAAGAAACACAGTTTTTGGCTGTTTTGACATTTCCAACTGTTTTTTCCATTGTTAGAAGAATACTATGTATTTGTGAAATTGGAATGGTTTTATGTAAATGTTCAGTCGATGACGTACGCAAAAGTGTTAGAAATCTGATTTTCAAATCTCCTCTTCTTCAAATTGGTTGTTATAAATAGGATAAATGAAAAAACAAGGGCACAAAATAAGTCATTCCTAACTAGTCCATGGGGTTTGGAATTGTGGGTTTTTCCTTTTGTGGAATGAATGCCTTCTGCCTTCCTTTTCAGACAGATATTTCGATGAAAAACTTTGCTCAGGGATAGCAGAGCAAAGATTACCCCACACCTACTTGCTTGCTGCCCACGTTGTATAGTCCGATCCAAATAGGCTCATCGATGTTAAAGTTGGTTGTAAGCCAAGTGGCCACAGCATCCATTTCTCTCTGACAGAAGATAGAGGCAAGATGGCTGTCTCTCCCATATGACATACATTCTATCTGATGTGGACCAAAGAGAAAGAGGCGATTATCCAACAGAAAAAGGGAAAACAGGTAAAACGGACACATAACCCTTGGAAACACACACCTCCGGACAGAAGGATGGTTGGAGGGGAGCAAACAGAGGGAACTCAAAGATACGACATAGATTACTTAAGGAAAGTTCATCAAAACTGGACATATACCTGGGAAACCAGTCGTAATCGACCACACTGTATCGACCACACTATCTCCGGTACCCATAATCGACCATACTATCTCTGGTACCCACCAGTGAATTCATTTCACCATTAAGGAAGAGTAACTATACAATAATAATAATAATAATAATAATAATAATAATAATAACAACAATAATAATAAGTTTATTTATATCCCGCCTCCATCTCCCCCGAAGGGGACTCGGGGCGGCTCACAGCAAAATCAGATACAAAACAATGATAAAATAAAACATGAAACATCAAAGAACAATAATAAAAACCAATAATAATATATACACAGCAGCCGAAAAAACACAACACGGTATTAAAACATCGAATTAAAAACAATAAGGTTGCAATCCCTGGAACCTACCAGTGAACTCTTTCCATCATGGAGTAAATCCACTTTGTTATTATTTATATGAGGAATTTATACTGCATTTTATTTACTCTGAATGATTTCACCTTGAACAATACTACAACAGATCTTGAGAATATTATCAAGATGACGATAGGACTGTATTGAGAATCAACAATTACATGAGTTAGAACTGGATTTAAGACTAGAGACTGAATTAGCTTTAAACCGAATTCAAACCCGATTTGATGTTATAACTATTCTTTACTACTATATTGTATACATACAGACTGAGGGTTGAATAAATCCATCTGGACACTATATATACAGGGTACCTATACTGTTTTGTACTTTGTTTGAATTGATACCATAACTAAGTTTAAGATTATTATTTGGATAAACGAGAGGAACAGGGTTATGGTCAATTACTGGATTAATTTAAAACTAATCCATACCCAAGATGGTTTAAAACAGCAGTTACTCATCTATACAGTATTTTATATATAAGTTGATGTTATAATTGTAACATACAAGGGACTACATTACAATAGAAGTGTATAACAATAACATAACTTACCTTGTATTATATTATATACCATACTTTTCCTTTTTTGCTGAGCACTTGAATCCCCCTGTGAAAGACCAGTGTTTGTGCCAGTCGGCAGAAATGAAGGTCTTAGGATACCTTCCTGCAGGTTGCCCCTTCCCCTCTCCTTTCAGGATTGGTATATACCTTGGCACCCCTCCATTTTGGGGTGAAGGAGGACTTTTGAGTCTACTTTTGTACTTTCTATGGCTTGGGGGGGGGGGGAGTTCACCAAACTATCTCCTTTAAGACTTACCTTGGGGGAGGTTGCTTCTCTCCTATGGGGCTTTATGGTTCGGGGGGGGGGGGAAGGTTCCCTGGGATGACCTTCCAATAATGACCGGCCGGGATAGCAAACCATTCATGTGGAGTTCCCCCAGGGTCAGGTTTAATTATTTTATTTCGTGTCAAAAGCATTGCATAATAAATAAGTTTAAAAGTGATAAAATATAGGAATCACAAACAGCTAAATAGTTTTAGACCAAAAGTGGGCAAGAGCAATTGCATTGTCCATAGCTTTAAACAACTCCTCCTCCGTGCATGAAGCAGGGCATTGTGGGCAAGCATACATAAGCGGAGTTGTTTGTTCAGCTCCACAGTCACACAAGGTGGAGGATTCCTCCAGGTCGTGCCACCTTGCCAAGTTGTCTTCTGATCTGCCCACTCCGCTTCTGAGTCTGTTCAGGGACTTGCGAGTTGCCCATTCTTGGTTGACCCTCTTGGGGGGCCATCCAGTTAGAATTGCCAGGTTTAGCTGCCCAGAGGGACACCCTTGCTGTTGCTGGGGGGACATCAAGAGGAGGGAGTGGTGGTTCTCATGAAGCCCTTCCTTGATTTGAGTCTGGTGGGAGGAGGGTGATGGTCATGCAGTGGGGGGCTTTCACAATGTTCGACCTTTTTTCTCTCACCGTTAGCAGCAACTTCCCGTCGCACGTCAGGAGGGGCAATGCCAGCTAACTTGTAGAGTTTATCAACAGGTGTAGGTTTGAGGCATCCCGTGATGATTCTGCATGTTTCCTTCAGTGCTATGTCCACCTGCTTTGCATGGGCAGACTTGTTCCAGACAGGACAGGCGTACTCAGCAGTTGAGAAAGACAAGGCCAGGGCTGATGTTCTTATTACTTGTGGGTCTGCACCCCATGCGCTGCCAGTCAGTTTCCGCAGGATGTTGTTGCGCGCAGCTACTTTGTGCTTGGTGTTCATGCAGTGTTTCCTATATGTTAGTGTTCGATCTAAGGTGACACCAAGATATTTAGGATGGAAACAGTGTTCGAGCTCTTGGCCTTCCCAAGTCACTTTCAGTTTCCTGTTGGTTTCACGGTTATGTAGTTGTGTCTTGGCAGGGTTAGGCTTCAGGTGGTTCTCTTTGTAGTAGCTGGAGAGATCTTTCAACTGTTTCAGAATCTTTGGCTTGTGTTGTTAGGCCAAGGTCATCAGCATATATAAACCTCCTTGTGAGTGGTGGTAGTGGCTGATCGTTCATGAAGATGTTAAACAAGGTCGGTGCAAGAACACTGCCTTGGGGTTTACCCCAAGGGTCAGGTGTTTTGCCTAGTGGTTGGCTTGGCAGGTAGAATCATAGAATCATAGAATAGTAGAGTTGGAAGAGACCTCATGGGCCATCCAGTCCAACCCCATTCTGCCAAGAAGCAGGAAATCGCATTCAAAGCACCCCCGACAGATGGCCATCCAGCCTCTGCTTAAAAGCCTCCAAGGAAGGAGCCTCCACCACAGCCCTGGGGCAGAGAGTTCCACTGTCGAACAGCTCTCACAGTGAGGAAGTTCTTCCTGATGTTCAGGTGGAATCTCCTTCCTTTCCTGTAGTTTGAAGCCATTGTTCCCTTGCGTCCTAGTCTGCAGGGCAGCAGAAAACAAGCTCCCTCCCTCCTCCCTATGACTTCCCTTCACGTATTTGTACATGGCTATCATGTCTCCTCTCAGCCTTCTCTTCTGCAGGCTAAACATGCCCAGCTCTTTAAGCCGCTCCTCATAGGGCTTGTTCTCCAGACCCTTCATCATTTTAGTCGCCCTCCTCTGGACGCTTTCCAGCTTGTCAACATCTCCCTTCAACTGCGGTGCCCAGAATTGGACACAGTGTGATTCCAGGTGTGGTCTGACCAAGGCAGAATAGAATAAGGGGGAGCAGGACTTCCCTGGATCTAGACGCTATTCCCCTATTGATGAGGCCAGAATCCCATTGGCTTTTTTAGCTGCCGCATCACATTGTTGGCTCATGTTTAACTTCTTCCCCACGAGGACTTCAAGGTCTTTTTCGCACACACTGCTGTCAAGCCAGGCATCGTCCCCCATTCTGTATCTTTGCATTCCATTTTTTCTGCCGAAGTGAAGTATCTTGCATTTGTCCCTGTTGAACTTCATTTTGTTAGTTTCGGCCCATCTCTCTAGTCTGTCAAGATCGTTTTGAATTCTGCTCCTGTCTTCTGGAGTGTTAGCTATCCCTCCGAGTTTGGTGTCGTCTGCAAACTTGATGATCGTGCCTTCTAACCCTTCGTCTAAGTCGTTAATAAAGATGTTGAACAGAACTGGGCCCAGGACGGAGCCCTGCTGATGGCACTCCACTTGTCACTTCTTTCCATGATGAAGACGACGCATTGGTGAGCACCCTTTGGGTTCGTTTGCTTAGCCAATTACAGATCCACCTAACCGTAGTTTTGTCTAGCCCACATTTTACTAGTTTACTAGGTAGTCTGAGAATGATATCTGGCCTCACCGCATTACCCATGTTGCAGTGCTCCCCCCACACCTTATTACTTAGATCAATTAGCCGTTTCTAATTAGATCAATAAACGTCCCATTTATCTCTCCACATCTTGTGTCTGGTCTCTTTATTTCGAGGTGGGGATTCAATCCTTCAGATACTTCCAGTTCATTTGTACTGACAACTCTGTTCCAGGGAAAGAGAGAAGCATTGGATCCCTCTACACCAGGCCTTCTTCTCTTTGCCTCTGTTGTCTTCTCCTCAGGAAGGAAAAACCACCAAATGCAAGTCGTTCTATTTCCTCTCTTGTGAGGGAAAAGCTTAGTTTCACCATGAAGACCCCATAACAACTTCATGGTAAGGCAATGTTTGTCCCTTGTAAACGAGGAAATTGAGCAGCATGGAGTTGGTGGTTTTTCCCAATGGAGGAAGAGGAGATGACAAAGGCAATGAGAAAGTAAGAACAATAGAGGCAAAAACGGAGGCCCTTCTTCTTTACCACTTCCTTCTCCCTCTAAAACAGTCAATCAAAAGTTTAATTTTAGCCCAAGATTCCAACCTCCCCGACTTAGTAAAATTACAACTCCGTAACATAGAGCCATGGCAGTTTAGGACATGTTAGACTGCAATAATTGTGCAGGTCAAATGTACACCTTGGACCATTTTCTTGCTCAGATAACTTCCATATTGGGACCTATTCCATCTTGGTTTTGCCAATGCCTATTATCTTGGGTCACAGGCACAATCCTCAAGGACAGGGCATTGGGTTGGAAATTCTTTGGCTGTTTGCTCCAATATACATACATGTGAATGACATACCTCTGCATGGTTCCATGTTTTTAGTTCCGGAAATAATCCATAGCAGTTCTGCTCATAAGGGAACCAACCACGCTTGCACTTCATGCCTTGGCTTCCTGTTACAAGGGAAGAACATGTGTCTTGGTTTACAAGGAAAGAAGAATAGATTCAGGCAGACTCCTAAAAATGTGGGTGGAGATGTAGATAGATTCCAGACCTAAGGGTTATAGGCTTTGGGGTCTGGACCAATGACGCATGCATCCAACCTGATATAACCTGTCTCTGCTTTAGCTTCTTCTCCATAAAGATACACTATATCCATGACATTCCCCGTATCTACCCAGCTTGTAACTCTTGATTCTTTAGAAGACCTTCATTAATTTTCCATATACAGTGGAGTCTCATTTATCCAAGCTTCACTTATCCAATGTTCTGTACTATCCAACGCAGTCTGCCTTTTAGTAGTCAATGTTTTTGTAGTAAAGATTGCAATGTTTTGGTGCTAAATTTGTAAATATAGTAATTACTACATAACATTACTGTGTATTGAACTGCTTTTTCTGTCAATTTGTTGTAAAACATGATGTTTTGGTGCTTAATTTGTAAAATCATAATGTAATTTTACAGTAGAGTCTCACTTATCCAATGTAAACGGGCTGGCAGAACATTGGATAAGAGAATATGTTGGATAATAAGGAGGGATTAAGGAAAAGCCTATTAAACATCAAATTAGGTTATGATTTTACAAATTAAGCACCCAGACATCATGTTATACAACACATTTGAAAGAAAAAGTACAGTAGAGTCTCGCTTATCCAACGTAAATGGGCCGGCAGAACATTGGATAAGAGAATATGTTGGATAATAAGGAGGGATTAAGGAAAAGCCTATTAAACATCAAATTAGGTTATGATTTTACAAATTAAGCACCCAGACATCATGTTATACAAGACATTTGAAAGAAAAAGTAGTTCAATACGCAATAATGCTATGTAGTAATTAATGTATTTACGAATTTAGCACCAAAATATCACGATATATTGAACAAATTGACTACAAAAATGCGTTGGATAATCCAGAACATTGGATAAGCGAGTGTTGGATAAGTGAGACTCTACTGTATGTTTAATAGGCTTTTTTCTTAATCCCTCCTTATTATCCAAGATTTTGGCTTATCCAATGTTCTGCTGGCCCGTTTATGTTGGATAAGTGAGACTCTACTGTAGATTGTTTTCTTGGGATTCTGTTTTCTGTTGTTGTTGTGCAGTGGTCTAAAATAATCTTTAATTAGATTTGAACCTTTTGTAATTAAGTAAATATTTTATTAATAAGAATCTTTCGCATTCATATCATATCAATTATTGAGTATGGATTGTGTTTATCAGAGAAGAAGGTATAGTACTTTTCTTTTGGGTGTAAAAACATCCAGATGTCTGTGAGTGAAAATTTCTCGACCATATTCTGGAGTTTTTTGTCATTTTCCTTGATTCTCTTGAATTATCTTTATAGAGTTGTAGTCTCCTACAATAATCATATCTGTATATTCAATAAATTCCATCTCTTTCCAAAAGTTTTGCCAAAAAAGGAGCTTTGCAGTGTTAGGAGCATAAGTATTGACAATGAGTATTTTCTTTGTTTGTAATTCTATTGTTACCATTAGAAATCTTCCTTCTGTATCTGTTAACCATTTCAGATTGCCAGAGTTTGGGATATGCCATACCAGGCTACTTCTTTTGGAAGTTCATGATGAAATAAATTATTTTTCTAGTTTTTTTTCCTTTTTAAGTATTTCCTATGCTGTTGTTTAATGTGTGTATCTTGCAGCAACATAATATCAGCATTTTTACTTCTGAAATAATGAGACTTCCCCCCCCCCTCTTATTTGGTGAGTTCAATCCATTTATAGTGATTACTATTATGCAATGAAATAGCCCTGGTGAGTCAGCTTATGTGTAAGAAGCCTACACTGGTTTCCACCATCCAGAACATACCTGGAAGAAAGATGAAGAAAAACAGGAGGCTCAAAATGGAGAAATGAAAATGCGACGATGCCTCCATCTGCACCTGAGGAGGAAGAGAAAATGTGTTGATAGAACGGCTGATATTCCCATAAAACAGGTTTCCTATGTTGGGTCCAAAGGTCTCCCAGAAGGCCAGAAGAGAATCATTGTATTGGCATTATTGGAAATGGAAATGCTATGAAACTTGCTCAAGATGTAAAATGGCTGAAGAAACATTAATGGACTCAGAAGTGCATGCAAATCTTGTCTGGTTCATTTTTTTGTGTGCAAACAATGATCTTCAGATTTGATATGTATTGCAATGCACAATTTTCAAGCATGGGACTATGATTTTCAGATGATGTGATTTCAATATTGAATGCAATGTTTTTAAATGTTTTTAGATGTTTAATATGTTGTGATGACCCATGGGCCTTGTAGTCCTGCTCAGGACATTGTAATTCCTGATGAAGATGAAAACTTGGGTTTTTTACCTTCCCAGTCTGAACTGGATTCCTCTCAGCCAGATCTTTCCCAGGCAGATCTGGGAACCTTGCACCTGCAAGAAAGTTGTCTCCCAGAAGTATGTCAAACAAGCCCAGAGCCTACTTCTCCCGTGTTCTTGCGCCGGGAGTTTTGTAAACAACAGAGAAGTTTGGAATCAGCTTCGCGCAGGAGTGCGAGGATTGCAGCTAAGAATGTGGCCAATTAAGACTGCTTCTCGTGAGAATCTTTGGGGAGTCTCACATCTGGTCTCAGAGTTTAGCTTTCGGTTCTGATTCCCAGAGAACTGCTTCGGCGGGAAAGTTAGACTCTATTTAGGTGTTTTACCCGCGTAGTAACTTCGCGGAGTCAATTCGTCAGCCTACGGAGCGAGTTGTGTCTGGACAGCGCGCTCCGATTCAAGCCTCGCTCCTGCTCAAGCCTTGCCTTGCTATCCAGCCTTCGCCTTGCTTCCCAGCCTTTGTTTATCTACGGACTTTGCCTCGTTTCCCAGGATCAATCCTTGCCTTGTTCCACGGATTTTATCAAGTTATTCCACGGACCTTGTTCTTGTTCTTAGTTACCTTGTTCCACGTTCAAGCCTTGTTTCAAGTATCAAGTTATTTCCTAGCCTCGCTCAAGTTTCATGGACTAAAGGACCTTGTCATCTCCCCTCACTTTGCTTGGCAAAGTGAGTGTTTCGGTTATTGGATTACAACTTTGGACCTTAATATTTCTTATTGGACATTGCTTTTTTGGACTAATTCTGACCTTTCCTGAAAGGTCTAATTCTGGACTATTTTCTACACTTGTTTTTATTAACTTTATATATTCCTTCAATAAAGATATTAGATAGATTCTGGCCTCTGTGTATGGTTATTGGTGCTCTGCAGCCTGGGTCGTGACAGTTTGACTCCGCCACCCTAAGCACCAATTAACCTCGGCCAGAATGTCTACCGGAGTCGTACCTGGGCCGAGCGGCCAGCCGATTACCTACACCATCGACAAGGATGAGGTGGACCGAATCCGTGATAAGCTCAATGCACAGGATGGAGAAATAAGGGGTTTGAAGGAACGCGGAATTCGTCTTCCGGCCATGGCGTTGCCAACCAAGTTTACTGGAGAAGCTTCTAAGGTTCATGTCTTCCGTCGCCAATGTCAAGCTTATCTAGAGGCCCGTGCTGCCGAGTTTCCCCAAGAAGACATCAAAGTGGCATGGGTTTACAGTCTTCTAGACGGGCCAGCGGCCAGCTGGGCGACGGCACTGTACGACCAAGCCTCTCCACACCTAAGATCAGCGCAACACTTCTTGGACCATCTCAAGGAGACTTGGGGAATCGAGGACAATTTGGAGGCAGCCGGTCACAAACTCCGTCGCCTTTTCCAAGGAGACAGACCTATGTCTCAGTATATAGCCGAGTTCCGAGTACTGGCCCACAACACCGGCTGGAACGATGTAGCCCTCAGGGGACAATTCCGGGAGGGTCTCAACATTGAAATGCTGGAAGAAATCTCCAAGGTGGATCCTCCCCAGACCCTCGAGGCACTCATTGATCAATGTTTACGGGCTGAAGTCATGATTGCCAACAGGAAACAGTGGGTTCGAGGCCAGGGCAGTAGAGCCGGGGCAAAACCCCCCGCTCCCGCCAGCGTTCAGCCACGTCCGGTGTGGAGACCCCCACCGCCAACCCCATACCCCAGAGGAGGCGAGGAGGTGCCGATGCAGTTGGGCAATGTGCGTCCCAGACTAGATGCCGCCGAGAAGGCCCGTCGTCAACGCTTAAACCTCTGCTGGTACTGCGGGAACGGGGGCCACTTCGCCAGAGAGTGCCCAGCCAAAGGGAAGCCTGCCGCCCGTCTTGCGGCGGCGTCCTCCACGGAGACGAAGGCGTCTGAGCCGACTGGCACACAGCCGGCGGGGGAAGCCAACGACCGGGTGTAGAGAGGCTCGCCAACCCGGTCAAAAAATCCATCCAAGAGCCGCCAACCGGGGTCCTGTTCCTTCTCGTGGTCACATTATGGTCAGCAAAAAGGGGACCCGTCATGATCCACGCCATGATAGACTCTGGAGCTACCAACAATTTCATCGATAGAGAGTATGCCGACTCTCTGGGATTACAATATCATGATTTCAAGAATGCCCGTGTGGTGCAAGCCATAGACGGCCGCCCCCTCAAGACGGGCCCCGTAAGTCAGTGGTCGGAACCCACCAGGATGTGGATAAGGGAACATATGGAAGAGATTTCCTTCTTTGTTACCGAGGTTCCCCATTTCCCTGTGATTTTGGGAATTCCATGGCTGACTCTCCACGACCCTAACATCTCCTGGTCCAACAGAGAACTGCAGTTTGCTTCACCGTACTGCCAAAACCATTGCCTCGTAGCCAAGGTATGCCATGCCACAGACACCGAGCCCATCATCACCTTGCCAAAGAAGTACTCCGAGTATTGGGATGTATTCAATGAGAAAAAAGCCGAAAAATTACCCCCACATAGACCTTATGACTGTGCCATTGACTTGGTGGAGGGGGCCCCGATCCCGCGAGGGCATCTCTACTCCCTGACTGAACCAGAGCAAGAAGCTCTCAGGGAATTCCTAGAGACAAACCTTCGCAAGGGATTCATCAGACCCTCTCAATCCCCAGCCGCCTCCCCAGTGATGTTTGTGAAGAAGAAGTCAGGGGAACTACGCTTGGTGGTGGACTACAGAGCATTGAACAATATCACCAAGCGGAACAGCTATCCCCTGCCCTTAATCTCGGATCTACTGGATCGGCTTCGAGGAGCCAAGGTTTACACCAAGCTGGATCTTCGGGGGGCTTACAACTTAGTTCGCATCAGGGAAGGGGACGAGTGGAAGACCGCCTTCCAGACCAAATTCGGATTATTTGAGTCCCGAGTTATGAATTTCGGTTTATGCGGAGCCCCCGCAACGTTCCAGCATTTTGTCAATGACATTTTTCAGGACTATCTAGACAGGTTCTTGATAATCTACCTGGACGATTTTTTGGTGTTTTCTAGATCACAATCAGAACATGAGAACCACGTCAAAATGGTGTTACAACGATTGCGGGATCATGGACTTTATGCCAAGCTGGAAAAATGCGCCTTTGATCTACAAGAGGTAGATTTCCTTGGTTACCGCATCTCGCCTCTAGGGCTTTCCATGGATCCAGCCAAGGTTTCAGCAGTATTGGAATGGCGGGCGCCAACTAACAAGAAAGAGGTGCAGCGTTTCTTGGGGTTCGCGAACTATTACCGCAAGTTCATTCCAGATTTTGCCCGCTGGTCCGACCCCATCACTAGCTGCATCCGTGGAAAGCAGCCTTTCCGCTGGACTGATCAAGCAGAGAAAGGGTTCCAGCAACTAAAGAAACTATTCACCTCCCAGCCAATTCTACAGCACCCAAATCCTGGAACCCCTTTTGTGGTGCAAGCGGACGCCTCTGATGTGGCAATTGGGGCTGTACTCTTACAACCGGTGGGAGATCACCTCCATCCCTGTGCCTTTTATTCTCGTCAACTAACCACACCAGAGAGGAATTACACCATTTGGGAAAAAGAACTACTGGCCATAAAGGCAGCCTTTGAAACTTGGAGACATTGGCTAGAAGGGGCCAAATTTCCCATTGAAGTCCACACTGATCATCGTAATCTAGAACATCTAAGAACTGCCCGCAAACTAAATCAGAGGCAGCAACGTTGGGCTTTATTCTTTGAACGTTTCAACTTCCAGATCCATTATGTGACCCCAGCCCAAACCAAGCAAGCAGACGCCCTGTCACGTAAACCGGAATACGCTGCAGGACGCAAGGAGACCTTTGAATCCCAACTGCTACAACCCGAGAACTTTGCCACGCTCACGGTGGGGAACACCAAATCCATTCCCATTGGTTCAACTTCCCCTACTCCAGGACCCATCTGTGCTCAAGAAATCAGGGCTAGTCAGCAAGCAGATGCCTGGGCGCAGGACCAACTTCGCCAAGGTCTGCATTTTCCCTTTTCGCTTAAAGATGGGCTGCTCTGCTATAGAAATCATGTTTATATCCCACCCGGACCGGGCAGGGAAAAAGCGCTTCGTCTGTGTCATGACTGCAAACCAGCAGGACACTTCGGACTATTTAAAACTATGCATTTGATCCTAAGGGATTTTTGGTGGCCCAAGATCCGCAAGGATGTGGAAAAATATGTCAACACCTGCCCAGTATGCCAGCGCTCCAAGATACGAAGGGAGAAGCCCTCAGGGCTTTTACACCCCCTTCCTACCCCATCTCGCCCATGGGAAATAATTTCCGCGGATTTCATCACTGACCTACCACCTTCCTGTGGATTCACCACGATCTTAGTGGTGGTGGACCTTTTCACCAAGTTAGCCCATTTCATTCCCTGCGAAGGCCTCCCCACGGCCAAAGAAACTGCGGATCTATTTCTTCAACATGTTTTCAGACTACATGGATTGCCCAAGAGTTTAGTCACAGACCGTGGATCTCAATTCACCTCTCGTTTTTGGAAGGCACTACAAAAACTATTGGGCATAGACTCTCGCTTATCTTCAGCTCATCATCCCCAAACAGATGGACAAACGGAGCGCACCAATGCCACTTTGGAGCAGTATCTTCGCTGTTATGTAAACTACCAACAGGACAATTGGGCTTCTCTGTTACCACTGTCTGAGTTTGCCTACAACAATGGAGTTCAAGCTTCTACAAAAGAAACGCCGTTCTTTGCAAACTACGGCTTCCATCCACGTTTCTTCCCCCCTGTCATTGAAACTTCAGAAGTTCCCGCAGCAGAGGATTGGCTGCAGGAACTCACAGCGGTGCAACAACTTTTGCTCCAGCAACTGGACCAAGCCAAGGAGGACTATAAACGCCACGCTGACAAACATCGCCAGCCGGGCCTCGAAATCAAGGTAGGAGATCGGGTTTTCCTGTCCACTCGCTTTCTGCCCTCCCACCGCCCTTGCCGGAAGTTAGATGCCCGTTTCATTGGCCCCTATCCAGTGGTGGCGCAATTAAACCCCGTGACTTTCAAACTCCAACTTCCGCGTTCAATGCGCATTCACCCAGTGTTTCACCGTTCCCTGCTCCTTCCGGCGGATGGTGTGCGACCTGATACAGACCAACCGGCCCCCCCTCCTGTTTTGATGAATGGGGAGGAGGAGTTCGAGGTTGAGGACATTTTGGATTCTCGCTTTCACCGCCGCCGCCTACAATATCTCATTGACTGGGTGGGTTTTGGCCCTGAGGAACGCTCTTGGGAAGACGCCTCCACAGTCCATGCTCCTGATCTAACCCGTCGCTTTCATCAGACCTATCCCACCAAACCGCGACCTCGCGCCTCGGGGAGAGGGCCCCAGTTTGGGAGGGGCCTTGAGGAGGGGGATAGTGTGATGACCCATGGGCCTTGTAGTCCTGCTCAGGACATTGTAATTCCTGATGAAGATGAAAACTTGGGTTTTTTACCTTCCCAGTCTGAACTGGATTCCTCTCAGCCAGATCTTTCCCAGGCAGATCTGGGAACCTTGCACCTGCAAGAAAGTTGTCTCCCAGAAGTATGTCAAACAAGCCCAGAGCCTACTTCTCCCGTGTTCTTGCGCCGGGAGTTTTGTAAACAACAGAGAAGTTTGGAATCAGCTTCGCGCAGGAGTGCGAGGATTGCAGCTAAGAATGTGGCCAATTAAGACTGCTTCTCGTGAGAATCTTTGGGGAGTCTCACATCTGGTCTCAGAGTTTAGCTTTCGGTTCTGATTCCCAGAGAACTGCTTCGGCGGGAAAGTTAGACTCTATTTAGGTGTTTTACCCGCGTAGTAACTTCGCGGAGTCAATTCGTCAGCCTACGGAGCGAGTTGTGTCTGGACAGCGCGCTCCGATTCAAGCCTCGCTCCTGCTCAAGCCTTGCCTTGCTATCCAGCCTTCGCCTTGCTTCCCAGCCTTTGTTTATCTACGGACTTTGCCTCGTTTCCCAGGATCAATCCTTGCCTTGTTCCACGGATTTTATCAAGTTATTCCACGGACCTTGTTCTTGTTCTTAGTTACCTTGTTCCACGTTCAAGCCTTGTTTCAAGTATCAAGTTATTTCCTAGCCTCGCTCAAGTTTCATGGACTAAAGGACCTTGTCATCTCCCCTCACTTTGCTTGGCAAAGTGAGTGTTTCGGTTATTGGATTACAACTTTGGACCTTAATATTTCTTATTGGACATTGCTTTTTTGGACTAATTCTGACCTTTCCTGAAAGGTCTAATTCTGGACTATTTTCTACACTTGTTTTTATTAACTTTATATATTCCTTCAATAAAGATATTAGATAGATTCTGGCCTCTGTGTATGGTTATTGGTGCTCTGCAGCCTGGGTCGTGACATATGTATACATTTAAAATTTAATTGATTTTAACTCACTGGATGTATTTTAAGACATTTAATGGTTGCCATATGTACACCGCCTTGAGTCCCCTTTGGAGTAGAGAAAAGTGGGGTAGAAATAAGGTAAATAAATAATAAATAAATATTGGCATTAATACTTAACATTAATGATAAAATACATTATTATTAAATATTTGTAAATATCCAAGTTATGATGATGTTTCAGAAGAAGATGATATGATTGTATGTTAATAAATATACGTTGTTGCACATTAATAATTGATATAGTTGAACATGAAAAATTTGATACCCCCTGAAAATAAAGCCTAATGCATCTTTAAGAGCAACAATTAAATTAATATAAGATTAGGTCTTATTTTCAGAGAAATATGGTAGGAACTTGCTGCATCCCAGAGCTGGAACCCCTCTGACCGTAAAACACCACACCAGCTGGGTATTATCAGCAAGCAGTTTATTGAAGCATATATAAAAGCCAAGCAATAAAAACAATTTAAGAGTATAGTCCAAAAAGGTTACTTCAAAATATCACCAATAGTCCACAACTTCCAAGGTATAAGAATAAAATACAAGGTACAAGGTAGCAAAACACAAAAACACAAGACATTGTAAAATCCCAATAATCTAGGCATGAACTTGGCAAACTGGAACCATGAAACTAAAACACACATGGAATTAAAGAACAGGAACTTGGCAGATCAGGAACCATGAACGTTGACCCCAATGAAGCAAAGGGCTTTTCTTTTTCCCTTAAAAAGCCTCCTGCAGTGAGAAAAACACATTTCATTCCACTTTCTCACCAGATAATTTATCTTCTCTTTTTTTCTCCAAGGTGAACTGACCTCCAAAGAACCTGGGAACTCTCTCTCTCTGTTTACAAAAGTCTCGGCGCCTATCTGCCAGCTCATTAACCTCTACATCTGCATCTGCATCGGACAAATCCTCAGAAAACTGGCCTCTTTCAGGAATGTGGCCTTGAGTTTCTGGACTCTGTTCTGCAGAAACCTCTGGCTCTAAGGGAAGTCTGTCAATACCATCAACCCCATTGCAATCAGACACAGGCCCAGAAACCTCATTGACATCAGACACATCAGACACTAGCACAGACTGGAGTACAACAGAACTCACCTGCCCTCCCATGTTGCTCTGAATTAGCTTTTCTTGCAGTAGAAACTTTCATTGATGCCAATGAATGTTTTATTGGTACATAGTGGGGAACATCAAGCTTTTATGGCATGTGCAGGGGAGACGAAGAACGAATGCAGCTATTGAACACAATGGCTCGCTGTGCCAACAGATTCCTCCTACCTTCCACAGGGCAGTGAACTAAGCAGCAGGAAATACGTGGGAGAAGGAAATGGTGCATGGAAAACAACATGTCACAAACTTAAAGCCTGTGAATATAAAGTCTAATGAGGAGGAAAGGAACAATGTATTAGTAACATCCTTATTGCATGGGGGTTGGGAACAAGATTCCTGCAATAGTCTTTAAAAAGAACCTCTCTAGGCATCTCTAAGTCCTCCAGTTTGACCCTACGATCAATTTCCATAGGAAATTGACCTCTGCCATGTGGATAATTTAACACATTATAACTGTCTTCAAGCAAAAGCAGGCAAGTTGGTCATTATACTCACCATAGTTCTTGCATTGCAGTCTCTTCACTGAACAATTCAGAGGTGTCTCCTCACATTCTTTCTTATTTATTTATTTATTTATTTATTTACATCATTTTTACCCTGCCTTTCTCCCCCAGGGGGAACTCAAGGTGGCTTACAATAAATAGGCAAAAATTCAATGCCTGAAAACAGTGTACAAAACAACAATTCATATAAAAGCAAATACAAAATAAAATCACATTATATAAAATTTTAAACACATCCAAGATTAAAATCCATTCATCCAAAATCCTCAGCATAAGTCTTGGTACAGGTCATGTAAAGTCCATATTCTCATTCATTAAAAAGCTTGTGTGCACAACCATGAAGCCTAGGAGAGTTGGTATCTGCCGTATGTTGCTGGGGAGGGTGTTCCACAGCCGAGGAGCCACCACCGAGAAGGCTCTGTCCCTCGTTCCCACCAGCCTTACCTGCGAGGCTGGTGGGACCGAGAGCAGGGCCTCCCCCAATGATCTAAGAGTTCTAGAAGGCTCATAGGGGGAGATACGTTCGGACAGGTAAGATGGGCCAGAGCCGTTTAGGGCTTTGTAGGTCAAAACCAGCACTTTGAATTGGGCTCGGTAGCATATCGGCAGCCAGTGGAGCTGGGTTAGCAGGGGGGTGGTGCGCTCCCTGTAAGTCGCCCCAGTTATTAATCTGGCTGCCGCTCATTGTACCAATTGGCACTTCTGGGCGGTCTTCAAAGGCAGCCCCATGTAGAGAGCGTTGCAGTAGTCCAAAAGGGATGTAACGAGAGCGTGGACTACCGTGGCCAAGTCAGACCTCCCAAGGAATGGGCGCAGCTGGCGCACAAGTCTTAATTGCTCGAAAGCTCCCCTGGCCACTGCCGAGACCTGGGGCTCCAGGCTCAGCGATGAGTTCAGGATCACCCCCAGACTGCGAACCTGTGTCTTCAGGGGGAGTGCGACCCCATCCAACACAGGCTGTCACCCTATTCTCTGTTTGGCCCTATAACTGACCAGGAGGACCTCTGTCTTGTCATCCAGTCCGACACAGCGGCCAGACACCGGTTCAGGACCTGAACAGCCTCCTTAGTGACAGGTGGGAAGGAGTGACAGAGCTGGACATCATCTGCGTACAGATGACACCTCACCCCGAAACTCTGGATGATCTCTCCCAGCGGCTTCATGTATATGTTGAACAACATGGGGGACAGTATTGACCCCTGCGGGCCCCCACAAGTCAATGGTTGTGGGGTCGAGCAGGTGTCCCCCAATGACACCATCTGGGAACGACCCTCCAGGAAGGACCGGAGCCACTGCAAAACAGTACCTCCGAGCCCCATCCCGGCAAGGCGCCCCAGAAGGATACCGTGATCGACGGTATCAAAGGCCGCTGAGAGGTCCAGCAGAACCAGCAGGGACACACTCCCCCTGTCCAGTTCCCGGCCAAGATCATCGACTCAGGCAACCAAGGCTGTCTCGGTACCATGCCCCGGCCTGAAACCAGACTGTGCCGGATCCTCCTCGACTTCCCTGCTTTCTCCGCATCTTCCTTTTTTTATCTTCCTCCAGCCCCACCTTCACACACACCTCCCTTTCAATCACCCAGCTGATATGTAGCCATGATGTTCAATGGGTTAAACCCTTGTGCCGGCTGGACTGCTGACCTCAAGATTGGGTTACAGACCTGAAGTTTTCTGGTTCAAATGGGGTGAGCTCCTGTCTGTCAGCTCTACTTTGCAGGGACATGAGAGAAGCCCCCCCCCCCAACCGTATGGTAACACATCCGGGCATTCCCTTGGCAACATCTCTGTAGACAGCTAATTCTCTCACACTAGAAGCGACTTGTAGTATGTTCTCAAGTTGCTTCTGACACGAAAAAAAAACCCATCTGATGGTCATCAACATGTCTTGAGCCATGGCTTGTATATATTGCGATTGGATTAAGAGAATATGATTTATTTTCTTTAATTTATTTACAGTATTTACATTCCGCCCTTCTTTCTCACCCCAAAGGGGACTCAGGGCAGATTACAATGAACACATATATGGCAAACATTCAATGCCAACAGACAAATAACATATAGTATAGACAGACACAGAGGTATTTAACATTTTTCCATCTTCACTATTCCGGCCACAGGGGGAGCTGTTGCTTCATTGTCCACTAGTGGCTATACTTCCTCATTCCTTTCCTTGTGTTTTGCTGGCAGTTTTATGGTGTTGTAAATTAGTTAAATTAGCCTTCTGCATAAAGCGTCCCTAAATTTGCCTAATTGACAGATGCAACTGTCTTTCAGGGCTGCATAGGTCAACAGCAAGCCGGGCTATTTAATGGTCGGGGGCTTAACCCAACCTGGGCTTCGAACTCATGACCTCTCGGTCAGTAGTGATTTATTGCAGCTGGTTACTAGCCAGCTGTGCCACAGCCCGGCCCTTTAAGGGTGTGCCCTCATCCTTCCTCACACTCTTACAAGCAGTCTTATGTAATAAACTCCTGAGCAACATGGAACACAGAATTGGACTCCATCTGACCCTGTCATTTTGGACTCCTTTCAGCCTCAACATCACATGAGTGACCGGACTCCTGAAACCCACCGTTGGCTCTTTGGATCCATGACATCCATGTATTGGGCAATCTGCCAGCTCATTCCAAATCTGAAATGAGACATGTTCTATTTGTCATTGTGTGGCATGGTAACATGAGTTTATTATAGGGAAATGAATAGTAAAATTAGAAGATGCACAAGGTGTGATGAGTGATTGAATGAAATTGTATGATTGGAGTCTGGCTAAGGGCCTATTAAGGCTTGCCGAGGCTGAAGACCCCATCCTATAACTGAAACCTGGAAGATGGCCTTATGGAGAAACAAAGGAGGTGAAGATTGGATTAACTTGTGACAAAAAAAGTGCTAATGAAGAAAAACTGCTCAACTCCTGAAATAACTTAACTGATAATTTTTGTGTGTAAAAACACTTGTTTACATGGTCAAAGACAATTATTCTTCAAGTTAAGGAAGTCAGAAACAATGCTTCTTTGCATTAAGGAAGAGAAACGACAGATGTCCAGAACTGATGGAGATTTCGGCAAGTCATATCTGAATGACAAGTTGTCAAACAACCAAGAACAACAACAGCAGAAAAATTGCTACATAAGAAGGCCCTTTTCTTTCAGAAAAGTGTGGCAGATCTGTGAGGAGTGCAGCCTGTCAACCCACCTCCTTCCAAGATGGATTGAATGACGGACATATTCATGACAAAGGCAACTTGGAGGACTTATGAGGCAGTGCTCAAAGTCCACTAGATGAGTGTGGACTGCAATTCCCATTGTTTCTGACCAGCATAGTTATCCAGGAACATGTGCAACTGCTCATAATTCTCACCCCTGGCTGAAGGGGAAGCATGACTAAAGGGGAAGGAGAGAGAAATATATTCCATAGCACCATTTGGTATATTCTTTCACTCACTACTGAAATACAGTACACCTTTGCACACCTGGGGATAGATCCCTGAATGTTAGTGGAAACAATAAATCATGGGGCCGGGCTGTGGTGCAGCTGATTAGTAGCCTGCTGCAATAAATCACTACTGACCAAGAGGTCGTGAGTTTGAATTCGAATAGCCCCAGCTCGTTGTTTACCTAAGCAACCCGAAAGACAGTTGCATCTGTCAAGTAGGATAATTTAGGAACCTCTTATGTGGGGAGGCTAATTTAATTAATTTACAACAGCATAAAAAGTCCAGCAGTGTGTGTGCCAGATGAGTAAGTACTCTATCAAAGGAATCGATGTCACAGTGGATGACCACGGTATCACAGTGGGGACCATAGTCTGCATTTTGGGTCATCAGCTGATTTTTCGATCTTGGCCTGAATGGCCTTTGTTCTGATGTTTTGCTCCTGGGCTGCAAGGATCAGGCCTTCTGTCTCCTCCTTCAAGGTCCCATTCGTGAGCCAGAGCCAGGTCTTCTATTATTATTATTATTATTATTATTATTATTATTATTATTATTATTAATTGCCTTTGTTCTGATGGCTTGCTCCTGGGCTGCAAGGATCAGGCCTTCTGTCTCCTTCTTCAGGGTCCCATTCGTGAGCCAGAGCCAGGTCTTCTATTATTATTATTATTATTATTATTATTATTATTATTATTATTATTAATTGCCTTTGTCCTGATGTCTTGCTCCTGGGCTGCAAGGATCAGGCCTTCTGTCTCCTTCTTCAGGGTCCCATTCGTGAGCCAGAGCCAGGTCTTCTATTATTATTATTATTATTATTATTATTATTATTATTATTATTATTAATTGCCTTTGTCCTGATGTCTTGCTCCTGGGCTGCAAGGATCAGGCCTTCTGTCTCCTTCTTCAGGGTCCCATTCGTGAGCCAGAGCCAGGTCTTCTCATTATTATTATTATTATTATTATTATTATTATTATTATTATTATTTGTTCTGATGGCTTGTTCCTGGGCTGCAAGGATCAGGCCTTCTGTCTCCTTCTTCAGTGTCCCATTCGTGAGCCAGAGCCAGGTCTTCTCCTTGTCAGCTTTTCCTTCAATTTTGTCAAGGAACGGGTTGTGGCGCAGGTGGGAGAGCAAGCCAGCTGCAATTAACTGCAATGAATCACTCTGACCAGGAGGTCATGAGTTCGAAGCCGCTCGGAGCCTATGTTTGTTTGTCTTTGTTCTATGTTAAAAGGCATTGAATGTTTGCCTATATGTGTAATGTGATCTGCCCTGAGTCCCCTTCGGGGTGAGAAGGGCGGGATATAAATGCTGTAAATAAATAAATAAATAAATAAATAAATGCATGCAATGTTTTGTTGTACCAGCTGTCAGCTCTAGTTTGTAGTGCGGTTTTCTTGTACTGATGTTTTGTCTGCTGTGCTTTGAGGAGTTTCTGATTTTTGATTTCAATCAAAGCAGGTTCTTCACTTTGCTTTACTACATCATCATCATCATCATCATCATCATCATCATCATTTTTTTCTTGTATGACAAAGCAAACAAGACAGATATGCTGGATTTCGTATCACAAAATCACAAGTCGAACACTTCCCAAGTGTCTAGGACTGTGTGATGTATTTTCAGATGATGCGTGCAGATCCCAGTAGGGTTGCCTTTTGCAGTTGGCAGATCGTGATTTTCACATCACATTAAGACACTTTACTACATGTGCATCTGAAAATGTCATATATTTGATTATATGTCCATGTAAATTGTTATATGTAGGGATGACCTCTAGGGCATTGAGAACACGGATACAAGAACACAAATCCAGAATCAGGAATGGATGCACAGACTCTACTCTATACACACATTTTCAAGAAAAAGCTCATTCTGATGAGAGTTTTAAGTTCTTTGTGATAGAGAAGGTAAAACCCATTGGAGACAATAAAAGACTTCTTCTACAAAGGGAGTCTTTCTGGACCTTTAAATTAAAATCTGTATTCCCCAAAGGACTGAATGATAGGATTGATTTCACCTGTTATCTTTAGTGAATTGAGTATTTCAGTTCACCATGCAAGCCATAGGGCACTTGCAACTTGAGAAAAAACACAGAGCCCTGCAAGAGTAACGACGTGTAAGTCAATTGTATTTTTGTAAACTCTTTTATGTACTAGATTAAGAATTGGAAAACATATGGGGTGTTTATACATATCTATTTTGGTATAACCATCATAGTTACTATTAGTATGTACCTATGTTTATGTTTAGAAATTGACTACATTGAAAAGCCTTGAACTGAAGCAGGACCAAGCAAGTAATTAAGATTAAAGAGACAGCAATAAATCCACAACATACCGCAGAAGATTCTGAGAATCTCAGTAAGAAGAAAAATACCATACATCAAAAGACTATTTAAGACCTTACATAAATAACAACAACCTGAAGAAGGACTTCCCGAAACGAGGCAGTGTACCCGGGATTACTTGTTGTTGCATAGTTTTGTTCTACATACACACAACAGCTGTGGACTGTTTTCCGTTGAGTTTGATGTATGCTTTACTTTATATGTTACTCAATAAAGTTGTATAATTGTATATATACCATAATTGTGGACTGTTTTCAGTTGGAGGTTTATGTGTGTTTTGCTTTATATGTTTCACAATAAGTTAGTACCCGGTTGGGACTGTAAAGAAAATACTCTATATACTAGCATACCACAATACACACGCTAAAACCTACACGAGAGTATATACATTTAAGTTGTTGTTTTTCTAATATATATATATATATATATACACACACACACACACACCATTCTTATAGCATTTTATATAGATATCTGTGCCCTATCGATCGAGATCGTGATTTTGTCAATGTCTATTGTTTCCAAATGCCGGCTGAGATCTTTTGGCACGGCACCCAATGTGCCGATCACCACCGGGACCACCTGCACTGGTTTCTTCCAGAGTATTATTATTATTATTATTATTATTATTATTATTATTATTATTAGGTGTTGGTTTTACTTTCACAAAACCAACACTACTTTAACAGCCATGACTCCATGCTTTGGTATCTTGGGAGCTGTAATTTGTTGATGCCCAAGCCTTCTTTGGCAGAGAAAGCTAAAGACCTTGTGAAACAACAACTTCCAGGATTGCATAGTATTGAACCATGGCAGACCCAAGTGGTGCAAAACTGCATTAATTTTACACTGTAGGTGTGCCCATAGTCATGACTGGATCAATAATGGCACCATTATAATTCCCTTCCATCAGGCATAAAGAGAAGAAGAAGGTGAATGACATGTCCATCAGATGAGGGAGATTGGGCCAAGAGAAGTCATTTCATTAAGCATATTTAACAAAGTCGCTGATATACAGTTCCATTCATGTTTTTTAGTTCTTCTTGATGGCAGAAAGAGTCAAGAAAAAATGTGATTTTTTTTTATAAAACTGAAGTTTTATTATTGGGAATGGATTAAAGAAGAGAGAAAAACTGTTCAAGAAGCACATTTCTTTATTTGTATCACAGCCAAAGAATGAGAAAAATTCTTAGTGGGATAAAGAAACGAAAATGAACTCGGGTTCCAAATTGGATTAAACAAAACATGTAAATATTTAAGTTCTTATGAATCATTTTCATTCTTTTCTTTTGATTGCAGAGAGAGTGAATATTTCTGTGAAGTTCTCTCTTGATACTCATACATACCAAAATGTTTCCAGGAATTATTCCGTACAGAAATACACATAGTTGTTTCGCACAATGTTGACAACAATAAACTTTATGCGGCCACCTCTCCCCAAGGCTCGAGGTGATTTACAGTTGAAATACACAGACATAAGACCATTAAAATAGCTATATTAAAGGGCATTGATATGGGATTAAGCACATTAAAACCATTTGCACTAATAAAATTTAAGTTAAGATTCAGAGGTTAAAATTTCCAAGAGTCTTGGATTTTCCCCAAAATTGCTCTGTTTCCAGTTAGCCACAAGTGTTTTCCTGTACAAATCCCAATCTTACACATATTCACAAATAGCAATGTGTCTGTGTAAATTTGCTGTAATTTTGTGCAGTTAGCAGATTCATGCACAACACAAACCCACTCAGTTAATTTTTGTGAGTAAAATTCTTGTGTTTTTGCACACAAATTGTAATGACCTTGATTAAAAAATATATCCAATATTGTTGGTCTTCCAGTCCAGATAGTGATCTGGAGGCATTGTTAGTTGTTGCAAATAATAATAATAAGTGTTCACAATATATTTTGTGAGATTTACAAAACCCCACAATTTTTTATTTTGTGCATAAAAAAGGTGGCCACAAACTCCACCATTGTCAATCAAAGAACCCATATGTATTGCCCCAAACTTCTGAATATCTGAATATCGGGCATCAAGACTACAAATTCCTGTTTGTATATTATTATTTTTAACAGTGGGTTGCTGTGAGTCTTTCAGGCTGTATGGACATGGCTGTACAGCCCGAAAGACTCACAGCAACCCAGTGATTCCAGCCACAAAAGCCTCCGACAATACATTTTTAGCAGTGTTTGTTGGGTGTTTTTCAAACCAGGAAAATGATGATGGCAATTTTCTTCCCACATTCTTCACATTCTCTCAGGCGATGAGTATGTTTATGACTTGGTAATTTTACAAAGATAGTTGTACCTCATGTTACAGTTCTCATCATTCCATTGAGTAAGATCTAGAAGGACACAAAAAGGAGAGTGAAACAAATGGCATCAGATTTTCCTTTATGTTTGCAGTGCCACCATTTCAATAAAAACAACACTATGGTTGACATCTTGTTGTGAAATTGCTTACGCTGGATTGAGGACTTTTTCACAGCTAGGAGGTTTACTGTTATGATGGTTTAAAAAAAAACCCAGCATGTCCTTTGACTTTATCATGCCAACCATAGCCATGCCACCCAAATCATAAATCAATACTTTCAAGAGTGTCGCATTCCTAAACAATATCCATTCCTTCAGCCATACAAAACAACACAATAACATTAGGGAATCCCAAGCTGCCTCTTAGCATTGTGCAATATTTTAACTTTTTCCTGGTTTTCTTTGCTTGCCAAACAAATCCAGAAATCTCTTTCTGCCATCGCACAAAAGGCATAAGAGCCTGTTTCTTTAGAACTGAAAAAGTAGGAGGAAGACAAAAAGTAAATAAAGAAACATTTCCTAAAATGATAATAGGATGTGATCCAGGAGACCAGGATCTGCCCAAAACCACTGTAAAATTGGGGAGGGGTTGTTATTATTTATTAGGCCTGTGCGATCAATGAAAAATATATTTCAATGTTCATTACACTATTAAGAGGAGCTTGTGAAACATTTCTAAAGTGTTTGTAAAATATCATATGTGTCCGTTTCGTTACTATAATGAGAGTAACAAATTATCTATTATTATTTTGTTAGGTAATTGAGTAGGGGAGGGGGGATTCCAGATCTCCTTTCTCACTCATTTTTTGCTACAGTGGTAGAACATATTTACCACGGTTACTCCCCATCCCAAATTTCAGAATATTTTACTCATCTATTGATTTATTTGAGAATTTTCAAGTTTTTTACCCCCCAAAAAACTTTAAAAAACAAACTACAAGAGCTATGACCTTGAATTTCTCTACAATTAGAAAAATTTCTCTACAATTTCTTTATAGTAGGCTGGCAGTAGCCCTAGAAGATGTTGCAAAAAAAAAAAAGGCTTGGTCCAGACTAAAACAACTTGGGTGGTTGTTGGCTGGCAATGTACACAAATACGCTGGCATTAGCCCTAGAAGATGTTGAAAAAAGGCTTGTGCCTGACCGAAACAACTTGTTTTTTTGGCTCAATGCACTCTGATAGTACAGCAGTAGCACTAGAAAATGTTGCAAAAAAGGCTTGTGCCTGACCGAAACAACTTGTTTTTTTGTCTCAATGCACTCTGATAGTACAGCAGTAGCACTAGAAAATGTTGCAAAAAAGGCTTGTGCCTGACCGAAACAACTTATTTTTTGGCTCAATGCACTCTGATAGTACAGCAGTAGCACTAGAAAATGTTGCAAAAAAGGCTTGTGCCTGACCGAAACAACTTGTTTTTTTGGCTCAATGCACACTGATAGTACAGCAGTAGCACTAGAAAATGTTGCAAAAAAGGCTTGTGCCTGACCGAAACAACTTGTTTTTTTGTCTCAATGCACTCTGATAGTACAGCAGTAGCACTAGAAAATGTTGCAAAAAAGGCTTGTGCCTGACCGAAACAACTTGTTTTTTTGGCTCAATGCACACTGATAGTACAGCAGTAGCACTAGAAAATGTTGCAAAAAAGGCTTGTGCCTGACTGAAACAACTTTTTGCGTGCAACTCCGCCTCCTCTCCCCTCCCCTCCTTCTGCCCTGATTGCCTTAATCTCCCGGTAGTGCTTGGTTGCTTTGTGAATTAAGACTGCATCACAGAGAGTTACGGCGTTTACGTAACTTATGCAAAAAATACCAGGTGAAAGTTTCAACTCTTAATTTTTGGGCATGGGAAACACCCATGCGTCGGATATTGCGTCGTATGTATGAATCTGATAAATTAGATCCGACTTACGCTGTACAAACTAAATTTTGCAGAGCCCTGGTATTTATTATCAGTAAATGTTAGATTCAGGTACCTATTTTATACTCTTACGTAATATATATATATATATATATATATATATATATATATATATATATATAGGCTCCATGATGCAATTGGTCACAACCGTTTTGTTAAACAACCTCAGATATAGATATAGATATACAGTAGATATAGATATATCTACCTGCACGATCTCTTCGTTCGTCGGGGGAGGCCCTCCTCTCGCTCCCACCTCCGTCAAATGCACGGTTAGTGGGGACGAGATAGAGAGCCTTCTCCGTGGCGGCCCCCCGGCTCTGGAACTCGCTCCCCAGGGAAATCAGGCAAGCCCCCACCCTGGTAGCATTCAGAAAGAGCTTGAAAACCTGGATCTTTACTCAGGCCTTTAGATAAAGATTGCTAATCCAGAAGCAATCTGTATCTGTGACCATTCTTGTACCGGTTTGCACTTTTACCTTTGTCAACTCGATATAGACACAGGGTCTATTCCCATCCCAATTTGCACTTCCAAGAATTTGCAGCACTTTATCAGTCACCTCGTGTTTACAATATTTATATGGTGCACCTTACCCAGTCTACTTTTACAATCTCTCCGTTTTAATCCATGCTTTTTAGTTCTTGTTTTTTATTGGCTAATGATTATATTTTCAATTGTGCATGTTTTTGTCTATTGCTGTGTTTTATACTGCTACTGTTTTTATTCGGGCTTGTCCCCATGTAAGCCGCCCTGAGTCCCCTTTGGGGAAATAGAGACGGGGTATAAAAATAAAATAAAATAATAATAATAATAATAATAATAATAATTATTATTATTATTATTATTATTATTATATGAGATGGTTTAAAAAACAGTTGTAACCGATTCCATCATGGAGCCAATCCAAATGTTTACATGGGACCAATATTGCCGTTTCCTCTGGATTCCGGGGGGAGAATTGAGAGCAATCTGCAACATTGGTTGATGCAGTTCAAGACCACATTACGCAGTTTTGACATGGGTCAACCTGGATCAGATCCATGAGTAGTTTAACTACTATGGAGCTGATTTGCACCACGTGGACAGTGTAGATGTGCCCTCAACTCATCCTATCCACCTTCAATGTGGGGTCAGTTAAGGGGCCACATTAGTAAAAGGAATAGAGTTTCAGTAGATATGGGATATGGAAGACACACCATCCTCTCCTCCCTATTTGTGCACGATCCTCACCAAGCCTCGTCCTAATGACATTTCATGTGAATTAGAGAGCAGGGGAGTTTCTTTACACTTGTGGTTCTCAATTTTGGTCCCTCACATTTTGTGACTATGGGTTAGCCAACAATGGCCCAATAACCTGCATTGATCAGAACTCACTCCGGGATATCCAGGGACTTCCGGTTGGTAAGACCAGTTGACCTAGTTTAGGAGAAGCCTAGGAATGCTCTCTCCAGTGCAGTCCCATACTCCAGGGATCTCTGGAGGACCAAAGCTTGAGAAGCAATACCATAAACCTTCACAGACATCACACCAATCTTTGCTTACTTGTTGGCCTCATGGCTGCACAGTCCTCTTTTCCATTCTTATTGTTGGGTTCATTTTTCCCCCAAGGGGCGTAGTTAACTGCAGACAGGTCTATCCACCGCCACCGTCTCTTTGTAGAGCAAAAAAAGTGACATTAACTTTCTGAGAAAGCAATAGAATGACCACCATCTGCTCCCACCTTCTCAGCTTGCAGACATTTTAATGAGACTATCCGAAAAACAGCATATTTGAGTTCAGGATGAATTCACCTGGGACATAGCTACATGGGGAGACATAAGCTTTATGGCGTCACTGTCTACATGACACATGGAACTGATTCATATTAATGCAGGCCAGGACCCTTTAATGCAGCTTTGAACTGTTTTAACCAAAGTCATGTGTTGCTCCAGAATTTTTGTGATATTCCAGAGCAAACCCAGACTTTGGACCCATGCAAATAGTTGGCTGATTATACAGAGAACCAACTTCAACTGTTTATAAGGCCATTCCATATTCCCTGGGCTAGGGAAGCCCAAGACATGGGATGGCACTTACAGCCCCCCTTTCTGTCCATTGGATTGATGTCAGATGGCATCATGAACTGGGCCATGATAACAGGAGCCCATCTTTCAACAAACAATAAGAGGATAAGTCAGGGTCAAGAGTCAATTAACAGAGAAGCCCACATTCTTGAGTCAGGAAAGTCCAGATGGAATAAGAAGAGTACAAACCACAAGCAGATGTTGAGATGATGATGATGATGATGATGATGATAACAACAACAACAACAACAACAACAACAACAACAACAACAACAATGTATTTGTAGACTGCCTTATCGCCCTGAAAGGACTCAGGATGGTTTCCAACATGTATGGCAAACATTCAATGTTTTCCATACATGTTTCAATGTCTAATTAGATGAAGTCAAGCCAGAGGAGCAACAGAGTAAAGTAGGAAACAAATGCAAGCCAAGATTACAGTCCAGAGTCAGAAATACCAGAAAAGTAGCAGAGTCAACAACTGTAACAACAGCATTGTCTGCCACAACAAGACTCCACACAGAGAGCCTTTTTATCCTACAATCTCAGCTGTTGCTTGTTTCTGTTTATAGGCGAACTCTTGTATCCCAGTGTGATTGTCTTCTGTCTTGAGAGTCTTGTCGGTGGATCAGTAAGTGACTGTGGAGACCACGCACTCTGGATCCACATGATCTTTCACAATGAGGACATCGATTTTTGTAATATGACCTAAGCTGCTGCTTGTTTAAGGCTCGTTTCTCCTCTACTCTCTTAGACCTGCGAAACCGTGATTGGTCTCTCCAGCACTCCAAAGGTAGAGGCATGTTTAACCTTTTGCTGTCCTGTTCAGATGTGCTTGCTTCAGCTTGCTCAGACTACTGGGGAGGCATTGCTCCTGCTAAAGACTCATCTTCTGCACAGGCTGAACCAAACTGCGGAGATTACTGGGAGCTGGTGACCTCCATCTCCTCAGCCTCTCCTCATCCTTACTGTCATGGCTGACTGTGACAGATGGAATGCAAGGGGAATTAGTGAAAGGAAGTGTTGTAGCTCAGCCTGAGCTGGAGCCATATTTTAGCCCCATTTGATTCCAGGCCTGAAATCCAGCTACCTTGCCTAAATTGGTTCCAGCAGAGGATTCTGAAACTAGAGGTGAGCATTCCTGTTCTCAGTCAAGTCCAGTTCAGCAAAGGCCAGGTGGGCATGTTAGCCCAGAGGAGGAGGATGGATTCGATAGAAGGGAGATGTTTACCCAGGGATGGAGCCGGAGGGAATGTTTACGAAGGAGTCAACGTCTGGTTCACAGACACACTAATGAGCAGCTTTCCCATGAGAAGGATAGCGCTCCCTAGCAACAATAGCCTTCAAATCTCCTTAAATACTTCTTGCTTTCTCTGCACTGCAGAGGTGTCAACATTGCAATTCAAGTAAGAAAGATCTCTGTCTTTGTGTTCTTGCATCCGTGACTTTCAAGCCAAGATTCTGCCTTGTGGATTACAATTATCTCCTGCCTTGCTGTACCTTGATTCCAGTTGAGCCTTTCTGATTCCTTACTGTGTGGATTACAGTTCTCTTGGATTACTTTGAGTTGGTTCTTGTTTTTTGTGGCTTCCTGTTGTTTCCTGCTTGGGAAGTGAACTGTGTGGACTACTTCTGATACTTCTTGTGAGACTAATTACAGTTCCAGTTTGGATTATAACTGTGAGAGATTTTCTTGGACTTCTGTTAAGGACAGAGAAGTGGTTCATCCACTCTGTTGACTTTGAACTTTATTTGCTTGTACTTACTTATATTCTTCATTAAACAGCTTGATTGCTTATATTCTGGGCTCCAGTGTGGTTTTCAAGGTGTCCATGCAGCCTTGGGGTGTGACAGGAAGGGTGATTCCATCTTTCCTCCCTCCCCTCTCCCGCACGGCTCTGGTGCCCCAGGCGATATCACTCCAGTTGATGAGCCATGGCCATCAACTGATGATCACCCCTATGGAGGTCAACACTTCTTCCCATCACCACAATGTCCTAGGGTGTTTGTCATATGGGGCTGATTCAGAGTTCCATAGTTTGGATTGGCTCAGGAATATAGTGCCTCTGTTGAAGGGAGTAGAAGTGATGATATTCACATTCAGAAATCTTTCCTCATCACACCATTTTCTTTCAGATAAATAGGCATAAGGGATGGTTTGGATCAGCAGATCTTTCTTATCTATGTCCTAAGCTTATATAAGGTAGGGGAAGAGACATATGAAGACCACAGTCTGTTAAATAATGAGGGGTGTATGTAAACATTTGATTGAGAATAGGATTCTTAGGCCCTGAGTTGTGTCTATGGTCCTCAGGCTGAATGGGCGGAATCTCAAGGTGAGAGCACTGCCTTGAAAATAATCAGAAACTGCATTTCAGGGCACCTCTGGAGCACAGTACTCCAGATGTTTTGGGTAAGGAGAGACACAGTCCCTGAGGACCCAAAAAGAGAGGCCAAGCCATAATATTTGGGAAGCATGGAGCTCTTCTTTCAGAGCAGAGAATTCCCTTTTTAGGTAGGAATCCACACCAAACGCTGGTTCAGGAGAGGAAAGCAAAGCAAAGGTCAGCTCTCTACTTACATGTGTTCCCCCTTTGTCGTACAATCCAATCCAGATAGGAGTTTCTATTTTAAAGAGATGTTGAAGTGAATTGGAAACCGCATTCATCTCTTTCTCATTGAGGATGGATGCAAGATGGCTTTCTGCACCTTGAGACAGGCATTCCAGCTGATGGGGTGCAAAGACAAGGAGGCGTTTTACCCAAGAGAACAGGGAAAGATGAGAGAGAAAAACAGGGTTTCTTCGTGGAATCATAGGATCAGTCACCCTCTTCTATCATGCAAGAATATACAATCCAATCACTCCCAACAGATGGCCACCCAGGCACTGAATAAAAGCCTCCACCAAAGGAGACTCCACTCGACTTCAAGCAACACATTCCACTGTTGAACAGATCTGTCAGGAAGTTCTTATCCTTTTTGCCAGAATTTAAATCAATTGCTTCATGGTGTCCTGGTCTCTGGAGTAATAGAAAACAAGCCTTCTCCTTTCTCACTGTGAATTATTTAATTGTGGCTCCCATGTCTCCCCTCAACTTTCTCTTCTCCAAGCTAAGCATCCCCTTCTCTGGACACCTTCCCTCTTGTCCATCTCCTTCTTGAATTGCTTTCTGCAGAACTGGACACAGAGTTATTCCAGGCGAGAAAGTCCAACCAAAGCAGAAGAGAGTGGGACTAGGACCTCCTTCAATCTAGAGTAGGGCGCTTTGACCTGCGGTCCTCTGGATGTCCTGGACTTCAGCTCCCAGAATTCCTGACCATTGAACAAGCTGGTTAGAGCTTCCAGGAGTTGGAGACACAAACACCTGGAAGGCTGCAGGTTGAAGAGGCCTGATCTAGACACAATACTCCTACTGATGCAGCCTAGAATTGCATTGGCTTTTGAAGCTGCCACATCACACTGTTGACTCATGTTCAGCTTGTGGTCCACTAAGACTCCTACATCCATTTCACATGGGCTGATTTCAAATCATTCTTTTGTACTGGCATCTCCTTTTCTGTGACATAGAAAGGGAATGGGAACAGCTGTCTCATCCAAACATGCATTGGGTTGCAAAGGAGAGACCTTATAATAAGGCACTATTCCTAACAAATTCCTGATATTTTGGGAATACATAGCTCAAATCAGAAGGGAACAGGGTCCAAGGGAAATGGCAGGAGATGCTCCTATCTGTGCTCATTATAAGATCTCGTGGTGTTGACTGTGAAGGCCCTGCTACTGTCAGGCTCTGTATTTGGCCCAGACAGAGTGCAAGGAAGTCTTTAATTCTCTAAGTGCTCAGGAGGTACCCGAAGGAACAGCAAACATGGCAGACATCCAAGGTTCATACTCAATCAGGAAGGCTATTTATCTTGAAATTTGGCAGCACAGACTCAAACAGCTATATACAAATACTAGCTTTGCCCAGCCACGCGTTGCTGTGGCTTATGGGAATCCTTTGTTGGCCAGGTGGAATAGCAGCGAATAGCCTTGCAGTCTCAAAGCCTGGCCGTTTTCTGGAGTAGCTGGAGCTTTTTGTTGTATGAACATAGAGGCATGGATGAGGGGTTGTTCTGCCAAGTTTAGTGTTTCTGGGATGTGTAGTTTTGTTGTTTTGTCCTAGGCCGAAATTTCATTACCCTTTTATATATATATAGATAGATACAGTCTCTCTCTCCTCCTTTTGACAGCAAGTTTCTCGTTGCAGATCACTTCTCTCTCCAGCATGCACCGACAAACACCATTCAGGAGGACCATCCAATAATATCTGACTGTCCTGCATTTATACTCATCCTACATGATGCAATGCTATATTCATGATTTCATCATTCACTATGCTGTCTTTGTCATCCCGACTCAGCAATTTATCATCTGGAGGGACATGCGTCTATATTTTATCAAATCCTAACAGGTACAGCTATATCACAACTTCTTCCAGTATTGAAACAGCATCACCTGATGACTCATAAATACTACAAAATAAATATGAAGGAGATATTTTGGCTGGCTGACTAATTGATAGATAGATTGTATGTCTTTTTCCCAATATGGAACCCAACACTGAGCAATAGAGGGGTATTTTGGGATTATTGAGTGGACAGTGCTGCCCATGGCCAGGTTGGCCTCCAACATCCGTTTAGTTGCCCTCTCGATGTAAACACATTTATAAAGCCATGACCTACCTCTGCCTCATTCCAAGTTACTTTATCTTGGAAATACCCGTAGCAACTGCGCTCATAGGGGAACCAGCCATTCTCACACTTTATTCCTTGACTTCCTGGAAAAGAGAAGAAAGGACTCTTTGGTGTGCAAAGAACTAAACATCCCATCTGAGATATTTCCTGGTGTGATGGGCCTTGGAGCTGCCCATTTTGGGAGCACCCCGTTGACTTGTGTCTGAGTGTAATCTCAAGTGGTGTCAAACTGATATTGAAAACCTGACCTCCAAAAAACAAACCCCAGAGTCTGCAGCTCCATTGAGACTAATTTTGACCTTTTTCCCAGTTTCAAGTCACTCTTTAATAAAATCCTCTAGAATCGTGCACAAGTACTACACACTCCAAAACTCATACAGTAGTTAGCAAATAAATATGAGAGAGATACTTTGGCTGACTGACTGATTGATACATTGACTGATTGAATACAGTAGTTAGCAAAATTTCTACACAATACCCCAAGATGAAACACAGAACACATAATGGGCTTTAGGAAGAGTCACAGGGTTTCCCCCCAACATTATTTGTGTTTGATTCTGTTCCTGGAAACGTTGCCTTGCCCCATTGCTGGATCAGACCCCCTCCCTGAAGTCTCCATTGAATTAGCCAACACCCTGAACATCCCTTTGTCTACCTGGCTGGCACCAATTATTTTCACCAAAATAGAAGCTTAAGAACCCATTCATTTCCTTCTGCGTGCACTCTTCTTCTGAGCAGTTCAATAAATAGACACAAGCCTTCCAATAAACCAATGACAGTTTATTAAATTTCCCTCCAAACCCAGAGACTAATTGGTACCAATGATGGACAGCAAAATAATATAGCCAAATAATATGGTTTATAGCAAAATAATATGGTTTCACTATTTACAAAAACAAGGCTCCCATAACACAAATAATGTTCTTTATACTTCTTTCTTCGCTTCCATGCTGGGCTTCTTTCTCATGAAAATAAAAAGCTTTGCTCTCACAGAGCCTCCTCTCACACCGAACACAGAAGCTTTACACACAGCAGCCTTCACACTGGAGCTTCATACACGAGGCCTTCAACCTGGGGCTTTCTCATACTAGGCCTTCTTCATACTTCATAATCCTCAGGACGACACTAGCTTTGGCCCACTAACTCTATCAGGCTTTGGCCTACTCACTCTCCTCAGGGCGATGCTAGCTTATTTAACCCTGTCAGTGCTTGACTGTCACACTTCAGATTAGTTCACCTTGCTATAGATATCCAGTCAGACACAAAAGGAAGTCTTTTGAGGTTTTTATTAAGCAAAGCAGTATATGAATCAAGCAAGCAATCAAAAGGTTTTTCAAAGTTGCAATGAAAGAGACAATAAGAATTCAATTGTATCACAAGGCAGGAAAAGGTCCATAAATCCATAAGACAAGGTCCATTAGTCCATTAAAACACAGCAAGAGTAATAATCCATAAAGCAAGACAATAGTCCAAAGAATCCACGAACAAGGCCCAAAAATCCCAAGATCTAAGAACTCTGATGACAAGAACATCCACCTAGAGTAAGTGAGGAAATTGCTCTGACAAAGAAACAATCTGCAAAGCACACTTTTAATAACAACTCAGAAAGGCGTTTCTTTTCCCACAGCTGGTCTCTTTTTTGTGCACCAGCCTCTCACTTCTTTGAACCTGAGAACCTCTCCACGATAAATGGTCCTCCCTAGATAAATCATTGCTTATGCTAACGTTATCTTGCACCTGGAATGGGGCTGAATTCTCTTCCTCATTTCCCTTATTATTTCTCAAGGGAATGTCAGCCTGTCCGCTATCTATAGCTCTTGGGGTCAGCAGTTCATCCTGCTCAAACTGAAACTGCAAATCTCCGGCCTCTGAGTCAGACAGCATCTCTGAATTAACTTCTGCCTCTGCCGGCTCTTGGATCTGAAAACCAAAATCCCCTTCTTCTTCATCTTGAATCTGGCTAGCCTGTGGCTGGGTCACAACATTGACTCACATTTTTGTAATTAAAATATCTAGTTCATTTGTAATATTTCTGACAATCCTCACCTGCCACAATCTGAACCAATCAATGCTGTCTTTCAGAGGTAGAGTTTTGGCGGTGGGTCACTAAATGTAAGTAAGGCAGCAAACTGCTGTTAAGGTCCTGTAAATCTTTCTGTATGTTTGCATTGAGGTATGTCAGTCTTTGGAGTGCAGACTCTGCTGACATCCTCTTTGGCTAAAGAGAAGAAATGCCTCTGATTTTGCCTTCAAATCATCTGTGTTTCATTCAGTCCTTTGGGAGCTAGACACTCCAGGCCCCGAACCCACGGTTCTTGTGGTAGCTTCAATCACTTAACAAAACTGCATTCATTCTTCAGTGAAGATGGAACTGTAGTTAATGCAACGATCACAAATACTAAGCAGTGAGGTTCAGAGTTACAGGTGCCCTACTTTCTCTCTAGAGTACTCCTTGCCAATTGAAAATGGATTTTCTCCTCTAGATAAATGACATAAAGGTAAGCGATAGTTTTTTGAGCCTCCTCTTCTTAAAGGCTTCACATCCTTGTCAGCAACATAGATGTCAAATTGAATCCTCTACAGAAAGAAGTCCTTCTCATTGACCTCCAATCCATGCTTTTCCACGTTTCTGAGGGTTCAGGGTGCAGAACTTCCAGAAAAGTGGAAAATCCCAAAGTTTTTTGGAAAGTACCTGTGATAAGTATAACTTTGCTTTCTAATGGTTTATGAATGGTAGTTTGTTTCATGCACATTTTAAAATACACGTTGTCAAAGGCTTTCATGGCCAGAATCACTGTGAGTTTTTCAGGCTGTATGGCCATATTCCAGCAGCATTTTTTTTACATTTTGCCTGCATCTGTAGCTGACATCTTCAGAGGTTCTATTGCTAGTGAGGCAAGTGGGGTATTTATATATCTGTGATACATATCTATATATCCCCCATACATCAGGGGAAACACTGACTGCATAGGGAAGCTGAAGAAGAAACACAATCTACAGACCCACTAAGAAAATTCAACAAATGCTACGTTCAGTAAAGATTAAGAGGGATCCTCTAACCAGCACAGGAGTCTACCGTATCCCATGCAGCTGTGGACAAGTCTACATGGGGACCACCAAACACCGCACCCAAACACGTATCAAAGAACATGAAAGACACTGCAGACTGATACAACCAAAGAAATATAGCAGAACTCTTGATGAACTAACCTGGACACAGCGTATTATTTGAAAACATAGAAATGCCAGACTGCAGAGAGAAGCCATTGAAATCTACAAGAAGCATGTGGACAATTTCAACAGAAAGGAGGAAAACGTGAAAATGAACAAAATCTGGCTACCAGTATTTAAAAAAACAAGACGGTAAATAAAGAACACCACTCAGAAACAAACTCCAGATAGCAAACTACCAAGTCCCAGTTAACGCCTCCCAAACAGAGGATGCCTCCAGGCACAACAGCCAAACTACCTCTATGCAAATACTCTCACTGATTGTCTTTGCAAACTTGCTACTTAATGCAGTTTCTGCTTGCTAATTGCAACATTCACACTTGCTTCAAACAGACAAGATTTTTTCTCCCACCCTGGACATTTTACAGATATATATACACCCGACTTACCTGGCTAGCAAGAGAGCCTCTGAAGATGCCAGCCACAGATGCAGGTGAAGACTCATAACATGAAGCATCAGGAGAGAATGCTTCTAGAACATGGCCATTCAGCCCAAAAATTCACAGCACCCCATTATTAAAAATATGAAATGAACGTCAGGCTATGAAGACATGGTGTATATGAAATATCAATGAATTTTATGTTAGTGTTTTTGTTATCATAAAGTGAAATGTTCAATCTATTGTTTGCTGTTGGATTGTGTGTTTCGTTCCGCCAAGCATTCCAGCAGTCAAGCATTCTGGCCAGCCCTGATTGATAACCACAAGGGCAAATAGCAAGGTCTTACATTTCAACTACATGACAGGAATGCAGGAGATGCTTCGTGCACACAGAGAACAGATTTTTGAGAGAGACAGACATGTAACATGTGTCCGGATAGTTTTGGACAGTAAACTTTGTAAATAATGTAAACAAAGCCTTGGAGCCGCTGAGTTTCAGCAGTTATAAATCAGCGAGGCTGTTGTGTTTTGTCGGTGTCACTTTTGCCGTTTGCAAAATGGTCTGAGGAGGGTGAGCTGAGGGCAGCTCATCAATCTAGTTGGGGTCACCGCTTGAACCCTGACATTTTATACTTAGGCTTGGATCCCATCTCCAAGATATCTCTCCTGCAAGTGTTCTGAAATCTTTTTTAAAAACCCACCCAACAACCCTGAAATGTGGAACTCTTCTGGTCCCGGGGAATTTAGGCTAAAGAATACTCAATCTGTATATACATTAAAAAAAACACTATTGGATATGGAAAGAAACTTACCTAGCGTATGGTATGCAAAAGGTATCCAGATTATGTTACCTTTTAAAAAAAACCAGAACTGGAAAATGAATGATATGAATGGCACAAACCCCAGGTTTAAAGGACTCGTCTCACCATTTTCAGGAGAGGCATGCTTGCCCTGGTTGCCAACAGGCACCAAATCTATTTCTACGTATGAATTCACCGAGACGTACCTTGTGGGAAGAAAGTCACAACCAAGAGGCCACAAAGGGAGAGGTGGAGGCCAAACATTTGCTGCACCTGAGAATAGAGAAGAAAACCGATGTGTTGATAGAGAGGCAGAGCTAGCTATGGAATATGTTTCAGATGTTCGGAGCATCTACACCATAGAATTAATGCAGTTTGACACCACTCTAATTGCCACGGCTTCCAATGCTATAGAAGCCTGGGAGTTGTAGCTTTGCAAGAACTTCCCAGATTCCATAGTATTGAGCCATGGCAATTAAAGTGGTGTCAATCATATTAATTTTACTCTGTAGAGATGCACCACTAGTCAAACATACCATGCTGGCAATTAAACCTGGGTTAGTTTTTATGTTGCATCTGGACAGTCTCTTGTTGAAACTATGGGGCCGGGCTGTGGCGCAGCTGGCTAGTAACCAGCTGCTATAAATCACTACTGACTGAGAGGTCATGAGTTTGAAGCCCAGGTCGGGTTAAGCCTCCGACCATTAAAAAAAAATAGCCCCGGCTTGCTGTTGAACTAGCAGCCCCGAAAGACAGTTGCATCTGTCAAGTAGGGAAAATTTAGGTACGCTTTATGCGGGAGGCTAATTTAACTAATCTACAACACCATAAAACTGCTCATGAGGAAAAGAATGAGGAAGAACAGCCACCAATGGACGGTGAAGCAACAGCTCCCCCTGTGGCCGGAATCGTGAAGCTGGAAAGATGTTAAAATGCCTCTGTGTCTGTCTAAAACTGAATGTTGTTTGTCTGTTGGCATTGAATGTTTGCCATATATGTGTTCATTGTAATCCGCCCTGAGTCCCCTTCGGGATGAGAAGGGCGGAATATAAATACTGTAAATAAATAAATAAATAAATAAATATGAAGGGACTCACCTGGCTGCCTTTCCACTTAAGCTCTCTTTAATGTTTCGGCACTGAAACTTTCATCCAAGTCATTGCGTTTCACATTCTGGGAGCATTTATAGAGGAATGGTAGAGAGAGTAACACACAGGGTTGGCATGCATATGGGAGATGCACATGGGATGCAGTCACGGAACATAAGTGCCCATCATCTCAGCACAGTGTTCCTTCCACAAATGAACCATTGCCAAGGCACCAGGAAATGTGTATAAATAAAGAAGAAACGGTGCATGGAGAATATCATGTCCAAACCAGAGGCCCGTGAAGATGGAATCTCATGAAGGAAGGGAAAAACAATGGGTGATTAAAGTTTAATCGTCCTGCTTCAACCTGCTTCAAGATCTGTGAATGCTAAACCACATGGGTAGCTCCTTGGTCTTCTTGTAGTGCATCTACGCTGTTGGGCTTCAACTTCCAGCTCTGAAATACCAGTCTCATTGGATCCTTCCAGGTGGGACATGGAGCTGGGATGAGCTCCAAAAGTGAGTGGAAGGCAAACAGTCAACATGTGATGACAAATGGGCCATGTAGTCCCGTTCCATGTACTATTGTGGCAGATGAAGAGGAAAACTTGGGTTTCCCACCGTTTCTGCCAGATTTGGAGCCCTTGCACCTGCAAGATGTTTGCCCACAAGAAGTCAGACAAACAAGCCTTGAGCAGAAATCTCCCCCATTTTCTCGCCGGGATTATTATAATCAAGATAGAGGCGCTCGAGAGGCGACTTGCCGGAGCGCCAGGATAGCTGCCAGACAATTAGCTAATTAAGTCTGTTTCCCTTGGGAAACTTTAAGGAGTCATGCATCTGGACACAGTATAGGTTTCGTTTCTTGTTCCCCAGAGAAAGTGTTCCTTGGCGGGAAAACAAGATCCTATATAGGTGTTTGCCCGCAAAGAAATCCTTGCGGAGTCAATTCGTCGGCTTGAGGAGTGAGATCGTGTGTAGACTTCGTACTCCAGTTCCCAGATCCCGGATCAAGTTTCCAGCCCAGCCTTGTACCATGGACTTCTATGGACTCAGTTCTTGATTCATGTTTGCCTTGTTTCAAGTTTGATCTTGCCAAGTTTCAAGTCTTGCCTTGCCTTGCGTTTTAAACCACGGACCTTGCTTCTCAGATTCAAGCCTTGTTTCCCAGTTTCCTTCGGATTTACCTTAAGCCTCAAAGACTATGGACAGTTCCCCACACTATTGCTTGCCAAATAGTGTGTGTTTCGGTGAAGTGGATTATAACTTTGGACTTTAATATCACATATTGGACATTGTTTTCCTGGACTATATTTGACCTTTCCTGAAAGGTCTACTTCTGAACTATATTCTACACTTGTTTTTATTGACTTTATATATTTCCCTAATAAAGATATTAGATAGATTCTTGTCTCTACACATGGTTATTGATGTTCTACAGCCTGGGTCCTGACAGTTTGACTCCGCCACCCTAAGCACCAATTAACCTAAGACCAGAATGTCTACGGGAACCGGGGCGGATTATTCAAGTCCCTGGTCAGGAATTACGGATTATCCGGAGCTCCCGCAACATTCCAGCATTTTGTCAACGATATCTTTCAGGATTATCTAGATCGGTTCTTGATCATATACTTGGACGATTTTTTGGTGTTTTCTAGATCACAATCGGAGCACGAGAACCACGTCAGAATGGTGCTACAACGATTGCGGGATCATGGACTATATGCCAAGTTAGAAAAATGCGACTTTGATCTGCAAAAAGTAGACTTCCTGGGGTACCGCGTCTCGCCACAAGGGCTCTCCATGGACCCGGCAAAGGTTTCAGCAGTTTTGGAATGGCGGGCGCCAACCAACAAGAAGGAAGTGCAACGTTTCTTGGGGTTCGCGAACTACTACCGCAAATTCATCCCAGACTTTGCCCGCTGGTCTGACCCAATCACCAGCTGCATCCGTGGAAAACAGCCTTTCCGCTGGACGGAGCAAGCAGAGAAAGGGTTCCAACAATTAAAGAAGTTATTCACGACCCAGCCAATTCTACAGCACCCTGACCCTAAAACCCCTTTTGTTGTGCAGGCTGATGCCTCTGATGTGGCAATTGGGGCTATACTCATGCAACCAGTGGGAGAGCATCTTCATCCTTGTGCCTATTACTCCCGTCAACTAACAGCCCCAGAGAGGAATTACACTATTTGGGAGAAAGAACTCTTGGCCATAAAGGCAGCCTTTGAAAATTGGAGACATTGGTTGGAAGGGGCCAAATTTCCCATTGAGGTTCATACTGATCATCGAAATTTAGAGCACCTAAGGACCGCACGAAAGCTAAATCAAAGGCAGCAGCGCTGGGCTTTGTTCTTTGAACGTTTTGACTTCCAGATCCATTATGTGACCCCGGCTCAGACCAAGCAAGCAGATGCTCTATCACGGAAACCAGAGTATGCTGCAGGGCGCAAAGAGACCTCAGAATCTTGATTGCTGCAACCCGAAAACTTTGCCACGCTCACAGTGGGAAACACCAAATCCACTTCAATTGAACCAACTCCTTCCAACCCAGAACCCCTTTGCGCTCAAGAAATTAGAGCCAGCCAGCAGGCAGATGCCTGGGCTCAAGACCAGATTCGCCAAGGATTACGTTTCCCTTTCTCACTTAAGGATGGACTAATGTGCTACCGGAACCATGTTTACATCCCTCCAGGCCCCGGCAGAGAAAAGGCACTTCGTCTGTGTCATGACAGCAAGCCAGCAGGGCATTTTGGACTCTTTAAAACCATGCACTTGATTCTACGAGATTTCTGGTGGCCCAAGATCCGCAAGGATGTGGAGAAATATGTCAATACCTGTCCTGTATGTCAGCGCTCCAAGACACGAAGGGAGAAGCCCTCGGGGCTACTACATCCTCTCCCCACTCCTTCTAACCCATGGGAGATAATTTCCGCGGATTTTATCACTGACCTACCACCTTCCCTTGGATTCACCACGATACTAGTGGTGGTGGACCTTTTCACCAAGTTGGCTCATTTCATTCCCTGCGATGGCCTCCCCACGGCCAAGGAAACTGCAGATTTATTCCTTCAGCATGTTTTCAGACTACATGGATTGCCCAAGAGTTTAGTCACGGACCGTGGATCTCAATTCACCTCTCGTTTTTGGAAAGCACTACAAAAACTATTGGGCATAGACTCTCGTTTATCTTCAGCTCACCATCCCCAAACGGATGGGCAAACTGAGCGCACCAATGCCACTTTGGAACAATACCTTCGCTGTTATGTAAACTACCAGCAGGACAATTGGGCTTCCCTGTTACCTCTGTCAGAGTTTGCCTACAACAACGGTGTCCAGGCTTCAACTAAAGAAACCCCGTTCTTTGCAAACTATGGCTTCCACCCACGTTTCTTCCCTTCTGTCATTGAAACCTCAGAAGTCCCTGCAGCAGAGGACTGGTTACAAGAACTTACAGCGGTGCAACAACTCTTGCACCAACAACTGGATCAAGCCAAGGAGGACTATAAACGCCACGCTGACGGCCATTGCCAGCCGGACCCCGAGATCAAGGTAGGAGACCGGGTCCTATTGTCCACCCGCTTTTTGCCCTCCCACCGTCCTTGCCGGAAGTTAGATGCCCGTTTCATTGGTCCCTACCCAGTGGTGGCGCAACTTAACCCCGTGACTTTCAAACTCCAACTTCCGCGCTCCATGCGCATTCATCCGGTGTTTCATCGTTCCCTGCTCCTTCCGGCGGATGGGGTACGCCCCGATGTGGACCAGCCGGCCCCCGCCCCTGTTTTGGTGGACGGGGAGGAGGAATTCGAGGTTCAGGACATTTTGGATTCTCGCTTTCATCGCCGCCGCCTTCAGTATCTCATTGACTGGGTGGGTTTTGGCCCCGAAGAACGCTCTTGGGAAGACGCTTCCACAGTCCATGCCCCCGATTTAGTCCGCCGCTTCCATCAGGCCTACCCTGCCAAGCCGCGGCCCCGCACCTCGGGAAGAGGGCCCATTTCGGAGAGGGGCCTTGAGGAGGGGGATAGTGTGATGACTCATGGGCCATGTAGTCCCGTTCCATGTACTATTGTGGCAGATGAAGAGGAAAACTTGGGTTTCCCACCGTTTCTGCCAGATTTGGAGCCCTTGCACCTGCAAGATGTTTGCCCACAAGAAGTCAGACAAACAAGCCTTGAGCAGAAATCTCCCCCATTTTCTCGCTGGGATTATTATAATCAAGATAGAGGCGCTCGAGAGGCGACTCGCCGGAGCGCCAGGATAGCTGCCAGACAATTAGCTGATTAAGTCTGTTTCCCTTGGGAAACTTTAAGGAGTCATGCATCTGGACACAGTATAGGTTTCGTTTCTTGTTCCCCAGAGAAAGTGTTCCTTGGCGGGAAAACAAGATCCTATATAGGTGTTTGCCCGCAAAGAAATCCTTGCGGAGTCAATTCGTCGGCTTGAGGAGTGAGATCGTGTGTAGACTTCGTACTCCAGTTCCCAGATCCCGGATCAAGTTTCCAGCCCAGCCTTGTACCATGGACTTCTATGGACTCAGTTCTTGATTCATGTTTGCCTTGTTTCAAGTTTGATCTTGCCAAGTTTCAAGTCTTGCCTTGCCTTGCGTTTTAAACCACGGACCTTGCTTCTCAGATTCAAGCCTTGTTTCCCAGTTTCCTTCGGATTTACCTTAAGCCTCAAAGACTATGGACAGTTCCCCACACTATTGCTTGCCAAATAGTGTGTGTTTCGGTGAAGTGGATTATAACTTTGGACTTTAATATCACATATTGGACATTGTTTTCCTGGACTATATTTGACCTTTCCTGAAAGGTCTACTTCTGAACTATATTCTACACTTGTTTTTATTGACTTTATATATTTCCCTAATAAAGATATTAGATAGATTCTGGTCTCTACGCATGGTTATTGGTGTTCTGCAGCCTGGGTCCTGACACAACAAACAATAAATTGGCCAAAGGATCCATCAAGCCCAGCAATGCTTTCAGCCCAAATTACTCTCAGTCCTGGTCAAAATAGATAACTGTTGCACCCCTAGGCTGCATAGGCACCTCAAAACCACACTGGAGCCCCAGAATATAAGCAAACAAGCTGTTTATTGAAGGTTATAAGTACACACAAGTGTCACGCTTACTTCAAACGATCAGCATGAACACAGACCAAAGGTAGCTGCTATCAAAACCAATCTTTATTGAAGAACACACGACTTGGAAAAGTCGAGAATGACATAATGTTTACATACAATCATCTTTATCACCTTCGCTACAACGTCACACCACACGTAAATATCATCACCCAAGCCCCACCCCATGTATCATTATCATCACTACAACACAAACTACTCATTAAAATTGTTTTGATTCTCACTCCAGAATTTCCCATGCTTTGCTGCCAGGTGTCCGTAGGAGCTATCGAGGAGTGCGTATTGTTATGGCTCCGATTCAAGAGCTTGCAGACTCAGCTCTTGGAATCGGTCCCATGACATGGTGCTCCCCCTTTCGCCGATCTCTTCTTCTGTCCCTCGGTCGCCTTGACTCTGAAACAGAACAGATATGAACACTATATATCCACTTTATCCAAAGTACCCATATACTTTTTCAATAAGCTGCGATGGAACACAGGGTGTATTTTCCCTAGACTTTTTGGCAATTGCAACTGGAAAGTCACTTCGTTTATGATTTCCTGTATTCTGAAGGGTCCGATGAACTTGGGGCTCAGCTTTTTTGAGGGCAGACCTAGTTTTATGTTTTTTGTACTTAGCCATACTAAGTCCCCCTTTTCCAATTTATCGCCCTCCATTCTTTTCCGATCTGCGAAGGTTTTGTATTTTTTGTGCGCTTCCTTTAAGGACGCAGTCACTTGGTCCCAACATTCTTGCATCTGGGCTTTCCATTTCCCCGCCCCTGTTTCTCCATTCTCCGGCCACTTTGGCAATTGGGGTAAAGGCTGAATTTCATGCCCATAAATTACTTCAAATGGAGATTTATTAGTCGCGGAGTGGATTGTAGAATTAAACGCTAGTTCAGCAAATGCTAGCCACCTAGACCAATCGTTTTGTCTTTTATTAGAGTATATGCGAAGGAACTGCCCAAGTGTCTGTTGGGTACGTTCGACCGCACCGTTTGTCATAGGGTGGAAAGCAGAACTCATGCTCCTTTCTGCCCCTAATATTTCTAAGAATTTCCCCCAGAATTTTGCTGTGAATTGGACACCCCTGTCACTGACCACCCGGCTAGGACATCCGTGTAGCTTGTAAATGTGGTTTATGTATAAGTCAGCTAGTTTCTCTGCCGATGGTAGCTTTGCAAGCGCTATAAAGTGAGCTTGTTTGGAAAACAAGTCTAATACAGTCCATATATAACGATGCCCCTTGCTGACAGGTAATTCCCCCACAAAGTCCATGGCCACACATTCCCAAGGTCTGGTAGGTTCTGCCACAGGTTGCAATAGCCCCATTGGTCTCCCTCCCCGCGATTTATTCATGGCACAATCGTCACATTGGGTAACATAATTTTTTACATCCTTTCTCATTCCTGGCCACCAACAATGTTTCACTATGGATTTCGTCGTTTTTGTAATCCCCATGTGTCCTGCGCTTTGGTTATTATGAAAACGATGCAAAATCTTGGTCCTTAATATCGCAGGAATGTATAATTTCCTTTTCACAAACCATAATCCCCCCTTTTGTTCCCCTTTTTCTGCATTGGATAAAATCCATGGGTCCCCTTCGTATGATTGCGCCAATTCCTTTTCCCAAATACCTCCTTCGTTAATTTTGACCGCAGCCGAGTTCTCCCTTTCCGTTTGTGACCTCGTGCTGACTGCTAACCCCCATTGTTTTTCGGAAAATAAAGTTCCTTCCTTTGCTGCGGTTACGTTCTCATGTTGAGGCATGCGAGAAAGGGCATCGGCCAGAATGTTTTGTTTCCCTTGGAAAAACTTCAATTGGAAATTAAACCTACTGAAGTACTGTGCCCATCTAATTTGTTTGGGAGATAATTTTCGTGGGGACTTCAAATACTGGAGATTTCTATGATCAGACCAGACTTCAAATGGGATTTTGCTTCCTTCGAGGAAGTGCCTCCAGCATTCTAATGCCTTCAGTATTGCTAATGCTTCCTTTTCCCATATGGGCCAACATTTTTCAGTTTCGTTAAACTTCCGTGACAAATACCCACATGGTTTCAAATTCCCATTTTGGTCCTTTTGTAATAATACTGCCCTATAGGCACAGTCCGAAGCATCACAATGTATTATGAAAGGACTCTGCGTGTCTGGGTGCTTTAGGACGGGTTCTTCCGTAAAGCGTCCTTTTAGAGTCTCAAAAGCTTTTTGGCATTCTGGCGTCCAAATCAGTTTAGCGCCAGGGGCTTTTACTTTTGCCGTTTCCCCTTTCCCTTTCGTTTTCAAAAGTTCGGTAAGGGGTGCAGCCAGTTGAGCAAAGTTTTTTATGAACGATCTATAGAAATTTGCGAATCCCAGGAACGATTGCAATTGTCTCCTTGTTTGAGGGACTCCCCATTCCCTCACGTCCGATACTTTGGACGGGTCCATAGCTAATCCATCCGAAGATATCCGGTACCCCAAAAAGTCAATTTGTGTCTTGTTGAATTCACATTTGGAAAACTTCGCATATAGTTTAGCTTCCCTTAGCTTTTGTAAAACTTCCCGGACCAATTCAGTGTGCTGTTTTCTATCCTCGCTCACAATAAGGATATCATCTAAAAATACAAATACTCCCCGGTATAACAGTGGGCGTAGGATCTCGCTTATGAGCTGCATGAAGCAGGAGCCGCCGTTTTTTAATCCGAAAGGCAAAACTAAATATTCAAAAAGTCCGAAAGCGCAGGAAAATGCAGTTTTCCAAGTGTCCTCGGGCTTGATTCTTAATTTATGATAAGCTTCGATCAAATCAAGCTTGGTAAATATGCTCCCTTTCTTCAACACAGTAATTAGGTCCTTTACTAAGGGCATAGGGTATTTGTTATCTTTCGTAATTGCATTCAAATTTGATAGTCAATGCATAGTCTGAACGAATTGTCTTTCTTCCTCCTAAATAACATGGGGGCCCCCAAAGGGGAGTTGGAGGGCTTAATGAATCCCCGGGCCAGGTTTTTATCAATATATTTCCTCAATTCCTCTTTTTCCTGAACAGACATGGGGTAAACTTTGGGTTTCGGTAAGTTTGCCCCTGGGGTTATTTCGATTCCCACTTCTAGATCCCTTTTGGGAGGTAATTTGCTTGCTTCTTTCTGATTGAACACATCCACAAAGTCCCTGTATTCTGGGGGCAATAGTTCTTGGCTTATTTCTTCCGACTCATCTCCCTCACTCTCTTCCTCTGCTATCTTGCCTATCTCCCATTCCGTTTGTTGTTCTTTAAAAGACATGCTCTTTCCCTTCCAATCTACTTTGTGGTTTTCCTGCTCTAACCACAGGATCCCCAGTATGACATTATACGTGGCAATAGGGGCTATTACAAAGGATATTCTTCCCTCCCATTTGCCTATTTTACATGGGATCCCCTGTATTTCCTTCGTGGATACTTCCCCAGCAGCAACCGATCCATCCAATTGCGAGAACGCAATTGGAACTTTAAGTGCAGTCTGCTGGCATTTTAGCGCCTCCGCTAATTCTGGAGTTATAATGTTCCTAGAGCAACCGCAATCCACGAATGCTCTACAGGTGGCCCGATTCTCTAGTCCCGATAAGCAGATTGGCACTACCATCATGCGTTTGTCTTGACTCACCAGCTGCTCCGGAGGCTCTGGGGCTTGCATCTCCTCTTCTGCTCGTCTCCCGGCTGCGGGCGTGGGTTTCGTGGTTTTGGGCGGTTCTCCCTTCCGGGCCCAACATTCTGCCGCCCGATGGCCCGTCTTCCCACACACAAAGCATCCTGGCTTGGTTCTGTTGTCGTCGCCTTTGGAAGGGATCCCGGGCCGCCCCCCGGGTCGCTCTTGCTTCCTCGTTTCTCCACGACCTCTCGCTGTCGGTCGCTGCTGGGCGCCGCCGCTCCGAAAGCGCTTTACTTGGGACAGGGTAGATTCGACGCGCCCTGCTAGCTGAATCCAACCCTGTAATGTCTCTGGATCATCTCTGTGCGCCGCCCAGCTGAATATCTCAGGGCGCAGTCCTTCTTTAAATATTTCCACTTTGGTCACTTCGGACCACTCTGGTACCTTTTCCGCAAGATGGAGGAATTCTTCTGCATACTCGGGTACCGTCTTGTCCCTTTGCTTTATGACTTTTAATTGGTCGCGAGCTCTTAATTGCTCCAGCGGATCTCTGAAACGGTTCTCCAGTGCGGCCAGAAATTGGGGCACTGATCTCAAGCACGGGTCGTGCCTGGCGTGTAATTGTACATACCAGCTGGCCGCCCCCCTTTTGAGGGTATTCCCGATGGCCCGAACCATGCTTCCTTCGGAGGGGAATGTATGCGCATTATCCTCCATGTATCCTCTGATGCCAATGAGGAAAAAGTTCAGCTCGGATGATTCCCCTCCATATTCCAGTTTAAGCTGCTCTCTCCTAGGCATCCATTCTGCGGTACGTTGCCTTTGAACGGGTGGCATGGGGAGGGGCTGCATCAGGTTCCTCTGAACTGACCCTTTGACCATGCCGCGCCCCAATCCGGCGGTCGCCCCCCGCGGTCCTCGGAATTCCGCCGCTGCCGTCGGCCCCTCCATCCACCTAAATGTAGGCCCTGCTGTAGCCCCTTCGTTCCGTCTTCCGTCGTCGGATGGCGCATCCTCTCCGTCCCCGTGGGTCTCCGGTTCCTCTCCGCCCTCCTCCACCAACCCACTGGACCCGATCCCTGGTCCTAGCGGTATTTCGACTCCGATACCAATTCGGGGGGTTGGGATTCCTGTTGGGGTTGGCGGCCTCAGAGTTCCCAAGGTTCGCTGGCGATCCACCTCCCGCGCCATCCTTTCTCGGAACTCCAGCTCCTGCCAATACTCCTCGTCTCCATCACCGCCTACTGCCGTTGGGCTCTGCGTTGACGCGCGCTGGCCCCTCTGGCTCCAGGCTTCATCCTTGCCCGGTCCTCTTTCGGTGCCGTACTGGGTGGGCTCCCTCTGGAGATTCTCTTCCAACAACGGCACCAATCTTCCCACTGTTTCCGACAGCCGTGACAAGTTGGTCTCTAAGATGGACAACCCGTAGTGCCACGGTCTCCGGCATACTCCCCCCGGACCCCCAACTGGTCTCGGCAGCCGCTGAGACTCCTCTCCCTCCTCTGGGGATCCTCTGGGTCACTCCATTCGGTCTTGGGTAGCCGGTGGAGGAAGCGATGGCCTGTAGCGTTTCCTCTCCCAGCGGCCGGACATCTGGTAAGGGGCCCTCTGCCCCCCTCGGGCTCCGATCGCCCCCTCCACTCATTTCCACTTCACTGCGGCTCCGCAGGAGGGTGAGAATGGGATTCTTGACTTAATGTCATGCTTACTTCAAACGATCAGCATGAACACAGACCAAAGGTAGCTGCTATCAAAACCAATCTTTATTGAAGAACACACGACTTGGAAAAGTCGAGAATGACATAATGTTTACATACAATCATCTTTATTACCTTCGCTACAACGTCACACCACACGTAAATATCATCACCCAAGCCCCACCCCATGTATCATTATCATCACTACAACACAAACTACTCATTAAAATTGTTTTGATTCTCACTCCAGAATTTCCCATGCTTTGCTGCCAGGTGTCCGTAGGAGCTATAGAGGAGTGCGAATTGTTATGGCTCCGATTCAAGAGCTTGCAGACTCAGCTCTTGGAATCGGTCCCATGACCAAATAAAGTTCAGTCAATAAAATGGGTTTAAATCCACAATCATCATCATCATCATCATCATCATCATCATCATCATCTTTATTCTTGTATCCCTCCTCCATCTCCCCGAAGGGACTCGGGGCGGCTTACATGGGGCAACAGCCTAGGCAAATACAATAAGAAACAAAACACAACAATTAACAAAAACCACATGGGAATGAGAATAAACATTAACATAAAAATAGCAAAAACATTGGTAAAAAGCATATTAAAATACAACAGTAGAATCATAAAAAGGAACTGGGCAAAAGTGCGCTAAGTGCGTTTTGTAAACATGAGGTAGTTAAAAAAGTGGTACAAAATCGTGGAAGATTTGGAGTGGGGTAAACCCTGTGGTTATAACAAAGCAAGGTGCAACTAATCGGAAAATGGACACCGAAGCAAAGTTCATCATGCAGATGGGCAATTCAAGAGCAATGTACTTAAAAATCTTAAAGCAAGAGTCTAAGAGAGTCACTCAAAGAACATAATCCAAACCAGATATCGAACTCAGTCCTATGAAAGACATCAAGAATAGTCCAAACAAGATTCAATTCAAAGGCATGAGACAAACTGGAACCACAGGAAAAAAAAGACTAGAATGCAGGATCAAACTCCCAGGTAACCCAAGGTAATAGAAATCCAAGCGGCAAAGTCACTGGAACAATCAACTGGGTTCAAACACAAAACAAGTCTGGAACTTGAAGCAAAATCCACGGCTGCAAGAATACACAGGAACACGGAACAAAGATCTTTCTCTCTTGAATTGCAATGTTGCCACTTCTGCTATGGCAGAGAAGAACCAGGCGTTCAAGGAAAATCCAAGGTCTTTCTTTCATGAGAAAACTCTTTGTCTCATGAGAAAACTACTCATTAGAGTGCTTCAAAAGGAGTTGTTTACTTCTCCGCAAACATTCTCGTTCCCTCCTCTGGTGAGTTATCGCTCCCCTCCTGTCAAACTCATTCTCCTCCTCTAAACTAGAATGTCCATCTGGCACCTGGAGATCCGACCTTGACTGCTGGGAGGAATGTGGTTCCCAATGCCTGCTTGCAACCATTCGGTCTCTGGTCCCAGAATCCACTGGGACAAACTTTGGCTGCATCTCAGGCCCAAACCCAGAGTCCTCTGGCAAATCAGGTGCAGGGACAATTACTGGCTGAATGGGCCCAATCTCAGGCTCAGGCTGAGCTACAACAAAAACATTTATTCCAAGCATCAGTATAACTCCAGAATTATGTAGACGACAACAAAGTGTGCATGGCCTATATCTAATGCATACATGGTCATCCTTTTCTGCTCCGGAGTGTAGTGGATGCTCCTTCTTTGGAAGCTTTGAAACAAATGCTGGATGGTCATCTGTCAAGGGTGCTTTGAATGCGATTTTCCTGCTTCTTGCCAGAAGGGAGTTGGACTGGATGGCCCACAAGGTCTCTTCCAACGCTATGATTCTAGGGTCTACATGACCAGCACAGAATGGAGCCAGACATTGGATGTTGTTTAAGAGGATGTTCTCAGGGTCTGGCATTGTATGGAGCCATAACCTCTGCTCATTGTCCCTGGGAACAGAATATTGCATTTACAGCACAGCAAAAACCATGCAAGCCATGGGGAGACACAACCGTTATTACCAAGGAATCAGCCCAAGTGAAAGGGATCAAGGAGTCTTACTAGACTACAACCTGGGGTTGACTTAACAATATGATACAACAGCAAAAAAGCCAATGCAATTTTGGGCTGCATCGGTAGGAGTATTGTGTTGTATAGAATGTTTTGAGATTGAGGGAACTCAAAGTCCCACTTTCCTTTGCTTTGATGAGACATCACCTGGAATAATATTGGGTCCAATTATGGACAAAGTAATTCAAGAAAGAGATGGAAAAAATGAAAGGATTACTGCAATGTATTCTATGTGAGGCTGCCCTTGAAGATGGTTCGGAAACTACAGTTGGTACAAAGATCAGCAGTCAGATGAATAACTGGAGCTAGCTACAGAGAGCGGTCAACCCTCCTGTTTAGGCAGTTCCACTGGCTACCGATAAGTTTCCGGGCACAATTCAAGGTGCAGATTATCACCTATGAAGCCCTAAATGTGTATGTGTGAGAATGCTGAGTAAAATGTAATATTCCCCTTGTTTGTGTAACCAATGTACCGTAGTATATAGATTGTGAGTCTTCTTTCTCAGTAAAGTGCCTGATATACTATGTCTCACTGAAAACGGAATGAAAGAACTTTTTTAATGTTTAAAAAAGTATTCATGACAACTAGAGTTATACTATGTTCCAGTTACCTAAGTGCACATCCCAATGCTTCCCAAATTCTGGTCTTCCAGGTGTTTTGGACTTCAGCTTCCAGAATTCCTGATCATTGGCCAAAGCAACCGAGGCTTCTATGAGTTGAATTCCAAAGAGTTTGGGAATCGCTCAGACTTCATTGATTTTATAGTGCAAATTCTACACCATAGAATAAATGTAATTTGGCACTATTGCAACAGTCGTAACTCAGTGCTATGAATCTGTTTCCAAAATCTGTTCTCTGTCACAAGGGGGCAGTGTAGGTCCGTTCCCCATGCTACTTTGAAATTCAGGAAAACGTAATGGAGTTTGAAGGCAGTAACAGAAGTTTTATTCATCTGGCCAGATGGATGTCAGGACAATATAATTTCTCCAACGAACTGACATAACACATAATACTGACCTAGTGCATCTGCACATGGTTTGGTAACTGCACAGTGGCAGATAGGTAGATGTTCAAAGGGGCCACCACTTATGCACAGAGAATCATTGGTTGTCCTCTTTCTCCCCTCTTTTGAAGAACATTATAGGCCCTGCAGCCTTGAGAAAGCTCAGAGCATTCTCGGGGATCCATCTTACCCAGAATATTCATTTAAAAAAATTTTTTTGATGGCACAGGGTGACAAAGGCAAGGACAAACAGACTGAGGTAGAGCCTTTACTCTAGAATTGTAGCTGTATGTTAAACTCCATGGTTTCACATTGATGTGGCATTGGGGGCTGTGTGGTGGTGGTTGAGGTGTTGAGGGATAGTGTGTTGTTTTGTGGTGTGTGTTGGAGAAGGCATTTAATTTCATTGTGCAATAGTACAATGATAGTAAAGCTATTCTAAAATTTCCAAAATCTGTGGTTTAAAGATAGTGAGGGTCCCATTGAAAGACATTTTTTTTAAAAGTATGCCTCTCTCCTTTATTATAAGGGTTTAAGGAAGATGATCCCATGTAGAGAGGTGCCTCAAAAAGGATGCCTGTTTTTAAAAAGCCTGATGGTATCCTTGCAATGGTTGGGCTAAAAAAGAGGAGGAGGCACTCCTATGTGATGGGGTTGAGAACGTTCTCCATCTTCCTTAAAGAAGGAACACCATAAATTACCACACAAAGAAGACAATTCAGCATGTTTCCCAATAATCCCTTGTGGGATTAAATCCTTAATTAATTAGATTTAAAATTGGCTCATCAGATTTGTACAGAAGAAGAATATGGATTGCAAAATGAAGAGTGCCCATGAACACAGATTATCAAGAACACTCCAGAAGACAGGAGCAGAATTCAAAACGATCTTGACAGACTAGAGAGATGGGCCGAAACTAACAAAATGAAGTTCAACAGGGACAAATGCAAGATACTTCATTTCGGCAGAAAAAATGGAAATCAAAGATACAGAATGGGGGACGAGGCCTGGCTAGATAGCAGTGTGTGCGAAAAAGACCTTGGAGTCCTTGTGGACAACAAGTTAAACATGAGCCAACAATGTGATGCAGCAGCTAAAAAAGCCAACGGGATTCTGGCCTGCATCAATAGGGGAATAGCATCTAGATCCAGGGAAGTCCTGCTCCCCCTTATTCTATTCTGCCTTGGTCAGACCACACCTGGAATCACACTGCGTCCAATTTTGGGCACCGCAGTTGAAGGGAGATGTTGACAAGCTGGAATGTGTCCAAAGAAGGGCAACTAAAATGATTAAGGGTCTGGAGAACAAGCCCTATGAGGAGCGGCTTAAAGAACTGGGCAAGTTTAGCCTGCAAAAGAGAAGGCTGAGAGGAGACATGATAGCCAGTTGTTTTATATTTATATTGCTATGTTGTTTTTAAATTACCGATGGTATGTGGACCTATGGTGGTGCATGCCTTAGTTACCTCTAGACTGGACTACTGTAATGCGCTCTACATGGGGCTTCCCTTGAAGACGGCCCGGAAACTACAATTGGTCCAGCGCTCGGCTGCCAGGTTAATTACGGGGGCGAGTTACAGGGAGAGATCTACTCCCCTGTTCAAGGAGCTCCACTGGCTGCCTTTTATTTTCCGGTCCCAATTCAAGGTGTATACCATCACATATAAAGCCCTAAACGGTTTGGGACCCACCTACCTTCGTGACCGTATCTCCTACCACAAGCCTACACGATCCCTTCGCTCATCAGGGGAAGCTCTCCTGTCCCCACTCCTGATATCCCAGACCCGCCTTGTGGGAACAAGGGAGGGGCCTTTTCTGCTGTGGCCCCCCGATTGTGGAATTCTCTGCCCGGTGAGATTAGGCAAGCCCCCACACTAGCAGCCTTCAAGAAAGACTTGAAAACATGGCTCTTTCGCTGCGCTTTTGGAGAGTAACCATTTTATATTTCTTTTCCGTTGCTCCCCCTAATATCTATCCTCCAGAATACCCCACTCCCTTATGACCCTGTTCGCTGTGGTTTTTATGTTTATGTCTTTCTCACCCCAAGTTTTAACTTAATGTTCATGTGGTCTGCCCTTGTTTTTATTGTCTCCTTGTTTTATTTTGTAATGGATATTATTTACTGTATTGTTTATTGTATTGTGTTGTGCTGTTCTTTTATATGCTGTTTACATTGTATTGTTTTGGGCGTGGCCCCATGTAAGCCGCCCCGAGTCCCCATTGGGGAGATGGTGGCGGGGTATAAATAAAGTTTTATTATTATTATTATTATTATTATTATTATTATTATTATTATTATTATGGTGTTGCTGGGCTTGTCCTCATGTAAGCTGCCCTAAGTCCCTTCGAAGAGATGGAGGTAGTGTACAAAAATTGTTGTTGTTGTTGTTGTTGTTGTTGTTGTTGTTGTTGTTATTAAGACCTTGTGATATTACAACTACAGGCATTTCATTACCTTGAGCCGTGGTATCAAGTTGCATCAAACAGTGTAGAGATGCACCATAAGTGGCTGATCTAGAATTTCACACAAATTCTGATAAAGTGAAGGCATGAAAGAAGACCGGAAGCCACTTGGAGGATCGTATTTTTTTTTTAATTAAAGGTCACATCATAGAGCTGAGCGAGAGTGATCCTCGGGTGCTCTATGGGAATATAACCTTGGCATGTAGAAAACAGAAAAGCTCAGCCTTCCATAGGAGAAAGTGAGCTGGAAGTGCCACCCTCTCTCCAAGGAGCTGAGCGGGTTGAAGCTTCAATCGAGTGCTGCCCTCAGAATAATAGAAACTGGCACAGGTAGCCATGCAGTTTGGAACAAACGTCGGCACTCCATTTCAGGTAACCTGGAGGTGAGGGTGTCAGAAAAATGATATATCAGTGAGATCTCCAGCCTTTTTGTGTGGAAATTCTGGCTGAAATAATGACTTCTGTTGAAGCAGATTATCCTCCCTGGGAAGGAGGATTCAAACGGGAACAACGAACCTGTTTGTATAAAACTGTTGTGCAGATCACATGCTTTTTTACCCTTGTAATCTGGAGCAGGAGCCTGCAAGTGGCACATCTTGCAAGATGGAAATAAATGCCTCTATCCTATGTCTTTGCTTCACTAGTGAGTTTCTTAACCTGGAACTTTGGGTTTTTATTCATTGTGGTTGGCATAAATGCTCGCCAGGCAGTTCCCTCTCAATTTATTGCAGTCTAAATTCTATATAACAGTGGTTCTCAACCTGTGGGTCCCCAGGTGTTTTGGCCTACAACTCTCAGAAATCCCAGCCAGTTTACCAGGTATTAGGACATCTGGGAGTTGAAGGCCAAAACATCTGGGGACCCACAGGTTGAAAACCACTGCCTTAACACATTCACAGTTTGACCCTATTGCTGAGGCTAAGAATTGAATGTACTCCTTTGTCTGGTTGGTTCTGTTAGTGTTTTTGTTGACACAGAGTGAAATGTTCAATCTATTGTGTGCTGTTGGATTGTGTGTTTCGTTCCAGCAAGCATTCCAGCAGTCAAGAGGTTAATTCTGGCTAGTCCTGATTGATAGCTGCAAGGGCAAATGGCAAGGTCTTCTGTTTGAGCTACTTGGCAGGAAGATGCATCACAGACTGTGGAATGCAGGAGGTGCTTCTGTGCATACAGAGAACGGACTTTTGAAGGAGACGGACTTTCTCCATGTTTGTCCGTGTGTGGATACAACATGTGTTCAGATAGCTTTGGACAGCAAGCTATGTAAATATTGTAAATAAAGCCTTAGAGCCGCTGAGTCTTCAGCAGTTATAAATCAGCGAAGCTGTCATTCTTTGTCAGTGCCATTTTCGCTGTTGGAAAAGTGGTTTGATTAGGGTGAGCTGAAGGCTAGCTCATCAATTAAGTCGGGGTTCAATGGTTCAGGTCTTGCCCTAGGACCCAAATAGGAATCCCTGATCAGCCTCATTGGGTGACTTTGGGCAAGTCAAACTCTCTCAGCCTCAGAGGAAGGGAAAAGCAGAAGGGTCTCTGAGCAAATTAACCTTAGGTGCACAACAGCTGTAGTATTAATCCTGCTGTAATACTAATACAATAAAACCACCTCCTCACCAGGAGAAATCAATGTGGCACATTTCTCATTAACACCCTTGGGTTGTCCAGGGGCCCAAGAGGAGTAGACGACAGGCGACAGATCTTCCCATTGCCATATCCTGTTCTGGAGACAAAGCAACACAAATATTTTAAAAAAATCAGTCTGTTGGGAGGGGGAAAGCTGACCAAACCAACCTCACCCCAATCTCCACCCCAATATGAGCGTCAATTGCAAGAAAGCCTATTTCAAAACCAACGAATATTTCAAGATTTGAAAGCTTCACAAATGGCTCTGGATACGAGGTGCATACTTACCCCAATGTACCTTGGTGCTACTTTTCATACTATTCAACACCTTTGTCAATGACTTGGATGAGGATAAACTAGAGGGCAATGCATGCTGATTAAATTTGCAGGTGACCCCAAATTGGGATGGAAAGCTAATAACCCAGAGGACAGAACCCAAATCCAAAAGGACATGAACGGATTAGAGAGCTGGTGGGACAAAACTAACAAAATGAATTTCAACAGGGAGACAGGTATGGTACTATACTTTGCCAATAAAAATGAGGTATAAGATGGGCAAAACCTGGGTTGGAAACAGTCCATGTGAAAAGGACCTAGGAGTCTTAAGGGACCACAGGCTGAACAGGAGCCAACAGTGTGATGCAGCAGCTAAAAAGGCCAATGCATTTCTGAAATGCACCGATAGGGTGATAGCGTTGAGATGTTATTTATTTATCATGTCAGAAGCGAACTGAGGGTAGAAATTGTAATGTATTTGAAAACACAAACAAAGGATACTAAATATCCTTTGACCAGTAGTTGGGCCCTTGGAGTGCCTCTGGTGTCACTGTAAGAAGGTCTCTCATTCAGTATCAGTCATGAGGTGAGGTTCCTGGTTTTAGCCTGCCACTTTTGGACTCTTGCTTGCTGAGGTATCCCTGAGAGTATATCTGTAGATCTTAGAAAACTATTTCTTGGCTGATATCCGAGCAGAGGATGGACCGGAGATGTCCTTGGTCCTTTAATTACTAGCTGCTACTTCAAGACAGATATCAGGTGGTGCAAGACCGGCTAAATAGTATAATTTCTCCAGCATTGTGTAGGGCGTAGACATCCTGAGAAAATGTGGCATGTCTCATTAAGAGTCACAACCACTGTTTTAACGTGGTGAGATGTATTCCACACTTGGCATGCATATTTAGCAGCAGAGTAGCAAAGCGCAAGGGCAAATGTCTTCACTGTGTCTGGTTGTGATCCTCAGGTTGTGCCAGTCAGTTATTTCTAGTGCCCACTTTTTGCTTGATAGTCAAGCAGTGCTTCTTGTAAGTCAGTCTTCCTCTTTATAGATTCAACCATTTATTGGAACTCTGGCTGCAGCTAGATGGGCTTAAAGCCAACCTTAAAAACTGCGGCATAGACACTGAGAACTGGGAAGCCCTGGCCCTTGAGCGCTCTAGCTGGAGGTCAGCTGTGACCAGCAGTGCTGCGGAGTTTGAAGAGGCACGAATGGAGTGAGAAATGTGCCAAGAGGAAAGCGCATTAAGACAACCCTGACCGGGACCGCCTTCCACCTGGAAACCGATGTCTCCACTGCAGGAAAATATGCGGATCAAGAATAGGTCTCTTCAGCCACCTACAGACCCACCCCCAAAACCCCACAACTGGAGGACCATCATCCTCGATTTATGAGGGATCGCCTAAGTAAGTAAATAAGTAAGTAAGTAAGTAAGTAGGTATGTAGGAGGGATACATCTTTTCCCTCTCCTGACTGGTGATTTCTGATGCTGAACAGAATTCTGGAAAATGTAGTTTAGGGCAGGGCCTTTTGGATTCTCTGTCACAGGGCTCCTTGCCTTCCCAAACTACATTTCCCAGAATTCTGGGCTCTCTCAGTCTCTTTCACTCACCTTGTCCTTTCGTGGCAAGAGATCATTAATTTAAAGAGGAATTGCAGCCTTTTGGACTTCCCTCGCTTGCACTGACTTTGATAGGCTTCCAAGCATTACGGAATTCAAACTAAAAGGTACTGGGTGAGTTTTAATTCTTAAGATTTTTCATGGGCACCCCCCTGTGTTTTTAAATATCTGTTCGTATATATAAAACATATGAATTAGATACGACTTACTAATTAAAAATGAAGTTTTGCACACCCCTACTGTTTACTCGTGTTAAGTACATGGTCCACTAAGACACCTAGATCCCCTTCGCATGGACTGTTCTCAAGCCAGGTCAAAGGAGACAATTGTAGGAAATCTGAAAGCTTCAAAGCAGTCCTACTCACGGCAGGATCATTTCCCCACCCAGAGGCCATGGGGATATAGGGAGCTGCCTGTCCACTTCCTTGGTCTAAGCCCAAAGCCTTCCTCCACTCACCGGTGCCCTACCACCATCTTGCAGTCCAATCCAGATGTTGCCCACATTACCATAGTTCCTGCTGATGAAAGACGATATGGATTTCATCTCAATCTCAGATGAGATAGTCGCAAGGTGGCCTCCTGATGCCTTGCTCTGGCAGGCCACCTGAGAAATGAAAAAGAACAAGAGGTTCAGGCCTAAAGAAGCACGCCTGGTTGCAAGTGGAGAGTGGAGCTAGGGGCGGCTCAAGCTATATGCAAACTACGCAATTGTGGAAGGCGCAATAGCGTAGGGGGCACAGTTGAGGCCCCTCCGGTTCAGCAGAGAGAGAGAGAGAGAGTGCGATTAGCCTGCCTCCAAGATGGCCTGCTTGCCTCCGCTTCTCTCTCTGCCGGGATTCAGGGCAAGCAGGAGGGGGAAAGCCCGGCCCCGGCTCTGGCCCTCTCGTTTCCCCTCTGCCGCTGCATCTGCCTCCACCTCCTCCATGCCTCTTCCTTCACATCCTCCTGGGGCAGTCCAAGAAAAGGAACATTGCTGAACCAAAGGGAGCTCGAGAGAGGGAGTGTCGCACCTCAGGTTAGCTTCACCTTGCTAAAGACACCGGGCAGCACACAGAAAGTAGTCTTTTGTAGTTTATTTAGAAAGTAGGCAAAAGTTAGTTCATAAAAGGTAAAAGTTCAGTTCCAAAAGATATTTACAAAAAAAAGGCTGTAAGCAATGAGTCCATAGGAACATAGAGCATGAAACAAGGGCCCGGGCTGTGGCTCAGGCTGGAGAGCAAGCCAGCTGCAACCAGCTGCAATGAATCACTCTGACCAGGAGGTCATGAGTTCGAGGCCCGCTCGGAGCCTATGTTTGTCTTGTCTTTGTTCTATGTTAAAAGGCATTGCATGTTTGCCTATATGTGTAATGTGATCCACCCTGAGTCCCCTTTGGGGTGAGAAGGGCGGAATATAAATGCTGTAAATAAATAAAATAAATTTTCAGGGAAGCTAAAAGGTCCCAGCAAACAGAATATATACAAGCTATACGATAATACAGGAAAGCAAATTTGGTACAGGAAAGCAGACTTGCTTCTTGATCAAGCGATGAAATTGCATTGACAGAGATCTCCCTTTCAGCAGACTGTTTTAAAAGCATAACATGAAGGCATTTCTTTGCCCTCTGACCTCCCGTTTATTTGCTATTTGGAAGCTTCTATGCCACCCCCTAAATTCCAGTCTACTAACCCGATTGAGAGACTCGGTCTCAGAGTCAAGGCCACTGAGCTCGTTAGTGTTATCAGGCAGAGGCAAAGAGCTACCCTCCCATTCTGCTTCCTGCGCCTGAAAACCATAATCAGAAACAACATCATCATTTCTTTCAATGGAAACAACTCCCTGCTCTTCATTTCCCACAGCAGGAACACTCTGCACCTGGATCCTATAATTTCCAACATCAGAGTCATCTTGAAATTCATCCTGAATCTGCTGAATCCCATCATTATGCACATATGACCCAGAATCCTCATCAGAGTCACACAAAGGCAAAGGCTGAGTCACAACAGGGAGGACTTTTCTCTCCCTCTTCCTCGGGCTGCCGCAGGAGGATGTGAAGGAGGAGGCAGATGCAGCGGCAGAGACAGCCATGGAAGGTAAGGGCCCGGGCCTTTGGAAAAACCCAAAGTGAAATCCGGGTTTCCTAAGCCGGACCTTTACCAGAGGGAAGAGTTTCCTCCCTCCGTTAAAAGCCCGGGACTTTGGGGATTGTGGAGCGCATTGCTAAACAGCAACGCGTCCTGAGTTTCCCTAGGCCGGGCCTTTGCTGGATCGAGGAAACTCTTTCCTCCATTAAAGGCCCAGGATATATCTAAATGATATAGAGGCTTATACTGGAAACTATCTAAATGATATAGAGCGTGGGAATTTTAGTTTATTTATTTATTTATTTATTTACAGCATTTATATTCCGTCCTTCTCACCCCGAAGGGGACTCAGGGTGGATCACACCACACATATAGGCAAACATTCAATGTCTTTTAACATAGAACAAGGACAAACAAACATAGGCTCCAAGCGGGCCTCGAACTTGTGACCTCCCGGTCAGAGTGATTCATTGCAGTGATTCATTGCAGCTGCTCTCCAGCCTGCGCCACAGCTCGAAAGTTTAGTGAGATACCAGCAGTTTTTGACAGAGGAGGCCAAAATGCTTGCAGAATTTCCACATATGCATGAGATATTGAGCATGCGCACTTTGCATAACTCTATAAAATACTGATTCTTGGAACAACTTTTCACACTTCAGCCAGTGCTGTGAGTCGGTAGGACTGAAAGCAATGCAGGGCATTGATGGATCCCATGGCCAAAGTTACTGTTGGTTGAGTTGTTGCGAGTCTTCCGGGCTGTATGGCCATCTTCTAGAAGCATTCTTTCCTGACGTTTCACATACATCTATGGCAAGCATCCTTGGAGGTTGAGGGGTCTGTTGGAAACTAAGTAGGTGAGGTTTATATATCTGTGGAGAATCCAGGTTGGGGGAAGAACTCTTGTCTGCTTGAGGTACGTGTGAATGTTGCTATTTGCCACCTTGATTAGCATTTTAATGACCCACACTTTCAAGGTCTGGTTCATAGCTGCCTGGGGGAATCCTTTGTTGGGAGGTATTAACTTTGGGCCATTCACATGTATCTCAAGCAGACAAAAGTTCTTTTCCCCACCTGGATACTCCGTAGATATATAAACCTCACCTACTTAGTTGCCAACACACCTCACAACCTCTGAGGATGCCTGCCATAGATGTGGGCGAAACATCAAGAGAGAATGCTTCTAGAACATGCCCATACAGCCTGAAAGACTCACAACAACCCAGTGATTCCGGCCATGAAAGTTTTCGACAACACATTGAACATCTCCTACTGTTGGTTGTCTACCTTCCTGCTCCGTTCCAAGGTCCTTCCTAGCTTTATGTTTCACCAAGGAGGACACTGTAAGGCTGATGCAGCAGCTAACAGGGCCAATGTGATTATAGGCTGCATCAACAGAAGTCTAGTATCAAGATCAATGGAAGCCATAGTCCCACTCTCTTCTTCTGCTTTGGTCAGACCTTCTCACCTGGAACAATAGCCCTGTGTCCAGTTCTGGTCAAAGCAATTCAAGGAGGGGTGGACAAGATAGAAGGTGTCCAGAGAAGGACAACCAAACTAGTGAAAGGTCTGGAAGCCAAGATTTTTGAGGAGGAGCTAAGAGATCTGGGGATGTTTAGCTTGGAGAAGAGAAGATTGAGAGAGAACACGAGAGTCATGCTTCAATATTTGGATGTTCCATTGAGGAGAAACGGGCAAGCTTGGACACAATGGATCTGTGGATTCAAACTCTCTGAAAAAGGATTCCACTCAAAGTTTAGGAAGAACATCCTTGTGGTAAGAGCTATTCAATATTGGGTCTCACTGCCTTGGACCATCCAGTCTCTGCTTGAAAACCTCTTTCTCTGGAGGTTTTTAAGCAGAGGCTGGATGGCCATCTATTGGGGTGCTTTGATTGCGGTTTTCTTGCATTGTAGAATGGGGTTGGACTAGATGGCCTATGTGGTCTTTTCCAACTCTATGATTCTGTTTATGAACACATCCTATGGTCAAATGGCAACACGGTAGAAACTTATATGTACAAATGGATGAGCTGAATGAACATTCGGATGCTCACTTGGGTGTCCAGCATGTGCAGGGACCATGAACTGAATACGGATATTTATTGGGAGAAAATGTTTTCGTGGAGGACTGACGGACCCCACCAGGAGTAAGGCCATTGTATGAGATATATCTTGGTGGAGCTTACTGTCCATAGGAAACCCGGCACTTTGTGTTTGGAGGTAGAAGAGTTCCATGTGCCATCCTTACCTCTGCGTCATTCCAAGACATCTTGATATTCGTGAATAAGCCGAAACAAGAGTTTCTGTGAGACAGCCAATCCTTGGGACAGGCCACTATGTCTGTGACTATAGGAAGAAAACATGGCCAGGGATGAAGCAATGGTTGGTTTCACTAGTACCATTCCTCCACACTGCATTTCTTTAAACCTAATTGCTTGCTTGGTTAAATTGTCCTATCAAGAAGCAACAACTATTTAGGAATGAAACCCTGTGCAGGTAGGTCTGGGCAACCAATTCGAATCAATCCTGAATAACAATGGGAAACGAGCTACATTAAATTCAGAGAAGGACTCTTCTCAGGGTTGAAACAACTAATAACGGGGTTAACCTGACCACCTCCTCTTCCTCAAGGAAAGCAAGGACCAAAACCTGCGCTACTCCACTAGTCCCTTATTTCCAGGAAGAAGAGGAACCATTGGTGAGCATAAATAAAGTTTTGTTGTTGTTGTTATATTAAAAACACCCTCCATTACCTGCTACCTTTTCCAGACAGGAAATTTCACATATTGGATCTGAGACTTCCTAATTGCAATACCTTTGCTATTTAGCCACCCTCAATTGTCATCTTGAAGAAGGTCAATAAAGAAATACCTTGCAGGACAAAAAGGATGACCAAGAAGTGAGAATGGGAGAAGTGGGAGCAAGAGTCCGGACCCATCTGTATCTGTAGGAGAACAGAAAAGAAATGACATTTTTGGTGCAGAGCATGATACTTCCACAGAATTCGCGACGTAAAATCAGAATCAAAGCTTCAATCGATCTGTTGTAGTGAGCTTGATCAACTGATCTACTCCAATTAGTTGACATATCCCCCTGTCCTGTATTGTTTGATGGTGGGTTAATTAGCTCCGAACCACCCTGATTTATTGGTGAGACAGGCCTCTCACCAATCCATCCTACGTCAGACTGCTTAAGCATCCAGTTAAGCAGCACCGACAAATGACACCACAGTCGTAATTCAGCTGATTACAGAGGTTCCAATGCTTTATTACATATAATTATATACAACTACAAAGTCAATCACTCATAGGACCCATGCTTCCCTAGCAAGGCAAAGCATGTCCTCTCTCTTTGCTGATCGTCAGCAAAGCTCTTCACAGGCAACTCCCACATTCCATAGCAGAATGACGAACGACCTGTCTGCCCTTCTGTGATGGGAAGGTTTGACCTATTGGCTAGGCAGGCTATCATTCAGACTGGCCTGCCATTAACCCGTGTGCTGCTAGAAAGCATGCCGGAATACACAGTTGCAGAAAACCCAACAGCAAAACACTTGATTCAACATTTCACCTTTACACCAAACTACACCAACATTGTTTACCTGAGCTCTGCCATTTGTGCTCTGGTAGAAATGCTGCAAAAGTAATGTGACATGCCATAGGTTTTGTCTGCATCCAGTGCCAGACACTGATAATATCCTCTTAAACAACAAACACTCTCTCGTACATTCTGTGCTAATCACATAGATCTCAGATAAGGGCCCCCACATATGCACCAGATATTGGTCGTGTTGACATTGTCTGCATTACTCTGGAGTCATACTATCACTGATCCTGGAATAAACATTTTTATCTATCTGGACCAGTGCTTTGAATACATTGACCTGAAAGCACTACTGGGTTTGATGGATCCTTTGACCAACGATATGTTCCTTCTCGCTTTGGTTCTTGCTCTGTTTTGGAGCTCATCCTGAGAGGATATGGTAAGGCTGATATTTCATGCATGCAGCCCACATAAGCCATTGGTACAGCCCACATATAAATGCTCCCATCCAACCCACCACAGCATTTTTGTTTGTTTGTTTAGGTGTTCATGTCAGGAGCAACTTGAGAAACTGCAAGTTACTTCTGGTGTGAGAGAACTGGCCGTCTGCAAGGATGTTGCCCAGGGGATGCCTGGATGTTTGATGTTTTACCATCTTGTAGGAGGCTTCTCTCATGTCCCCGCACGAGGAACTGGTGCTGACAGAGGGAGCTCACCTGCTTTCCCCAGGAAGGAAGGAAGGAAAAAAGGAAAGTAAGAAGGAAGGAAGGAAGGAAGGAAGGAAGGAAGAAGGAAGGAAGGAAGGAAGGAAGGGAAAGAAGGGAGGAAGAAAGGAGGGAAGGAAGGAAAGATGGAAGAAAGGAAGGAAGAAAGAAAAGAAGGAAGGAAGGAAGGAAGGAAGGTAAAGAAGGAAGGAAGGAAGGAAGGAAAGATGGAAGAAAGGAAGGAAGAAAAAAAGAAGGAAATAAAAAAGGAAGGAAGGAAGGAAGGAAGGAAAAAAGGAAGGAAGGAAGAAAAGAAGGAAATAAAAAAGGAAGGAAGGAAGGAAGGAAGGAAGGGAAAGAAGGGAGGAGGGAGGGAAGGAAGGAAGAAAAGAATGAAATAAAGAAGGAAAAAAGGAAGGAAAAAAAGGAAGGAAGGAAGGAAAGAAATAAAGAAGGAAAAAGGAAGGAAAAAGAAAGGAAGGAAGGAATGGAAGGAAGGAAGGAAATAAAGAAGGAAAAAAGGAAGGAAGGAAGGAAGGAAATAAGGAAGGAAGGAAAGGCAAAAAGGAAGGAAGGAAGGAAAGAAGGAAATAAAGAAGGAAGGAAGGAAATAAAGAAGGAAATAAAGAAAGAAAAAAGGAAGAAAGGAAGGAAGGAAATAAAGAAGGAAGAAAGGAAGGGAGGAAGGAAGAAAGAAAGAAAAGAAGGAAGGAAGGAAGGAGGAAGGAAGGAAGGAAGGAAGGAAGGAAGGAAGGAAGGAAGGAAGGAAGGAAAGAAGGGAGGAAGAAAGGAAGGAAGGAAGGAAAGATGGAAGAAAGGAAGAAAGAAAGAAAAGAAGGAAGGAAGGAAGGTAAAGAAGTGTGATGACTCATGGGCCATGTAGTCCCGTTCCTAGTACTGTTGTGACAGATGAAGAGGAAAACTTGGGTTTCCCACCGTTTCTGCCGGATTTGGAGCCCTTGCAGCTGCAAGATGTTTGCCCACAAGAAGTCAGCCAAACAAGCCTTGAGCAGAAATCTCCCCCATTTTCTCGCCGTCTTTATTATAATCAAGATAGAAGCGCTCGGGAGGCGACTCGCCGGAGCGCCAGGATAGCTGCCAGACAATTAGCTGATTAAGTCTGTTTCCCTTGGGAAAGTTTAAGGAGTCCTGCATCTGGACACAGAATAGGTTTCGTTTCTTGTTCCCCAGAGAAAGTGTTCTTTGGCGGGAAAACAAGATCCTATATAGGTGTTTGGCCACAAAGGAATCCTTGCGGAGTCAATTCGTCGGCTTGAGGAGTGAGATCGTGTGTAGACTTCGTACTCCAGTTCCCAGATCCCGGATCAAGTTTCCAGCCCAGCCTTGTACCATGGACTTCTATGGACTCAGTTCTAGATTCATGTTTGCCTTGCTTCAAGTTGGTTCTTGCCAAGTCTCAATTCTTGCCTTGCCTTGCGTTTTAAACCACGGACCTTGCTTCTCAGATTCAAGCCTTGTTTCCCAGTTTCCTTCGGATTTACTTTAAGCCTCAAAGACTAAGGACAGTTCCCCACACTATTGCTTGCCAAATAGTGTGTGTTCCGGTGAAGTGGATTATAACTTTGGACTTTAATATCACATATTGGACATTGTTTTTCTGGACTATATGTGACCTTTCCTGAAAGGTCTACTCCTGGACTATATTCTACACTTGTTTTTACTGACTTTATATATTCCTTTAATAAAGATATTAGATAGATTCTGGCCTCTGCGCATGGCTATTGGTGCTCTGCAGCCTGGGTCCTGACAGTTTGACTCCGCCCCCTTAAGCACCAATTAACCTAGGCCAGAATGTCTACTGGAACCGGGGCGGAAGCCCAACCACTCTGCTACACCATCGCCAAGGATGAAGTGGACAGAATCCGAGATATGCTCCATACGCAGGAGAGAGAAATACAGGGCTTGAAGGAACGCGGAGCCCGTCTCCCTGCCCTGGCGCTACCAACCAAGCTTTCTGGAGAAGCTTCCAAGGTTCATGTTTTCCGTCGCCAATGCCAGGCATACCTAGAAGCCCGTCATGCCGAGTTTCCCCAAGAAGACATCAAGGTGGCGTGGATTTACAGTCTCCTAGACGGGCCAGCGGCCAACTGGGTGACGGCGCTGTTTGATGAAGCCTCCCCACACCTAAGTTCCGCGCAAAACTTCCTGAATCACCTTAAGGCGACTTGGGGGATCGAGGACAATTTAGAGGCGGCCGGCCACAAACTCCGGCGCCTTTTCCAAGGGGACAGGCCCTTGTCCCAGTACATAGCCGAGTTCCAAGTGCTGGCCCAAAACACCGGTTGGAATGACATAGCCCTCAGAGGACAGTTTCGGGAGGGTCTCAACATCGAGATGCTGGAAGAAATCTCCAAGGTGGATCCTCCAAACTCTCTTGAAAGACTTATTGATCAATGTTTACGAGCCGAAGTCATGCTTGCCAACAGAAAACAGTGGCTCCGAGGCCAGAGTGGAAGAGCAGGAGTGAAACTCTCAAGGGCCCCGATCCCGCGAGGACACCTCTACTCCCTGACTGAACCAGAGCAAGAAGCTCTCAGGGAGTTCATACAGTCAAACCTCCGCAAGGGGTTCATCAGACCTTCTCAATCCCCAGCCGCTTCCCCAGTGATGTTTGTGAAGAAGAAGTCAGGGGACCTACGCTTGGTTGTGGACTATAGAGCACTGAACAATATCACTAAGCGGAACTGCTACCCCCTGCCTTTGATCTCGGACCTATTAGACCGGCTTTGAGGGGCCAAGGTTTACACCAAGCTGGATCTTCGGGGGGCTTACAATCTAGTTCGCATCAGAGAGGGGGACGAGTGGAAAACCGCCTTCCAGACTAAATTCGGATTATTCGAGTCCCTAGTCATGAATTTCGGTTTATCCGGAGCTCCCGCAACGTTCCAGCACTTTGTCAATGATATTTTTCAGGATTATCTAGATCGGTTCTTGATCATATACCTGGACGATTTTTTGGTGTTCTCTAGATCACAATCAGAACATGAGAAACACGTCAGAATGGTGTTACAACGATTGCGGGATCATGGACTATATGCCAAGTTGGAAAAATGCGCTTTTGATCTACAAGAGGTAGATTTCCTGGGTTACCGTGTCTCGCCACTAGGGCTCTCCATGGACCCGGCAAAGGTTTCAGCAGTATTGGAATGGCGAGCGCCAACCAACAAGAAAGAGGTGCAACGCTTCTTGGGGTTCGCAAACTACTACCGCAAGTTCATTCCAGACTTTGCCCGCTGGTCTGACCCAATCACCAGCTGCATCCGTGGAAAGCAGCCTTTCCGTTGGACGGAGCAAGCAGAGAAAGGTTTCCAGCAACTAAAGAAATTGTTCACATCCCAGCCAATTCTACAGCACCCTGATCCTAAAACCCCTTTTGTTGTGCAGGCTGACGCCTCCGATGTGGCAATTGGGGCTGTACTCATGCAACCAGTGGGAGAACATCTTCATCCTTGTGCCTTTTACTCCCGTCAACTAACAGCCCCAGAGAGAAATTACACTATTTGGGAGAAGGAACTTTTGGCCATAAAAGGCAGCCTTTGAAAATTGGAGACATTGGTTAGAAGGGGCCAAATTTCCCATTGAGGTCCATACTGACCATCGTAATTTGGAACATCTAAGAACTGCCTGCAAGTTAAATCAGAGGCAGCAGCGCTGGGCTTTGTTTTTTGAATGCTTTGACTTCCAGATCCATTATGTAACCCCAGCTCAGACCAAGCAAGCAGATGCTCTATCACGGAAACCAGAGTATGCTGCAGGGCGCAAAGAGACTTTCGAATCCCAATTGCTGCAGCCCGAGAACTTTGCCACGCTCACAGTGGGAAACACCAATTCCACTGCAGTTGAACCAACTCCCTCTACTCCAGGACCCCTTTGTGCTCAAGAAATCAGAACCAGTCAACAGGCGGATGCCTGGGCTCAGGACCAAATTCGCCAAGGACTACGTTTTCCTTTCTCACTTAAGGATGGGTTACTTTGCTACAGAAAACACGTCTACATCCCTCCAGGACCAGGCAGAGAAAAAGCACTTCGTCTGTGTCATGACTACAAGCCAGCAGGGCATTTTGGACTATTTAAAACCATGCATTTGATCCTACGAGATTTTTGGTGGCCCAAGATCCGCAAGGATGTAGAAAAATATGTCAATACCTGCCCGGTATGCCAGCGTTCCAAGACAAGAAGGGAGAAGCCCTCAGGGCTACTGCATCCCCTTCCTACTCCATCTCGTCCATGGGAAATAATTTCTGCAGATTTTATCACTGACCTACCACCTTCCCTTGGATTCACCACGATCCTAGTGGTGGTGGACCTTTTTACCAAATTGGCCCATTTCATTCCCTGCGATGGCCTCCCCACGGCCAAAGAGACTGCAGATTTATTCCTTCAGCATGTTTTCAAACTACATGGATTGCCCAAGAGTTTAGTCACAGACCGTGGATCTCAATTCACCTCTCGTTTCTGGAAGGCACTACAAAAACTATTGGGCATAGACTCTCGTTTATCTTCAGCTCACCATCCCCAAATGGATGGGCAAACTGAGCGCACCAATGCCACTCTGGAACAATACCTTCGCTGTTATGTAAACTATCAGCAGGACAATTGGGCTTCCCTGTTATCTCTGTCAGAGTTTGCCTACAACAACGGTGTCCAGGCTTCAACTAAAGAAACCCCGTTCTTTGCAAACTACGGCTTCCATCCACGTTTCTTTCCTCCTGTCATTGAAACCTCAGAAGTCCCCGCAGCGGAGGACTGGCTGCAAGAACTCACAGCGGTGCAACAACTATTGCTCCAGCAACTGGACCAAGCCAAGGAGGACTATAAACGCCACGCTGACAGTCATCGCCAGCCGGGCCCCGAAATCAAGGTAGGAGATCGGGTTCTTCTGTCCACTCGCTTTTTGCCCTCCCACCGTCCCTGCCGGAAGCTAGATGCCCGTTTCATTGTTCCTTATCCAGTGGTGGCGCAACATAACCCCGTGACTTTCAAACTTCAACTTCCGCGCTCTATGCGCATTCATCCAGTGTTTCATCGCTCCCTGCTCCTTCCGGCGGATGGTGTACGCCCTGATGCAGACCGGCCGGCCCCCACTCCTGTTTTGGTGGATGGGGAGGAGGAATTCGAGGTTCAGGACATTTTGGATTCTCGCTTTCATCGCCGCCGCCTTCAGTATCTCATTGACTGGGTGGGTTTTGGCCCCGAAGAACGCTCTTGGGAAGACGCTTCCACAGTTCATGCCCCCGATTTAGTCCGCCGCTTCCATCAGGCCTACCCTGCCAAGCCGCGGCCCCGCATCCCGGGAAGAGGGCCCATTTTTGAGGGGGGCCTTGAGGAGGGGTAAAGTCCCTGCCTTTAGGTAAAGTTGCATTTTCTCAGCCTCAGAGTAAGACAAGACAGTTCTGTGATCTGCTGTTTGTGATGCACCTCCACTCTTTGATGGAGAAAATGAAAGGCCTTGTCAAAGGACAGATCCCAGGATTTCATATAATGGAGCCATGGCAGTGTTGTCAATCTTCTATCATTCTGGGACAGAGCCGGTCCAACAATGAGGCAAATTAAGCGGTCGCTTCGGGCGCCAAACATACGGGGTGCAGTCGAGACTGCTTTTTCTGTTGATTTGTTGTAAAACATGATGTTTTGGTGCTTAATTTGTAAAATCTTAATGCAATTTGATGTTTAATAGGCTTTTCCTTAATCCCTCCTTATTATCCGACATTTTCGCTTATCCAACGTTTTTTATTTTTCAGTGATTGGTTTGGGGGGGGGTGCCAAAATTCTGTTCGCCTACACTTGAAAATTACCTAGGGCCGGCTCTGTTCTGGGATCTGTCCTTTGATGAGGCACCAGTCCTCTTTGGCAGAGAAGGGAGAAAAGGTCTTGTGGAACTACAACTCCCAGCATTCCATAGTATGCCGGAGCCCCCAGTGGCGCAGTGGGTTAAACCCTTGTGCCGGCAGGACTGCTGACCTGAAGGTTGAGTTGCTGACCTGAAGGTTGCCAATTCGAATCCAACCCGGCGAGAGCACAGATGAGCTCCCTCTGTCAGCTCCAGCTCCATCCGGGAACATGAGCCAAGCCTACCACAAAGGATGGTAAAAACATCAAAACATCCAGGTGTCTCCTGGGCAACATCCTTGCAGACTGTCAATTCTCTTAGACCAGAAGTGATTTGCAGTTTCTCAAAGCGCTCCTGACATGAATATTTTTTTTAATAGTGTGGACCCATAGAAGTGCAAATGCTTTCAAGCTGTTGGGAGTACAGTACTCACATTTGGTCTCAATATCAGTCTCTTCTTTGTCTGATGGATGGTTGATTTCTCCTCTTTCCAGCCCTCTTGTATTGCTTTATCTGCCACTTGGAAAGGAGGGACACATCGGCATGACGCTGCCTTCAGATTCCTCCAATGAAGCCCCAGGGCACACGCTGAGCCTTTTTCTTACTCCCATTAAGGAGCAATCATCCAGGCTCCAAAAAAACCCACAACTGAACTTGAGAAGAGCCATAAAGGTCCATAAAAGCACAGAAACACAGAGTTTGAAGGGAATGAATGAATGGGAGAAACAGGAAATCCAACACGATGCAGTGCAAAAAAACCAAAACAACAAAAAAAAACAAGATACCCTATATACTCAAGTATAAGCTCACCCGAATATAAGCCGAGGCACCTAATTTTACCACAAAAAAACTGGGAAAACATTGACTCCAGTATAAGTCGAGGGTGGTAAATTTCAGAAATAAAAATAGATACCAATAAAATTACATTAATTGAGGCATCCGTAAGTTAAATGTTTTTGAATATTTACATCAAGCTCAGATTTAAGATAAGACTGTCCAACTCTGATCAACTCATTATCCTCATCTTCTTCAATATAAATGTGCCTGTGTCTCCTTTTAATAATAATAATAGAGTAAAATAATACATGTAATAATAATAATAATAATAATAATAATAATAATAATAATAAATAAAAATAAATACAGGAAAATAATACATGTAATAATAAATAGAGTAAAATAATAAGTGCAATAATAATAATAATATCAGAGTGACATGGCATTCGACCTGATGACTCTTCCAACTCTATGATTCTATGATTTTTTTTGGGTAGATTCTTATCTTTCTCTATATATTTATTTACATGCTGACTTTGTCCCAGAGTGGGATCCCATAATGGCTTTTGAAACAATCAATTTTTAAAAATGGGGAAAAAAATGAATCTATCAAAGCTGCATAAAACCACAGTGTAAAAATTAAAAAAATCCACAAATTTTAAAGCATGAATAAAATGTCCCCATAAAAATGTCTCCTGCTTACATTTTAGATGTCTAATTCCAGATCCTTAATTTGCATCACTGTGACACACAAAGTATTGCCTAGAACAGGGGTTTTCCAGAGATTCGTGGACTATAACATCCATCACCCTTAGTCAGCCTATCCATTAGTCAAGAATGCTGGGCAGGGCAGTCTAAAATCACCCAGCCTAAATATGCCCTAAAATGTTTTCCCTTCCATCTTGTGCCTCCCGTCCAGGGAACATTATCATAACAGGAAAGATCTTCATGTTCCAGAGAGATAAAGCAACATTGACATTTTGTGATCAGGCTATTAACTTTTTGGAAACATTAGCCTAAGGTACATTAATATATAACTCAACTTTCTGTGGGATTAAAAATGGTCTTACCTTTCCATCCCATCAACCAAATGCCTTTTTTTAAAGAGCCAAAGTCACGACAGCCTTTATTCCCAATTTTTGACATTGTAAACTTGTCTTGTGGGAAGGACTCCAAAGGTAGACAAGGACATAGTTTCAATCAAGGGTCAGTATTTTTAAATATTTAAAAACAAACCACACATGCTGACGATGTGGCTCCATGGTTAAAGATACAAACCTGGCTAAATTTTTCAAAAAATGTTTTCAGCACTCAAAGAGTTTGTGTGAGAGAAAACAGAGAAGGAAATAAATCCAGAAGTGCTTGGAATCAACTCAACTTAAATATGGCATTGGAGTGTGCTTTGGGGTCACTTTTAAAATCTATTGTTAATGAATGTAAGATAATCCATGTGGACCATGCAGTATCATATTCAGTCAATAGATGGCAGACATTTCTAACCAGGACATAGCTGTGCACTCAAGAAAGTTTGAAATCAGGGTGTTTTCTCCAAGATCTCATTTGCACTGTAGAGTTGATGCAGTTTGACACCACTTTAACTGCCATGGTTCAGTGGTATGGAATCATGGGAGATGGCCAAAAAAGAACTTGACAAGACATGTGCAAATTATCATTGTCAGCAGGCCTATATATGGATTAAAGGCAAGAAGAGACACATTCAAAGCCTTGGAAGATTATTTACTGATTTCTCTCTCAACACAGACTGTTATGGCTCATGTGGATGTGTGATACTCTAGGCTGCGTGAGCACTGGAAACCAGACACCAAAGCCAATAAACAATCTAATATCTTTATTAAAGAATTGAAGAAATAGAACAAAAATAAGCAGAATACATAGTCCAACAATAGACCTTCTGGGAAAGGTCAAATATAGTCCAGTATTATAAAGTCCAATGTCCAGTATTAGAGTTTAAAGATGATAATCCAATTAACCGAAACACACTCAAACTTCCAAGCAATTTGAGTGGGGAATAATCCAGGTCTTTTCAAGAGTCTCAGGAAGCTAGTCCAAGGCAAAGGAGTTCAAGGCAAGGCAAGGAAACAAGGCAAGGCAAGGCTGAAGATAGTGGATCCAGACGTGGTCCAGACTTGACTAGAAGGCGAGGCGCAACGCCCGGTCTACTTGAGAGTAGAGCGCCACAAGAAACTAGAGGCGACGTTAATCCTCCAACTGACACGTTGACACCGCGTTGGCTAGCCAGCGCGCAGAACTTTTAAAGGACTTCAAATCTCCCTTCAAAACAGGTGTCCAACACTTTTCCCAAGGGAAAAACTGGCTAGAGACAACATCTCCGCCAGATGCGAGCCTCCCTGGAAACTCTCAAGGGAAACGGGTTAGTCAGAGGTTTCTCTGGCTGCTAATCTCGCGCTTCTCCGTAAATTAGCCTTCTCCAAGCGACTTGTTTCCCAAAACAGCCTCCTATCAAAGGGAGGGGAACCGCTGGGAACAGGCTCAGTTTCAAGGGCTTTTTTAATGACCTTCGGGCTCGAACTGTCAACAGGGAGCATCTGGAAGGGGACAGAATCTTGCTGATTTGGCATAAACCCCAAATCCTCGTCGCTCTGGTCCACAACGAATACAGGGTCATGGCTCAAGGGTCTCTGGGACATCACAGGATGAGGGTTTGCTGAGTGATGGCTCGGCCTTAGAACTAGAGCCTAGCTAGGAACAGCAGCTCCTTCAGCCACATCCAAAAGAAACAATTACTCAGCCCATTGGGCAAACACAAGAGACTTCTGTTGAGCAGGCTGAGGAAGAGTTGACTGTGTTGTCGAAGGCTTTCATGGTCGGGATCACAGGGTTGTTGTATGTTTTCTGGGCTGTGTGTCCATGTTCCAGAAGTATTCTCTCCTGATGTTTCACCCACATCTATGGCAGGCATCCCCAGAGGGTGTGAGGTACATGCGTTGACTGTTCCCGCCCTTGTGAAATTAAGGAAATAATCGAGGCTTGCCGAGAAGAGGTCTAGTAATGGGGATCACCTGTGAAAGTAGCATTTAAGAGAATGGAGTGTGTATCTGATTGCTGGCTGCAACTTCAGTATCCACGACAAGACTCTGGAACGTCAAACTCATATCAACCTCTGGATTCTGGACTGGTCTTGGACATCAACTCTGGACTTGTGGACTCATCGTTGTTGCTTGGATTTCTGGTAATTGCTTCTTGGCCCTGGACAGGACAATTGGCTTCCCCTCCTACTTGTATTTGGCGTTACTCTGATCTATTTGGTTTGACCTGAGATTGTTGTACACTTTGGCTTGAGATGGAGGTCTTGGCTTTGACACAGAATATTTATAGCCAGCCAGACCCACAGACAGTCTATAGGGCAACAAGTTTGTAACTCTAGGATTGCAGGCCACACTTATCCAAGAGAGAGTACAACTTGTCCAAGGGCACCCAGTGGGTTTCCATAGTTGAGCAGGGACTCAAACACTTGTCATGGGTAAATATGTTGTATGGTTTGAATGGAATTGTATGAACGGTGTATGAATGGGGACATATAGAGGCTAGAGATGTCATCCTAAGGAGTGAAGCATGGAAATCTCAAGAAGGAGGTAAAGAAGCCATGAACTATAATTAAAAGTTGCCGAACTGTTGACGACCAGAGTTAAATTATTACCTGTTGAACTCTTGATGGAAAACAATGTTTTTACATTACCAAAGACAATGATTCTTTGAGTAAGGAAGTGTTTACAAGGTTCCTTACATTAAGAAGAAAGCAAACAATGCTCCTTACTTAAGAAAAAATACAAAATATTATTTAGGCCCATCGTGAAAAGTGTGTGATTGTGGCGGATGCATTCCTTGCATCCGCCACAAACTACAAAAGTTGAAGGCCGGGATGTCCATAGGCCTTGATTCCCAACTTGTCAAGAGCTTCTTTTGAGTTCCCTCAAAGACAGTGTAGATGGAGCCTTCACTTGTCTTAATGATCTGGATTCTAAGAAAAATAATGTTAGGTATTGTTGGTGTATAACCCTATGTATGTGTAAGGGAACTTATATAGGGGCATGCACCAACAGTGCTTACCATTGTGTCTTTGAGGGAACACAACAGAAGCTCTCAATCAGTAGGATATGAAGGTCCATAAACATCCCATCCTACTTTTCTTCCAACATCTGGTTCTCCTAGTCCTTCCTGATGGTTCCTTTGAGCTACTGTGGCTCAGATACACCTCAATACATTTCTATTTACCCTCTTTGTTCCCACTCGTGTTCCTCACCTAACAGATATCTAGCAGAAGCATCTCAGATAAGATCAGAAGAAAAGGGATATGGCATTAAAGATTCCACCCACAGTGTCCAGCTTGTTCGTACTTCTTGGTGACTTCTGAGGGACGCCTACTGGGATATTCAGATGAACATTATTTTTGATTTTGGGGTCAAGCTATTCTGTTTTTTGATACATGTAAAAGAAGTACATGGCATGCCCTGGCGGTAAGTCTATAAGTGTCCTTGGAAAACTTCTGTTCCCCAGAGGAGAGAAAGAAGTTGCCACTAGAAAAGCTGAACAGAGACGGAAAGGAAGACGAGTGAGTGAGTAGTCTTCATGTTTTGGTTTCTTTCACCCTTCTAAGGTTCTATTACTAGTAGTAGTCATAGTAGTAGTGTTACTATTACTACAACTAGTACTACTACTACTACGGTTTAGAGTGGCCCCAGGTTGTCTATGATGGTGGCCATCAAACTTTTGTTTTGGTATTCAGACCATTAAGAGAAATTAAAGCCCCATCTATGCTGCCATATAATACAGTTTGAAACTGCATTATATGGTCAGTGTAGACTCATATAATGCAATTCAATATAGCGCAGTATAGATTTATGTAATGCAGTTCAGTGGCAGTGCAGATAGGACCCAAGACTGTTTCCTCAATTTGTCCAACAATGGGTCAAGTTGAATGGACCCAATACAGCTGTCCAGATGGACACATTTGACCCTCTATTTAACAATTGATCCCATTTTTACTTGGACTAAGCAACAGGATCCCAATTCCATATGTAAATATAACACCATCTAGCTCTAAAACTAAAGGCCTTGTAGAGCTACATGTACCAGGTCCCATAGCATTAAGCCAAACTGCATTCATTCTACAGTCTAGAGACTCCTTTGATAGAACCTTTAAGGAATGGATGTATTTGCAAGTTGATTTATGATTCAATAGTTGATCAAAGGGATCCATTCTAGTTTGGACTAACCAAAAGGATGCCTGCTGATAGTTTCCTGTCACCACTAAAGTAAATATCAAGACATCTCAATTGCAGAGAACAGTTCAATACATCATACGCAACCTGTCCAAATGGAGTAACTACTTTCCTCCCAACTACTTCTTTGTTCCTTCTCCCCTCTCCTCAGGTGCTGATGGGGCTGGGCTCGTCCTCCTATCTCTCCCTTTTGGGTTTGTGGCTTGTCTTCCTTTTTCAACCAGGTAGGTCCCAGGTGTGCTCTCAGAATCTTGGTTTACACGAGCCAAGCCAAATAGAGAGTGGCGGTCCAAGCAGAAGCACCTTCTCCAAGCCCAGAAGGACTGCCAGGGAACCTTTGGAGAAGTCTTCCAAGTAGAATGGATCCATTGAATTAATCCTTGAATAGCTTGTCAACGTAAGGGTAAATTTGATGGATTTAATGGCTGTATTTGTGTAAGGCTTCTCAGCTCCAGCTGTGTTGCTGTGAATAAGTCTTCTTCGGAAGAATACACCAAGACACACAATAAGTGAAGATACCATACGGCTTTATTGTTCGGAATAAAAGAGTCTACTCTACTGCCCTTCTATATAGGCCCTAACTACAGTGTTATAAATCATTCTCAGAGTCCTAGAGTTTTATGGCTGGTTCATATATCCTGTCCTCCCTTTTGGCCCATGGCCATGTGTCAGCACTCTGTGTCCAGAGATGGCATGAGATGGGGATCATGACAATTTAAAACTTGGGGTGCATCTACACTGTTGAATGAATGCAGTTTAACCCCACTTTAAATGCTGTGTCTGGATTCTCTGGAATCCTGGGAGTTGTAGTTTGGTGGGGCACCAGAACTCTTTGGCGGTGAAGGCCAAAGATCATATAAAACTACAACTCCCAGGATTCCATAGCAATAGTATTGAAGCATGGTAATCAAAATGGTATCAAACTGTATTCATTTGACAGTGGAGATGCATCCTGTGGATAAATTCCCAATGGATTCAATGAGTCTACTGTAATTAAGGGAAGCTTAAGCCGAAGTATAAGCCGACCCTAATATAAGCCGAGGCACCTAATTTTACCACAAAAAACTGGGGAAACTTATTAACTCAAGTATTTATTTATTTATTTATTTATTTTTCAAACTTATATGCCACCACTCCCCTAGGGCTCGGGGCGGCTTACAAGAACCGGCTAAAATCAACAATTTAAAAACATCTTAAAACATCTTTAAAAAATCTTTAAAAATATCTTAAAAACATCCTAAAAGCACCTTTTAAAACATCTAACAGAACTCAAAGGCCTGCCGAAACAGGTGTGTCTTACATGCCCTGCGGAAAGCCGACAAGTCCCGCAAGGCACAGACTTCAGGTGGCAAGGTGTTCCAGAGAGATGGTGCCACTGCTGAAAAGGCTCTGTGTCTAGTTGCTGTTAGACGCAAGGCCTTAAAACTGGGGACTTCCAACAGGTCTTGGTCCTCAGAACGGAGGGATCTCTGGGGTTTGTAGGGAGCGAGGCGGTCCCTCAGGTACATCGGCCCTAGACCATGTAAGGCCTGGAAGGTAAGCACCATCACTTTGAAAGTGATCCGGTGCTCAATTGGTAACCAGTGCAGCTACCGTAAGATTGGTGTTATGTGGCATCTTATCGGGACTCCTGCAAGGAGCCGGGCAGCTGCATTTTGCACCAATTTGAGCTTCCGGATCACCGACACAGGAAGGCCGATGTAAAGGGTGTTACAGTAATCCAGTCTCGAGATGACCGTAGCCTAGATCACCGTAGCCAGGTTGTCCCTAGACAAATCGGGGGCTAGCCGTCTAGCCTGCCGAAGATGAAAAAAGGCAGTTTTGGTAACGGCGGAGACCTGGGCCTCCATCGTCAGTGAAGGGTCCAAGAGGACTCCCAGACTCTTTACTAGTGAAGATGGGCGTAGCGCTTCACCATCCAGGATTGGCAACTGGATATCCCCACTGCCCGGTCGGCCCAGCCATAGGATCTCCGTCTTTGCTGGATTCACCCTTAACCTACTGGAACACAACCATCCAATAATGGCCTCGAGGCACCGATGAAAATTGTCGGGTACAGAATCCGGTCGGCCTTCCATCTTTAACACAAGCTGAGTGTCGTCAGCATATTGATAACACTCGAGCCCGAAATCTCGGACCAGCTGAGCAAGTGGTCACATATAGATGTTAAACAACAGAGGGGAGAGAATGGCCCCCTAAGGAACCCCACAATGTAGAGGGGACCTCTCAGAGACCAGGCCTCCCCTCTCCACTCACTGTCCACGGTTGTGAAGAAAGGAGGCCAGCCAATTTAAAGCTGTCCCCCTGACTCCAACAACGGCAAGGCGGTGGGTCAGAAGATTGTGATCGACTGTGTCAAATGCTGCAGTGAGGTCTAATAACACGAGCAACACCGACCCGCCCTGATCAAGCTGGCATCGAAGGTGATCCGTGATGGAGACCAGCACAGTCTCTGTCCCGTGTCCCGCACGAAAGCTGGACTGGAAGGGATCTAATCCGGCTGTGTCGTCTAGGAACTGTTGCAACTGCTCCGCTACTGCCCTTTCAATCACCTTGCCCAGGAACGAGAGGTTCAAAACTGGGCGATAGCTGGAGGGAACTGAACGATCTAAATCTGGTTTCTTCAGCAGGGGAGAGACCACCGCCTCTTTTAAACCCTCTGGAAAGACTCCTTGCTCAAGGGAGCTTTTATTATCTTCAACAGAGGATCACGTAATCCCTCCATGCAGGATTTTACCAACCAGGAGGGACACGGATCGAGGGAGCAAGTGGTCGGTCTGGCTGCAGCTATGAGCCTATCAACAGCCTCTGCGTCCAGTGGGATGAACCGGTCGAGGGTAGGCCCAGCAAGTGGCCATGGAGTCTCAAGTTCTCTCCTTGTATCAATTGTCGCAGGGAGGTCCTGGTGTAGTAGTGAGATCTTGTCAACAAAATAGCTTTGGAAGGCCTTGGCTGAAGGGGCCTGATCATCACTTTTTGGGACATTAGGAACCGTAGTTAGAGATCTAATTATTTTGAACAATTTTGCCGGTCGTGAGCTGGCGGATGCTATCAAAGAGGCATAATATACTCGCTTTGCTTCGATGGTAGCATGCTCATAGGACTCCATAAATGCCCTGTAAGCTGATCTTGAAGCTCTGTCATGAAGTTCTCACCACACGCCCTCTAGCCGTCTCTTTTCCCGCTTCATCGATCGAAGTTCCTCGGTGAACCAAGGAGACCGATTTCGGCGGGGTTGGAGAGGGCGTCTAGGGGCGATCTCGTAGAGTGCATTGGATAGCCTGATGTTCCATGTGTCCACCTGCACATCAATCGAGTCGCTGACAGGCTCCAGATCCTTCAGAGCATTCTGGAACCTACTAGGTTCCATAAGTCTTCTTGGGCGAGCCCAAATTGGCTTGGTGCCCTTGTCAGGTGGGTAGGCATGCTCCAGCCTGACCCTCCAGCCTAAGCCGAGAGTGGAAAATGCAGCAGCTACGGGTCAATTTCAAAATGAAAATAGATCCCAAGGAAATTATATTGAGGCATCCGTAAGTTAAAGGTTTTTCAGTATTTACCATATTTCAAAGAAAAACAATAAACTAGCTCTGTAAGTGGAAAAGTAGGGTCAACAAAAACAATATGGTATTAATAATAACTTGATGATGATGATGATGATGATGATGATGATGATGATGATAACTTCATTTGTACCCTGCCCTATCTCCCCATGGGGACTCAGGCCAGCTTCCAACATAGTAACAGGCAAACATTTAATGCCTACATAAACAATGCAGAGCTAGATATAGATCTGTAATTATACAGTATATACTAATTTCACATATGCATTTCCCCCTGAAATGTTTGCAAATTTTCTCTACATATGTGCATTTCCCTCCTGCATTTGCGTGCCCTATATATTTATGTTTATATCTATCTATAAATCTCCATATGTGTGTGTGTGCATTTCCCCTGCAATATTTGCAAGCCCTTTATATCGATATTCATATATATCTATCTAGACTTGCAAACATGTGAGGCAAAAATTCATATATAAAACATGGAAATCTCTAGATATCTATATGTATATAGGATTTGCAAAGACATGCAAACATATGAGGAGGAAATTCATATAAAATTAATATAGATATAGATAGATAGATAGATAGATAGATAGATAGATAGATAGATAGATACAAATATAAAGGTACATAGGGATTGCAAAGACTTGCAGAGGGAAATGCCTATATCTTTATAGCTGACATTATCAACTATTTCAGGGGAAATGCTTTTATAAGATTAATGGATATATGTATTTTCGTCTTCCGGACTTGCAAGGGCTTCTTTCCCTTTTCAAAACATTCCCTTGGTTAAGAGCGAGGGAGGCTTTGGAAAAGAAAACACTGATAAGGGAGGGTAAGATGAGAGATAAATAGATCATATCTTGCAAGCAAGGGCCTCTGGGCTCCGGCTGCCGGCTTGACCTTGACCTGATTATAAGCTGGGGGAGGCTTTCTCAGCTCATAAAAAGAGTTGAAAACGCAGCTTATCTTCAAATATATACGGTAGTTTAAATTTTATTCTATGTGGTGCGACATCTTGGATCCTATGGGCTATGGGCTGTGGCGCAACAGGCTAGTAACCAGCTGCTATAAATCACTACTGACTGAGAGGTCATGAGTTCGAAGCCCGGTTCGGGTTAAGCCTCTGACCATTAATAGCCCCGGCTTGCTGTTGACCTATGCAGCCCCGAAAGACAGTTGCACCTGTCAATTAGGGAAATTTAGGGACACTTTATGCGGGAGGCTAATTTACAACACCATAAAACTGCCAGCAAAACATGAGGAAAGGAATGAGGAAGTACAGCCACTACTGGACGGTGAAGCAACAGCTCCCCCTGTGGCTGGAATCGTGAAGCTGTAAAAATGTTAAAAATGCCTCTGAGTCTGTCTAATGTATGTTGTTTGTCTGTTGGCATTGAATGTTTGCCATATATGTGTTCATTGTAATCCGCCCTGAGTCCCCTTCGGGGTGAGAAAGAAGGGCGGAATATAAATACTGTAAATAATTAATAAATAAATATTGTATAACAGCAAGACATATAATGAATGAACGAATGAATAAATGAACAAAGCATTGTAATGGTTCTGCTGGTGATTTATTCGGTACATAAATGGACTATCGAAGGTTGTCTCAGTCCGAACAATCCTTCCCTCTTTGTCTTCCAGCCTCGGCCGCAAATGCCGCCTGTCCCAGTGGTTGGCTGGCTGTCAATAATACCTGTTTTGGCTTCTTCACCACCCCAATGAGTTGGGGAGACGCAGAGGTAAGAAACAAGCAGTCTTCTGGACTGGCTGCATGTCATTTTATTGCATTGACCACAGAGTCATGCTGGAGCTTCAGGAGGATGACAGGAAGAAGAAAGAGGAGCCATTAGGCAGAAGCACTTTGGGGGTTCAGCCAGTCATTTGGAGGCAAGCAGGAAACCCCACTGCCCTGTTCTTGCTTTTTCCTCTCAGGCGGAATGCCAGAAGCTTGGATCGAATGTGCATCTTGCCTCGATTGATGAAGAGGGACAGATGAAAAGCATCGGAACATATATTAGCAAGAATTATCAGATCGCTAACAATGTCTGGATAGGATTGCAAGATGACCGGGCAAGTTACACATTACAGGTGAGTATGCCACGAACCAGAGATGGGAATAAGGGAAGAAGACATTGGGAAAAGAACATGTAGGCATATACAGTAGAGTCTCGCTTATCCAACGTAAACGGGCCGGCAGAATGTTGGATAAGTGAATATGTTGGATAATAAGGAGAGATTAAGGAAAAGCCTATTAAACATCAAATTAGGTTATGATTTTACAAATTAAGCACCAAAACATCATGTTATACAACAAATTTGACAGAAAAAGTAGTTCAATACGCAGTAATGCTATGTAGCAATTACTGTATTTACGAATTTAGCACTAAAATATCACGATGTATTGAAAACATTGACTACAAAAATGCGTTGGATAATCCAGAACGTTGGATAAGCGAGTGTTGGATAAGTGAAACTCTACTGTACCAAAGTTCATTAAAACAAGAAAACTATTTTCTACTCAGAATGGCTATTTTTTTGTCCAGAAAATTCTCTGGAGCATGCCCTTTTTGTGCAGAATTTTTTTTGTACAAGAAATGCCATTTTCTATACATTTTCTTGCACACAGTCTTTAAAAACAACATTTCCCCCAGTTATTTACTCCCAACTAGCAGAAAAAAAAGAGCAATGTTTCGCTCCTTGCAAGAATAGAATTTATGGAAAGGGCCGGTCACCCCTGAGCTCTAAGAATACGGCTCAAGAGGTTGCAGAGCCTTTGTATGCTTGATCCCTGTCTTTCCCAGCTGATGTAGGGTGCATCCTCATTGCAGATTTGATGCAGTTTGAAACTACTTTAACTGCCATGGCTCAATGCTACAGAATCATGAGAGCGGTAGTTTTACAAGGTCTTTGGCCTTCTCTGCCAAAGAGTGATGGGGCCTCACCAAACTACAACTCCCGGCATTCCAAAGGTGTTAATTTTACAGTGTCAAAGTGCATTAAACCTGAACGGTTTGGGACCATCCTACCTCCGTGACCGCATCTCCGTCTACGAACCCACGCGTTCACTTCGGACATCTGGAGAGGCCCTGCTCGTGATCCCTCCTGCGTCGCAAGCGCGGTTGGTGGGGATACGAGACAGGGCCTTCTCCGTGGTGGCCCCCCGACTCTGGAACACCCTCCCCAAGGATCTCAGACAGGCCCCTACACTGGCAGTCTTCAGAAAGAACTTGAAGACCTGGCTGTTCCAATGTGCCTTCCCAGATTAATAGGAAATCTCCAACACCAAGTCCCATAAGCACTTTATTAGAATTAAGATCGCCTATCGCACTCTGCACTTGCCCTATAAGCCTTATATATCACCTGTCACATCAGCACTTCTAATCTTGTACCCATTACTCTGGCCCGGCCCAGTTCTATTGTGTTTTAGCATATTGTTATTGCATGTGGTTTATACTGTTTTAATTGTTTTTAATTTGCTTTTTGTTTTGTATTGTTATATTGTGTGTTGAGGCCTTGGCCTTTGTAAGCCGCATCGAGTCCTTCGGGAGATGCTAGCAGGGTACAAATAAAGTTTAATAATAATAATAATAATTAAATCTACCCTGTGTTTCATCTCAGACCCATTCTTTCTTGTTCTCTCCACAGAAACGACAGTTCATATGGAGCGATCATCGCCCAGTCCTGTACATGTCCTGGGGACCCGCAGAACCCAACAATGAGGGGGAACAAGAGCTCTGTGTGGACCTGATGACAATTGTCGGTGAGGATCATTTCCAAAATCTAGTTCTCCAAGGAGAAGGTACCCAAGGCTTTGAAAATGCCTCCAGAGCCTGGCCTCGAGAGCCGCAAACTCCTGAAATCTCTCATTCCTTCCCATACCTGGGAGGTGAAGGATAGTCTATGCCAGGGGTCCTCAAACTTTTTAAGCCGAGGGTCGGTCCACAATCCTTCAGACTGTTGAGGGGCCGGATTATCATTTGAAAAAAAAAATACAAACAAATTCTGATGCACACTGCACATGTCTTATTTGTAGCAGGAAAGTGTTCATGAGTCAGAGGGGCAGTCGGAATCTGAGGAGGAGACTTTGCAAGTGCCCACATTTCAGGAAAGGCAAAAAGGAAACAGAGCAGAGACATCGTTCAGCTAGAAGAGCTGCCAGAAATGCAGCTGAGTAATTGGGAACCGCCCTTGCAGCTGTGGGGGAATTCAGGGCTATAAATCAGAAGCAGGTGCAGCCAGCTCTTGCTGGTAACAAACTGACTCTAAAGCCTAAACCTTCGCTCCTCTTGTGCCTGCTTCGAGTCTGCATCTGGGAAACTGCTCCAAAGGATTTATTGCTGTTTCTTTGTCTGAAGTAAGACTGTTACTTGATTTGGAAATTGATCAGAGACTTAAGAACTGTGTTGCCCTAAGAGTTCTTTGCTTTCTTTTGCATTATTCCACTGAGTGTGGAATATGTTTTGCTGAAGTAAAGCAGTTTTCATTTACTTACCACATTGTTTTAAGGCTGTTCTTGAAAGACAAAACAGGACACAGCCCCAGCCTTATGCTGGGAAGAAGGCACGCGGCAACTAAGAACCTTCCAGAGCATTCTCAACTAGTGCCTGTCTCGCCCTCCACCTGGCATTATGCCAAGAGGGCAGCCTGAGGATTGGGGGAGGAGAATGGGGAGGGGGGTCAGGTGGGAGGATTGGGGCAGTCGCTGCATGTCCTGCCTTACTCCCGGCATAATGATAGAGCGAGCAGCCCCATCCTTATGTTGGGAGGACAACCTGGGGGATGACCCTGGCCCTGCCCTGCCTCCTCTTGGTCCCGTTCCCTCCTAGACCCTCACCCTCTAGGCCTGCCCCACCCAGCATGTGCCCGGCCCCTCTCCCTCCTGGGGCAGCCCTCCCCCCAAGACAAAAAAAAATGTACACATGCCTGCCCTAACTCATAGCACAGACACGTTTTTATAGATCACTTCTCATGTTGGTTTTATTAATTCACCAGGAGCCCCGGAGGCGAAGTGTGTTAAAGCACTGAGCTGCTGAACTTGTGGACCAAAAGGTCCCAGGTTCAAATTCCGGGAGCGGAATGAGCGCCCACTGTTAGCCCCAGCTCCTCCCAATCTAGCAGTTCGAAAACATGCAAATGTGAGTAGATCAATAGGTACCGCTCCGGTGGAAAGGTAACATTGGCGCTCCATGAAGTCATGTCAGTGGCCACATGACCTTGGAGGTGTCTACGGACAACGCCGGCTCTTCAGCTTAGAAATGGAGATCAGCACCAACCCCCAGAGTCAATCACGACTGGACTTAATGTCAGGGGAAAACCTTTACCTTTACCTATGTTATTTATGGAACCTGCTTTTAACAATTACTGTGTTATTTGTGAATTTTCAATTGCTTGTCTTAATTGTTCTTCCAACACTGTTTATTTCTATTTTATTTTAGTCTTTGTAAGCTGCCCTGAGTATGATTCTGTTTGTAGTGGTAGAGATTTATTTATTTATTTATTTACAGTATTTATATTCCGCCCTTCTTTCTCACCCCGAAGGGGACTCAGGGCGGATTACAATGAACACATATATGGCAAACATTCAATGCCAACATACAACAGCATACATTAGACAGACTCAGAGGCATTTTTAACATTTTTCCAGCTTCACGATTCCGGCCACAGGGGGAGCTGTTGCTTCACCGTCCAGTAGTGGCTGTACTTCCTCATTCCTTTCCTCGTGTTTTGCTGGCAGTTTTGTGGTGTTGTAAATTAGCCTCCCACATAAAGCGTCCCTAAATTTCCCTAATTGACAGGTGCAACTGTCTTTCGGGGCTGCATAAGTCAACAACAAGCCGGGGCTATTAATGGTCGAAGGCTTAACCCGACCCGGGCTTCGAACTCATGACCTCTCGGTCAGTAGTGATTTATAGCAGCTGGTTACTAGCCAGCTGCGCCACAGCCCGGCCCTGATAGATAGAATTGCAGATGGATTCAGAGTAAGGTTTGGTGTTAGAGATAGAGACAAATTAGAGTTAGGGTTAGAGTTAGAGACAAAAGCACACTCAGAGCAATTGGATAACATTGTCCCTGTTCTCTTCTAGGGTTTCAGGGATGGGCGGATAGCAGGTGTGAGAAAGAGCAGCCCTACCTGTGCAGAACTGACCCTGGGTTGCCAGGATAATATGCCAACATGCCTGGCCCCTTTGCCAATGAGATTGCAGCAAGAGAGCCTTCCTCCTGTGATCAACCAAACCCTGCTACCTGGCAACCTTCTCATATCATAGACTCATAGAGGGTCTGTGGGTCAGCAAAAGTTCTTTCTGGGCTGTGAAACAAATAAATAAACTCCTTTCCAAATACACTTATGGGGTTTTCTGTGTGTCTGTCCTTTAACCCATTCATGGGGCCTCCACCACTGTTTTGCAAATGAGACTGCTGGCATGTTCAAGCATGATATGGAGAAGTTCACATGCAGAGACAAAGGTGTATCTATATTATAGAAGTAATGCAGTTTGGCTCCACTTTAGCAACCATGGCTCGATGCTATGAAATCCTGGGAGTTGTAGTTTTGCAAGCTTCTCTACCAAATAGTGTTGAGCCGTGGCAGTTCAAACACTGTCATCTCGCATTAATTCTCATTAAAGACTAATAAATTCCAGCATGAGATTTCATGGGTTGCAATTTGCTTGGAAAAAGAATGGACACGAAAAATGTGATTCATGAGCATCCACAACCAAGTACATGGTTTGCAGAATAATTGGATAAGGAAATCCAGGAGTAGAAAATTATAATTATGGTCATAAAACAGTTATCAGAAGCATTTTGTATCTTGGCTATACCCCACAAGTAACAGAAAATTTTTAGTACCTCAAAACTCTTGAGAGATGAATCAAGCTCGCCCCATGGAAAAGAATACAACAATTTGATAGCCCATCAGGAGTCATGAAGATGAGACAAGGATGTCAGGGAATCGTCCTGACTGATTAGCTCATCCGTCAGACCACTCAGCAATGGCAAAAGTGTCACCAACAAAGAACAACAGCTCAGTCGATCTTATCTGCTGATCCCAGCGGTACTAAAGACTTTATTTTACAAGATATTTACAATGCTAACACCCAAAGCTGTCTGGACACATCTTGCCTCCACAAGATCAAAACATGGAGTTATCAGTACACCAAAGCTCCTCCTCGCATTCCACAGCCCATGGCATATCTTCCTGTCACGTAGCACAAACAGAAGTTTTGGTCCTTTGCCCTTCTAGCAATCAATCAGGGCTCACTGCAATTAACCTCTTGACTGCTGGAATGCTTGCCGGAACAAATCCACACACTTAAACAGCAACAATGGATTCACTACATTTCACTATGATACCACAAAAAAAGTAACAAAGGAGACCCATGTCATCCTTACTGGAACTACAATGCCAAGAATCCCAGTGGAGTGGTATACATTTCTTCCAATTGAAATTCATTTGGTTAGTTTGAGCCCAACTCTCTAACATGTGAAGGTCATTTTGGATTCTGATCCTTTCTTCTGGCATATTAGAATCATATAGTTGGAAGAGACCTTGTGGGCCATCCAATCCAACCCCATTCTGTCAAGAAGCAGGAAAATCGCATTCAAAGCACCCCCGAAAGATGGCCATCCAGCCTCTGCTTAAAAGCCTCCAAAGAAGAAGCCTCCACCACACTCCACACAGGGCAGAGGGAGAGTTCCACTGCTGAACAACTCTCTCACACACACAGTGAGGAAGTTCTTCCTCATGTTCAGGTGGAATAGCCTTTCCTGTAGTTAGAAGCCATTGTTCCGCATCCTAGTCTTCAGGGTGGCAGAAAACAAGCTCCCTCCCTCCTCCCTATGACTTCCCCTCACATACTTATAGATGGCTATTGTGTCTCCTCTCAGCAGGCAAAACATGTCCAGCTCTTTAAAGGGCTTGTTCTCCAGACCCTTGATCCTTTGAGTCGCCTTCTTCTGGACACATTCCAGCTTGTCAACATCTCCCTTCAATTGCAGTGCCCAGAACTGGACAAAGTGTGATTCCAGGTGTGGTCTGACCAAGGCAGAAGAGAGGGGGAGCATGACTTCCCTAGATCTAGACACTAGACTCCTATTGATGCAGGCCAAAATCCCATTGGCTTTTTTAGCTGCCGCATGACATTGTACTTTTACCATGTCATGAGAAGACAGGAAAGCTTGGAAAAGATCATGATGCTGGGGAAAATGGAAGGAAAAAGGAAGGAAAAAGGAAGAAGGGCCGACCAAGGGCAGGATGGATGGATGGTATCCTTGAAGTGACTGGCTTGACCTTGAAGGAGCTGGGGGCAGCAACAGCTGACAGGAAGCTTTGGCGTGGGCTGGTCCATGAGGTCACGAAGAGTTGGAAGCAACTGGACGAATAAACTACAACAATGGCATTGTTGGCTCATGTTCACCTTCCTCCCCACGAGGACTCCAAGATCAGATTATGATAGGAATAAACATAACAGTTTAAATCAGTAATTCCCAAAGTGGGCGCTACCGCCCCCTGGTGGGCACTGCAGCAATTCAGGGGAGTGGTGATTGTTAGCGAGTGTGTATAGCGGAATCCAGCAGCGTCCAGTTAACACCATGTGCAAAAGACTCACACCAGGCAGAGGAATTGAAAGAACAAAAGAACTTTACTCTTGCTTGTTGAGTTGAAATATAAAACAGTTCTGCAATCATACAATGTCCATGTAGTTGCATAAGATCAATAACATCAGCATTCTATTTACAGCATAGCATATTCAAACTGCTACTTGACCGTAGCTAGAGAGCTTCTCTTTTCTGTGCTCTCCCTGCAAGCCCAGATTCCGAACTGACAAACCCAGCCATCTGCCAGCAAACCGATACATTGTTTGAGGCGTGGCTTGCCTCTGCAAAAGCTCAGCTCCCTTTTTGCAGAGATCTTTTGCAAGCAACTTTGCAAGGATTTCTTTACACACACACACACATAGCAATTTGGCGCAATAGTGATGGCCACAATCTTTCTGGTTAATTGCTATTAAAAAATATCAAAAAAATTTCCAGGGCACTGAGTAATATTTTTTCTGGAAAGGGGGCAGTAGGCCAAATAAGTTTGGGAACCACTGGTTTAAATAATAAATGTTATTTATTTATTTTCATTAACAAAATGTTTAGAATACAGCAACAGTCTTCTTTTCTTCTCCCCAGCCATTTTGTCAATTACTTTTTCTGGTTTGATAGGGATGTCCCGATGGATGGAAATCGTTGCTAGTCCACTAAGTCTCTGGTCTGTCATTCAACTTCTAGATACACTTTTCACTCTCTTCATGGTTGAAAACGATCTTTCCTCTCTGCATGTTGTTACTGGTGGAGTAGCTGACAGTCAAAAGGAAATTTATTGACCGATAGTAGGTTTTGTCACACAGTTCCAACACTTGAAGCACCTCAGTATCTTTCTTAATTGATGGTGTAATATTACACCACATTATACACTCAGCCTTGATGGAAGCAAGTGCTGCATCATTTTCAAAGTATTCTGACAGTTGTTCCATATGGTGAACTTTGTCTGAAGCCAGCAGTCTGAAGATAGAAGAGTCAGAGTTCCAAGTCAGAACCCAAAATGCAGCAGTCCGAGATACAGTCCAGTATAAACAAGGCCTATAGTCCAAAGAGTCCAGAGTTTCATCATGAAACAAGATGTTGCCTTCTGCAAAAGACTGAGAACCTTGCACCCCATGTTCTCAGGTGTTGCTTGTTTCTCTGCTAATCGGACAGACCTGCATGTCGCAGCACACTCTTCTCTGAACTGTCAAAGGGACGGGGCACTTTATCTTTCCTCAGCCTGCCCTAATGGACTGGCTTCTGCTTGTTTCTCCTGCCAGAAAGTGATGGATACTGCTGAAGGCCCTTCTGCAATAGCTAATCCAGACTGGGAGTAAAGCTGGGAGTGAATGGTTTCCAACTCCAACACTGGCCCTTCCAGCAACCCTTTGTCATCACTGTCAGAGCAGCCCAGGACAAGATCCCTATAAGCCAAGCTTCAGACACTGGTGCTGCATGGAGAGAACTAGTGTCAGTTAACTCCACCCACAAGCAACTTCTGACCTACTTCAATGGAAATGCCTCTCCTTCCTGAGACTAGCTGCTCAGGCAGATGACCTGAGGCAATTCACACCAGAACAATATAACCCTATCAAGCAAGCAAGCAAGAGGCCCTCCACCTGTCGCACCTCAGGCTAGCTTCACCTTGCTATAAAAACCAAACAGCACACAGGTTGAAGTCTTTTTAGTTTATTAGAAAATAGAAGGTAAAAGGTTCTTAAAATGCAAAAGTAAAGTTCCAAAAGATCGTTACAAAATAAAGCCAAAATAATTCAAGAAATCACAAGGAATAAACGTAGTTCCATTAGAGCATGACAAAGTCCCAGGAACATGAACACATAGGCTGCAAGATAATCCAGGAAAACGAGAGCTTGCTTCTTAGTTGAATGAAAGTTGCTTTGACAAAGGTTTGTCTCCAAATACATTGCTTTAATACCCTTTGCAAAGCATGAAAGCATTTCTCTGGCCTCTAACCTCCCTCTTGTTTGCAATTCTCACAATCCTCCGAACGCTGAATTCCAAATGGTCAGCTCGATCTAAGGAACCCATTTCATCAAGATCAGACTGCTCATTAGTTTTCTGAGCCTTGTTATCAGACTGAGAACTGTCCTCCTTTTTTAAAATCAATTTACACCTGGCTAGTTTCAGTATCATCAACATCATTCCTTGCTGTGGGAAATTGAACTTGCACTCTCTGTACCTCATCTTGTACAACAGGGACATTTTGAACCTGACTCCCATCATCCTCATCAGAGTCAACCTGATGTTTCAGCTGAGTCACAACACCACCAATGCACACAAACAAGCCCTCCAAAAAGACCACAACCTTAGCTCAACAAACTCTCTCACAAGCCTGACACACTGGACTCTCTGGGACTAAAGGCCTTTGCTCCAAGTGAGACAAGGTCACTTAGTGCCGTCTCTCCCTTGAAGCCTGTTTGTCTCACCTCTTCGTCTTGCCCTGGGCGTCCAACTCCTAATTCCTCCATGAGCTTGTTTCAACCCTCGCCGTTCCCATTAATGCTCCTCACCTCACATATATTTTCCAACAGCACCTCGAAAAAGATCAGGAGAAAAGAGATATGGCATTAAAGGTTCCACCCACGGTGTCCAGCATGTTCGTACTCATTGGTGACTTCTGAGGAACTCCCACTGAAATTTTTCAGATGGATATTACCCGTGGGTTGGGAGATTAGATATTCTTTGTTTGATGTCTATAAAAGAGGCACATAACATGTCCTGGCAGTTAGTCTGTAAGTGAATCTGAATGGTTTCTTTCCTGCAAAGAGGAAACAAGTTGTCATCAGAGAAGCTAAGCAGAGACAGAAGGGAAGACAAGCAAGTGAGTGGTCTTCATGCGTTGCCTTCTTTTGCTCTTCTAGGGCTTTGATTCTGGTCACATCTGCTTAATCTGGGCTGGATGGGAGTATAAAGTTCCAGATCAACTATGATGATGATCATAGAACCATTTGCAGAACCCTTTTGGAGTCGAGATGGACCAAGACCGCATCCAGCAATGTCAAACTGATTGATCCCATTCTAGCTGGGGCTAAGCAACATATTTAAATGAAAATCTGTTTAGGGTTTATTATTTATTTATTTATTTTCAATTATTTATACTCCGCCCTTCTCACCCAAGGGGACTCAGGGCGGCTTACAAGTGGCAATTGATGCCGTTACACTGATATACAATAAACTAAAATGATTAAAACAGTTAAAACAGTCATAAAATAGTCATAAAATACAATATACAAAGTTTAAAACAATGCAAAGTGCTTATGCCATTCATCCACCAGACCTTATACAAGAGCCGTAATTCAGACCGCGTCGAAGCCAACACATGCTTATTCTTCAAATGCCTGCGTACATAGCCAGGTCTTCAGTTTTTTTTCTGAACCCCAAAAGGGATGGGGCCTGCCGAATGTCACTGGGGAGGGAGTTCCACAGCCGGGGAGCCACCACCGAGAAGGCCCTGTCTCTCGTCCCCACCAGCCGTGCCTGTGAGGCGGGTGGGACTGAGAGCAGGGCCTCTCCAGAAGATCTTAAGGTTCTTGTGGGCTCATAGGGGAAGATACGTTCGGACAGGTAAATTGGGTTGTTGTATGTTTTCCGGGCTGTATGGCCATGTTCTAGAAGAGCTAAATCTGTTTAGCTCTTTAACATCGGGGTTTTAATATTCATCATACCTTTAAATATAGACAATATTTTGTGGTGTATTTTAAAGGGAACATTCAGTTCACTCTTTCAACATTTGATGATCTAAATCCAGTCATTGAATGGATTGTATGTTGATTCACGATTCAACAGTTGATCGAAATGATCCATCATAGTTTGGACTATCCAATAAAATGACAGCAGCCAGTTTCAAGAGTTTCAAGGTTTCTCAATTACAGAGAAAAGTTCAATGTATTATACACTACCTGCCCGAATGGATTACCTACGTTTCTCCCAACTACTTCCTTGTTCTTTCTTCCTTCTCCTCAGGTGCAGATGGGTCTGGACTCGTCCTCCTACCTCTCCCTTTGGGGCTTATGGGTTGTCTGCCTTTTCCAACCAGGTAGGTCCCAGGTGAATTCTCCAAATGTTGCTCTCCTCATTAGCCAAGCCAAGCGAAGAGTGACCGTCAAAAAGGGGGGAACCTTCTCCAAAACCAGAAGGACTCCTAGGAGATGTTCATCTTGGAAGAAGGCTTCCAACTGGAATTGACCCACTGAGTCAACCCTTGAATGAAGACTCAACATGTGGCTAAATCCAATGGATTTAATGGCAGAGCAATGAGTCTACATGCACCTTAGGATAAATTCTCAATTGATGCTACTGTATTAAGAGGTATCGAAATTTAATTGGGTTCCATGTTTGGAGAAAAGTGCGGTAGAACATAAATAAAGGAATGTAAAGATGCTGATGGTAGTTTATTTGATCTATAACTCGCGTGCCCCACCAGCCAAATATTGTTTCAATCCTCAAAAGAGACATGCACAAGAAATGGAAAAGGAACGAAATCACCAAAGAAAAATTCAAATGAATAGCCAACTCCTGTATACCTCACAACCTCTGAGGATGCCTGCCATAGATGTGGGGGAAACATCAGGAGAGAATACCTCTGGAACATGGCCACACAGCCCAGAAAATACACAACAACCTTGTGATTCCAGCCATGAAAGTCTTTGACAACAAACCAAAATATACAAGAATAATAATAATAATAATAATAATAATAATAATAAATAATAATAAAACTATTAAAAATAACATCAATAAATTAAACTGCATGTAGTCAAACAAAATGATATAATAACATAAAATCCAAAAAAAATCCAAATAAATTACTGGATTGGGCTACAGAGATGGAAGGAGAGAAGAAATATATGAACAGATAGAAAGAAAATATTGGAAGTACTATTAGGAAGGAGGAATGGGAGGAAATTTGGATTAAAATATTAATATATATACACAATGGATTTAAACTGGATAAAAATGGGACACAGATGGTACATGATGCAACATAAATTAAGAAAATGTTACAAAAATATCAACACAAACTGCTAGAAGTGTGGTGAAAAAGAAGGAACATAATTTCACATGTGGTGGTCGTGCAAGAAAGCAAAGATCTTTTGGAAAAAAACCTCAGAAGATATTAGAAATAAAGATACCAATGAGACCGGAAATATTCCTACTAGGGATACATGAACAAAAATTAAAGAAAAATAAAGATAAACCTCTATTCTTACTAACCACAGCAGCAAGAATTTGCTATGCAAGATTATGGAAAAAGAAAGAAATACCAAAAGAGGATGATTGGCTGGCAAAAGTTCTGGAAATAAGAAACATGGACAGACTTACTTTCCTGATTGCAAAAAGTAAGGGGAACCCAATGAAGGAGACTGATTGGAACCAAATTATTGAATATTTTAACCAAAATAAAAAGAAGATTTTGTCATCAAGAGAAATTTTAAAAATACACCAGAACGAAATATAAAAGATGAGAGAGAGAAGGACTTAAGAAGAAGAAGGAAAGAAGGAAAAGGAAGAAACATCAAAGAAGATACCCGGAAGTCAAGAATACTCCACTTATTTTTCTTTTTTCTTTTTTCCCCCTCTCTTTTTTTCTCACCTTTTTATTTTTTCTTTCTTTCTCTTTTTCTTTTCTTTTCTCTCTCTTTTCTTTCTTTTCTTTTTCTTTTTTATCAACAGATTTAATTTTATTACTTTTAATCGAAAATACTAAATAAAGATTATTTAAATAAAAACAATAAAAAGGGCTTCTTTGCTTACGTTGGTAGAAAAAGGAAGAACAAAGAGGCGATAGGGCCTCTGTGAGAAGATGAGGTAATGCTGATAGACAGGGGATAGGGAAAAGGCAGAACTACTTAATGCCTTCTTTGCCTCAGTCTTCTCACAAAAAGAAAGCCAGCCTCAACTTCAGCAACATGGAAATGACTAAGGATTAGGGGAAATCCAACCCCAAATAGGGAAACAAGTCATCCAGGAATACCTGGCCTCTCTAAACGAATTCAAGTCCCCAGGGCCAGATCAGCTACATCCAAGAGTATTGAAGGAACTAGCGGAAGTTATTTCAGAACCACTGACAATTATCTTTGAGAGTTCTTGGAGAATGGGAGAAGTCCCAGCAGATTGGAGGAGGGCGAATGTGGTCCCTATCTTCAAGAAGGGAAAAAAGAACGACCCAAACAATTACCGTCCGGTCAGCCTCACGTCGATACCAGGCAAGATTCTGGAAAAGATCATTAAGGAAGTGGTCTTCAAACACTTAGAGACGAATGCAGTCATCACTAATAGTTGACACGAATTTATCAAAAACAAGTCATGCCAGACTCATCTGATCTCTTTTTTCAATAGCGTTACTAGCTGGGTCAATGCAGGGAATGCCGTGGATATAGCGTATCTGGATTTCAAGAAGACCTTCCTACGACAAGGTCCCACATGACATTCTGGCAAGGAAACTAGTCCAATGTGAGCTAGGCAAAGCTACGGTTAGGTGGATCTGTAATTGGTTAAGTGAACGAACCCAACGGATGAGTCTCCCCAGTGCTTCCTCTTCATACTGGAAAGAAGTGAGGATTGGACTGCCATCAGCAGGGTTCTGTCCCAGGTCCGGTTCTGTTCAACATCTTTATTAATGACTTAGATGAAGGGTTAGAAGGCATGATCATCAAGTTTGCAGACAGGACCAAATTGGGAGGGATAGCCAACACTCCAGAAGACAGGAGCAGAATTCAAAACCATCTTCACAGATTAGAGAAACGATTGACCAAAACTAACAAAATGAAGTTCAACAGGGACAAATGCAAGATACTCCACGTAGGCAGAAAATGGAATGCAAAGATACAGAATGGGGGGGGCGATGCCTGGCTCGACAGCAGTATGTGTGAAAAAGATCTTGGAGTCCTCATTGAATATGAGTCAACAATGTGATGTGTCAGCTAAAAAAGCCAATGGGATTCTGGCCTGCATCAATAGGAGTCTAGTGCCTAGATCCAAGGAAGTCATGCTACCCCTCACTTCTGCCTTCGTCAGACCACACCTGGAATCACACTGTGTCCAATTCTGGGCACCGCAATTGAAGGGAGATATTGACTCTAAGCTGGAAAGTGTCCAGAGGAAGAGGGAGACTCAAAGGATCCAGGGTCTGGAGAACAAGGCCTATCAGGAGCAGCTTCATGAGTTGGGCATGTTTAGCCTGCAGAAGACAAAGCTGAGAGGAGACAGGATGAGGGACATGGATCAAGATGTGAGGGGAAGTCATAGGGAGGAGGGAGCAAGCTTGTTTTCTGCTGCCCTGGAGACTAGGACATGGAACAATGGCTTCAAACTATAGGAAAGGAGATTCCACCTGAACATCAGGAAGAACTTCCTCACTGTGAGAAGGGCTGTTTGGCAGTGGAACTCTCTGTCCCGGACTGTGGTGGAGGCTCCTTCTTTGGAGGCTTTTAAGCAGAGGCTGGATGACCATCTGTCGGGGGTGCTTTGAATGTGATTTTCCTGTTTCTTGGCCGAATGGGGTTGGACTGGATGGCTCACGAGGTCTCTTCCAACTCTATGATTCCATGTTTCTGAAAAATCTTTTCCTCTTTGTCTCCCATCCTCAGCTATGTCCAGCTGTCCCAGAGGTTGGATGGCTTACGAGTCCGGCTGTTTCGGCTACTTCAATGTCGATCTGAATTGGGGGGATGCAGAGGTAAGAAACAAGCGGTTTTCTGAGCAGGCAGTGGGTCATTTCATTCTATGGTACAGTAGAGTCTCACTTATCCAAGCCTCGCTTATCCAAGCTTATGGATTACCCAAGCCATTTTTGTAGTCAATGTTTTCAATAGATCATGATATTTTGGTGCTAAATTCATAAATACAGTAATTACAACATAACATCACTGCGTATTGAACTACTTTTTCTGTCAAATTTGTTGTATAGCATGATGCTTTGGCGCTTAATTTGTAAAATCATAACCTAATTTGATGTTTAATAGGCTTTTCCTTAATTATTATATTATCCAAGATATTCGCTTATCCAAGCTTCTGCCGGCCCGTTTATGTTGGATAAGTGAGACTTTACTGTACTTTGTTTTATTTATCTGCTGTCTTTCCCTTTGGCACCGAACAAGCAACAGCTTGTTTATAATAATATAATAATAACTTTATTTTTATAGCCTGCCTCCCTCTCCTCGAAGGGACTCGGGGTGGCTTACACAGGGCTAAGCCCAGGTGGTTACAAACATAATAATAAAACACATAAATATAAAAACAGCTCAATAAACATTATAAAATTACATCAAATCAAACATGGCTTGATAAAAGACTTGAGAAAGTTCATAAAAATGAACTGGGCTGAAGAAAGTGCATACAATGAGGAATGTAAACTCGAGAAAGAAGTGAGTAACCCGGGACTATTATTATTGGTAAGGGGCTTGAGATGAGGTAAACATAGGAACTATTTCCAACTGAAAGATTAAAGTGCAACAGTTATATTATTGGTCACCAGGACAAACCCTAACATGAGGGCAAGGATCATTCACCAAAGGCCTGTTGGAAGAGCCAAGTTTTTAGGGCCGGGCTGTGGCGCAGCTGGCTAGTAACCAGCTGCTATAAATCACTACTGACCGAGAGGTCATGAGTTCAAAGCCCAGGTCGGGTTAAGCCTCCGACCAATAAAAAAAAATAGCCCCGGCTTGCTGTTGACCTATGCAGCCCCGAAAGACAGTTGCATCTGTCAAATAGGGAAAATTTAGGTAAGCTTTATGCGGGAGGCTAATTTAACTAATTTACAACACCATAAAAGTGCCAACAAAACACAAGGAAAAGAATGAGGAAGAACAGCCACCAGTGGACGGTGAAGCAACAGCTCCCCCTGTGGCCGGAATCGTGAAGCTGGAAAGATGTTAAAATGCCTCTGTGTCTGTCTAATGTATGTTGTTTGTCTGTTGGCATTGAATGTTTGCCATATATGTGTTCATTGTAATCCGCCCTGAGTCCCCTTCGGGGTGAGAAAGAAGGGCGGAATATAAATACTGTAAATAAATAAAATAAATAAAGTTGGAAGGATAGGGGCTTGCCTAGGGAGACACCACTTTAACTGCCATGGCTCAATGGAGTGGGGTCCTGGGATTTGTAGTTTTACAATGTTCTCCTTTTCTGCCAAAGAGCACTGGTGCCTCACCAAACTAGAACTCCCATGATTCCATTGCTTCAAAATGCATTCATTCTGTGGAGTAAACTCAGCCTCATACAGGCAAGGGAGACTTTTACTTTTAGTTTGCAAATTGCAATAATTTCTTCAAGTCTGTGGAGTTAACATTTGATGACTATTGCCCTCCAGAACAACTTTATCAGACCTTGACCCTATCAGAGTCATGCTGGAAGACTTAGTGATTCCTAGGGAGGTGTTCTCTCAATTAAAAAAACAAAACAGGAGTTTCTAAATTTAGTTTTTGTTTTTTGTTCTGTTCTGTTCTGTTCTGTTTTGCAATCCTTTATCCCTGTGAAAATGGAGGGCCTCTGTACAAACTATCAAATATGTTCCTCTCGTTATTGTCATTCTTTTTATCTATACCTTGCTATATAACAGCTTGTTTCCCAGATATTCCTTAGCAAAACCACCTGCTATTGTGTCTCCCAGGGTGAATCTACACTGTAGAATGAAAGCACCATGACACTGCTTTAACTGCCAAGGCTCAATGCAGTGAGGTCCTGGGATTTGTAGTTTTACAATCCCTATGAAAAAGGAAAGCCTCTGTACAGACTATGAATTATGTTCCTCTTGTTATTGTCATTCTTTTTATCTATATAAAGGGGGTGATAGGAAACCCTCCTAATAAAGTCATAAAGTCCTAGAGTTGGAAGAGGCTGCTAGAGGTCATCCATGTCAGGGGATGATGGTGTGCAGAGTGGATTCCAAAAAAATCATCATCCTCGTCTCACCTCCTTCTCCAGACTGTATTCCCATGCTGAGAAACAGCACTGGTCAAACAAACACTCCGGCAGATGAAGTCCAACTGTTGATTAACTTTATTTACATGTCTATTTACAGTTTGCATTTCTCGGCTTCAGAGCATAGCATTCATAGTCCATCTTCAGCGAATGCTCAAGCCGAACTCCACAGATAAGATAAACAACATTCCTCAGTCCGGAGGAAGTTCCAACCCTCAAAGGCAGGAAATCAAGCCTGATAGGTCATAGCAATCACAACAGGCTGTCAGTCAAAACTAGCCTGCTGTTAACTATTTCATTACTGAAAAATACACACTCTAGCTCATCAGCAGTAAACACTTGATTTACATTTTATACAAATACAACCATACTCCAACAATCCAGTCTAGCCGTCTTCTGCTAGTCAGGAAGACAACTCAAAGCCCTCCCAATAGATAGCTATCCAGTCTCTGCTTAAAGACCTCCAGAGAAGGAGACTCCCAAAAGGAACCTGTCCCATTGTTGAACAACTCTTATCGTCAAAAAAGTTGTTTCCCTTCTATTTGAATCCATGATGTCCAGAAGGTGTCCAGACAAAAGTAACCAAAATGATCAAAGGCCTGGAAACCATTAGTCTTTATGAAGAGTAGGGTAAAGAGCTGGATCTATTTCCACTGCAGGAGAAAATATTGCGAGCAGACATGATGGCCATGTATAAATAATGTATGTGAAAGGATGTCATAAGAAAGAGGGAGGAGAGATCCTGTCTCCTGCCTTGGAATCTAGAACTCAGAGCCATGGCTTCAAATGACAGGAGAGGAGATTCCACCAGAACATTAGGAAGAACTTTTTGACCGTAAGAAGAGCTGTTCAATGGTGGAACTCTCTGCCTCAAAGGAAATTGAAGGTTCAATGTGTTGTTGAAGGCTTTCATGGCCGGGATCACAGGGTTGTTGTATGTTTTCCGGGCTGTATGGCCATGTTCTAGAAGTATTCTCTCCTGACGTCTCACCCACATCTATGGCAGGCATCCTCAGAACCACACAACCTCTGAGGATGCCTGCCATAAATGTGGGTGAAACGTCAGGAGAGAATACTTCTAGAACATGGTCATAAAGCCTGGAAAACATACAACAACCCCAATTGAAGGTTCCTTCTTTTGAGGCTTTTAAACAGAGGCTGGGTAGCCATCTGTCAGGGCTGCTTTGATTGTGCTTTTCCTGCATGGGAGTGGGTTGGACTAAACGGCCCAAAAGGTCACTTCCAACTATATGACCATTTTGGACATTTCCCACCTTATCTATCTCCTTTTTAGAATTCCTCCCATCTTATCTATCTCTTGACCTATAATCATCTTGTGGTCCACTAAGAGTCCTGGATCCCCTTCACATGGATTGTTATCAAGCCAGGTGTCACTCATCTTATATCTAAGCATTTGAAAAAGATCCTGCAGTGAAGCCCTTCTATGGCATCCCAGGGGTCACCTCTTTCTTGCCTTTGGACAGGAAGCACCTTTGGGGTTTGGTGGGTCAACTGAATTCAAACATTGAAGTGTTCTGCTTTTTCCTCTCAGGTGGCATGCCAGAAGTTCGGAGCAAGTGGGCATCTTGCCTCATTTCACGACCGTAAAGAGCTAGAGGCCATGGCAAAATACATTAGACAAGTTAATAACGTTGGCAAACCTCTCTGGATCGGACTGTATGACACCAAGAGAAGTTCTTCAATACAGGTGAGTATGCCAAAGTCCAGGAATGGGCACTTCCAAAATTCAGTAAAGAACATGTAGGCATACACACATATTCACTGAAACAAAGAAACTTGCTTTCTGCTCAGAATGGCTGTTTTCTGTCCAGAAAACTCTTGACACCAGAGAGGTTCTTCAGTACTCGTGAGGATGCCATGGTCCAAAAATGGGCATTATGGAAGAAGGCCTAGGTACCTCTTTCCAAAATTAAGAAAAGAACATGTAGGCATACACACATATTCACTGAAACAAGGAAAATTGCTTTCTGCCCAGAATTGCTGTATTCTGTCCAGAAAACTCTTGACATCAAGAGAGGTTCTTCAGTACCGGTGAGGATGCCATGGTCCAGGGATGGGCATTATGGAAGAAGGCCTAGGTACCTCTTTCCAAAATTAAGAAAAGAACATGTAGGCATACGCACATATTCACTGAAACAAAGAAACTTGCTTTCTGCCCAGAATGGCTGTTTTCTGTCCAGAAAACTCTTGACACCAAGAGAGGTTCTTCATTACTGGTGAAGATGCCATGGTCCAGGGATGGGCATTATGGAAGAAGGCCTAGGTACCCTCTTTCCAAAATTAGGAAAAGAACATGTAGGCATACACACATATTCACGGAAACAAAGAAACTTGCTTTCTGCTCAGAATGGCTGTTTTCTGTCCAGAAAGCTCTTGACACCAAGAGAGGTTCTTCAGTACTGGTGAGGATGCCATGGTCCAGGGATGGGCATTATGGAAGAAGGCCTAGGTACCCTCTTTCCAAAATTAGGAAAAGAACATGTAGGCATATGCACATAGTCACAGAAACAAAGAAACTTGCTTTCTGCCCAGAATGGCTGTTTTCTGTCCAGAAAACTCTTGACACCAAGAGAGGTTCTTCAGTACTGGTGAGGATGCCATGGTCCAGGGATGGGCATTATGGAAGAAGGCCTAGGTACCCTCTTTCCAAAATTAGGAAAAGAACATGTAGGCATATGCACATAGTCACAGAAACAAAGAAACTTGCTTTCTGCCCAGAATGGCTGTTTTCTGTCCAGAAAACTCTTGACACCAAGAGAGGTTCTTCAGTACTGGTGAGGATGCCATGGTCCAGGAATGGGCATTACGGAAGAAGGCCTAGATACCCTCTTTCCAAAATTAAGAAAACAACATGTAGGCATACACACATATTCACTGAAACAAGGAAAATTGCTTTCTGCCCAGAATGGCTGTATTCTGTCCAAAAAACTCTTGACACCAAGAGAGGTTCTTCAGTACCGGTAAGGATGCCATGGTCCAGGGATGGCCATTATGGAAGAAGGCCTAGGTACCTCTTTCCAAAATTAAGAAAAGAACATGTAGGCATACGCACATATTCACTGAAACAAAGAAACTTGCTTTCTGCTCAGAATGGCTGTTTTCTGTCCAGAAAGCTCTTGACACCAAGAGAGGTTCTTCAGTACTGGTGAGGATGCCACGGTCCAGGGATGGGCATTATGGAAGAAGGCCTAGATACCCTCTTTCCAAAATTAAGAAAAGAACATGTAGGCATACGCACATATTCACTGAAACAAAGAAATTGCTTTCTGCTCAGAATGGCTGTTTTCTGTCCAGAAAACTCTTGACACCAAGAGTGGTTCTTCATTACTGGTGAAGATGCCATGGTCCAGGGATGGGCATTATGGAAGAAGGCCTAGGTACCCTCTTTCCAAAATTAGGAAAAGAACATGTAGGCATACACACATATTCACGGAAACAAGGAAAATTGCTTTCTGCCCAGAATGGCTGTATTCTGTCCCGAAAACTCTGATTTCTGGAACTTGTCCTTTTTTTACAGGAAACATTTTTCTACAGAAAATACAGTAGAGTCTCACTTATCCAAGCTAAACGGGCCGGCAGAAGCTTGGATAAGCGAATATCTTGGATAATAAGGAGGCATTAAGGAAAAGCCTATTAAACATCAAATTAGGTTATGATTTTACAAATTAAGCACCAAAACATCATGTTATACAACAAATTTGACAGAAAAAGGCAGTTCAATACGCAGTAATGTTATGTTGTAATTACTGTTTTTACGAATTTAGCACCAAAATATCACAATATATTGAAAACATTGACTACAAAAATGGCTTGGATTATCCAGAGGCTTGGATAAGCGAGGCTTGGATAAGTGAGACTCTACTGTACCATTTTCTATACCAAAAATCCCAGCTGATGTAGGGTACATCTACACTACATGATTAATGCAGTTTGGAAACCACTTGAACTGCCATGACTCAATGTTACATAATCATGAGAGTTATAGTTTTGCAAAGTCTTTGGCCTTCTCTGCGTAAGAGTGCTGGTCCTTCTCCAGACTACCAAATCCCAGGATTCCGAGTGCATTAATTCTATAGTGTTGTCATGCATAACATTTCAATAACTTTAAAGCATAGGTTCTTTTTATTGCAATTTCAGTGTGAGAGGGTACGTTGGAACTTTTACAGAAATTTTACACAAAGAATGACATTGGACCTACAGACATACAGATTCTATGTAACTACACTGGATTCACAAACTACCTATTCCATTGGCTAACAAACACTTATATGGCAATATTTCGCTGATTTGTCCACAAGTTGTAAATTAATGATAGACCTGAAACATGGTGATTCCATCTCAGGTTTCTGCCAAATGTTGTTGACTCCTCTTGAGTAGTGTTAGCAAATGCAAAAGCTCATCAAGTCAGCAAATGTTGACAGATGTAAACATTTCTCTTATCATTGTTACAGTTGTTATCACACTTTACCAGGCAGATCAACCATTTCAGTTCTCATTAGCAACTTTAAATTACAGTTCAGCAAGCAAGCATTTAGTCATTGCATGCCTTATTCTTAGAATTGTGTCTTCGGACAAATTACGAGGGTTATCCACAAAGTAGATTACAGTTTGGAATTAAAAATGAACAAAGTATAGGAGAAAACATTTAACATATGCAGTTGAAAGCCACACCCAAATACCACTTCTCAGCATAGTCGCCATTCAAATCTAATAATAATAATAATAATAATAATAATAATAATAATAATAATAATAATAATAATAATTTTTATTTATACCACGCCACCATCTCCTCGCAGGGACTTGGCGTGGCTCACAATGTTACAAAAGTAACAACACAAATACATTAGCACAAAATGCACAGGTTAAAACCCAATAAGATAATAAAACAAGGGTTAATACAACAAAATCTAGGCACTTATCATAGTGATTAATGAGCCTGGAAACTCCTCCCCCACAAAACTCTGCCACTTGCGTCCTCAACGCAGCGTTTTGGCGATGATGTGCAGCTGCGGGAAGGGCTGACCGGCTGGTTGAGGATGCAAGCGGCAGAGTTTGGTGGGGAAGGAGTTGCCAAGCTCATTCATTGCTATGATAAGTGCCTAGATTTGAATGGCGACTATGCTGAGAAGTGGTATTTGGGTCTGGCTTTCAACTGCATATGGTAAATGTTTTCTCCTATACTTTGTTCATTTTTAATTCCAAAACGTAACCTACTTTCTGGATAACCCTCGTATCAGCTCTCATTCATTCACACCTTTCATACAGTTCATTCATACCCACATAGATAAAATGCACATTTACCAAATCTGCACATCATATTTTCATGACAGTGTCAAAGTGCATTCATTCTGCCCTGTGTTTCAGCTCAGACCCATTCTTTCTTGCTCTTTCTACAGAACCGAGAGTTCAAATGGACCGATGGATCCCCAGTCCCGTATATGCCCTGGGATGCAGGAGAACCCAACGCCTGGGTTGGCAAGGAGTTCTGTGGGGAACTGACTAAAGATGGTGAGGAACATTTCCAAAATCTAGTTCTCCAAGAAGAAGGTGGCTGTTTATACCAAAGAATTTAAAAATGACCCATGACTCAAGAGCCTTGCCTTGAGGGCAGTGGATGTCAGCAATGGTTTAAGAACTGAAGCATCCATAAATCCTGTCCCTCTCACTTCCCCTTTCATGACCCAAGAAAAACAACATTCCTCTGAGGACGGGTAACTGGTTGCATAAATAAATCAGCCATTAGCTTCCTGAAATTTCCCATTTCTCCCCGTACTTGGGATGAGAAGTATACTCTTTGGGTGCATCTACACAGTTTTTGTAAGCATCCAACCTCTGGGACAGTTGGCATTTGCTACCGAGGCTGGTAGACAAAGTAGAGGAGGAGATGATGGAGCGTGAAGTCAAATTGTGTTCCTTCTACAGTATAAATGCACCCTTTGGTTTGGGTATCTTTCTTTGAAAAAAAGAGAGAATCCAGGCTGAAACTCTGCGAAGTTTGCTCAAGAAAAACACCAGGCAGCTGTGTGCGCATTTGTAGTTCAAAGAGCCTTTGATGACTCCTTGGTTGATACCAATTTGGTAAATCCCAGCTGGATTAAGGCTACTGAAACAATTGGTGAAGGATGGGTCAGCATGTATTTAAGTGCAAGTGATTCAGTGGCTCTGCTCTGTTCTACTAAGGATCAAAATAGGACATTTGGCCAGTAGAGATGGAGGTGAAGATGATGGAGAGGGAGGTGGAGATGGATTCAGAGCAAGGATTGGGGTTAAGGAGACAGGAAAAGTGATAGAAACAGAAAAAGTCAGAGTTAGAGCCAAAGTCAGACAAAGAGACAGGTTTAGTTGAGTGTTAAGAGACAGAGTTAGACTGAGGACTTTATCACACTGGAATATAATCGGTTTCTATCGGTATCCATCCCATATTTTTAAAGGACTGGATGCAGACAGTATTGAGACCAGATGCATACTTTCCTAATCAACATGTGATTATTACGATTCTTATTATTTGAAAATACTGCGCTTTAACTCATCACACCACAGAAGGCTGGCTCCTCCCAATCCATTCAAAACACCCCCTACATCACTCTATGACCTTGTGAAAAGTATCATTGCTGATGGGATGCATACAAATTTTGCTATCACACACAAAAACAGCAGTGAAAGAATCTAGTATTTCAAAAAATATCATTAGAATTCCATCTGTATATAATTTGTTTCTGCAATGCTTTGTAAATGGATTCCAACCGAATACCGAGATAGGATAAACGTCATGTGACGGGACCCGTTCGAAATCATTCTCAAACCGTCTCAGAAACACAGTATTTCCTAATGTGATAAATTCCTTAGAGTTAGAAACCACGTTAGGGTTTAGTTGCTATTCCTTTTCCAGGCTGAATGGCCATGTTCCAGAAGCATTCTCCCCTGACGTTTCACCCACATCTATGGCAGGCATCCTCAGAGGTTGTGAGGTCTGTTGGAAACAGGGCAAATGAGGTTTATATATATGTGGAATGTCCAGGGTGGGAGAAAGAACGATTTTTTAAGTAAAGTGTGAATGTTGACCATCTTGATTACCATTGAATGGTCTCGCAGCTTCAAAGTCTGGCTGCTTCCTGTCTGGGGGGATCCTTTGTTGGGAGGTGATTAGCTGTCCCTGATTGTTTCTTGTCTGGAATTCCCCTGTTTTCGGAGTGTTGTTCTTTGTTTACTGTCCTGCTTTTAGAGTTTTTTAATTAGTAGCCAGACCTTGTTCATTTCCGTGGTTAGAGTTAGAAATAGAGTTGACTCTGATGGGGATTATGGGATTCAGGTTCAGGATCAGGTTCAAAATGTCCCTGTTGTAGAAGATGAGGAACACAGAGTGCAAGTTCATTTTCCCACAGGAAGGAGTGATGTTGCTGATACTGAAACTAGCCAGGTGCAAATTGACTCAGGAAAGGAGGACAGTTCTCACTCTGATAGCAAGCAGGCTGACACTAATGAGCAGCCTGACCTTGATGAAACGGAATCTTTAGATCGGGCTGACCGTTTGGAATTCAGGGTTCGAAGGAGTGTGAGAATTGCAAACAAGAGGGAGGTGAGAGGCCAAAGAAATGCTTTCATGCTTTGCAGAGGGTATTAAAGCAATGCGTTTGGAGACAAACCTTTGTCAAGGCAACTTTTGTTCAACCAAGAAGCAAGCTCTCATTTTCCTGGATTGTCTTGCAACTTTGTGTTCATGTTCTTAGGACTTTGTCATGCTCTAATGGGACCTTGTTTATTCCTCGTGATTTCCATGTATTATTCTCCAAGGCTTTATTTTGTAACGATCTTTTGGAACTATAATCTTGCTTTTAAAGAACTTTCTATCTTCTCTTTTCTAATAAACTAAAAAGACCTGTATGCAGTTTGGTGTAACCAGCAAGGTGAAGCTAACCTGAGGTGTGACAGATGTCCATCTTTCCCCACTTTCTACCGCTTTTCTCCATTTGGAGTTGGGTGAACCCCAATTTAGGACTCCATTTCCAATGTGGTGTGGAAATGGAGCCTTACAGAGACCCACTGGGAATCATGTTACATCATGTGATTGCCTCCGTGGGACTCCTGTGGGACTTGATTTCCAAAGCACATGGAAATGAAGTCCTCAGCTAGTGTGATGAAGTCCAGAGATACAGTTAGAGACAGAGTCAAAGAGACAGACACAGTATTAAGTTTAGGTTTAATGTTAGAGATAGTTAAAGACAGAGTTAGGATTAGAGATTGCATTGACAGAGACAGAGAAATATAAGAAGACAGAGAGTTAGAGGCAGTGAAACAGAGTTAAAGTCAAAGGCAGACAAAGAGACAGAGTTAGGTTTAGTGCTAATGTGAGAGACAGAATTGGAGTGACAGACAGAGGTAGGGTTAAGGTTAGGGTTAGGGGTAGAAACCGAAACAAATTAGAATCAGGGTTAGAGACGGAGTTAGAAACAGGGACAGAAACAAACTTTGAGTTAGTTGGTTGAGTAACGTTGTCTCTGTTGTCTTCTAGGATTCAATTTACTGAATGACAAGGAGTGTGCAATAAGACAACCCTACATTTGCAGATTTGAACCTGGGGTGTCAGGATAAGATGCCAGCATGCCTGACCCCTTTCCTATGGGATTGCTGTATGATTGCCACAGTCTTGTGAGCATCCAAGACTTTCTAGCTGACAATATTGTCATATAATAGACCCGTGGAGGATCTGTGCATCAGCAGATGTTCTTTCTGGGCTGTGATACAAATGAATAAATTCTTTTCCAATTATGCTTACGGGGTTTTCTGTGTGTCTGTTCTTTAACCCATTCTGAGACTGTTGCCATGTTCAAGAAGGATATGTGGAGTCCAGGGGAGCAAGACTAAGGGCCCTTCCACACAGCCATATCACCCAGAATATCAAGGCAGAACATCCCACGATATCTGCTTTGAACTGCGTTGTCTGAGTCCACACTGCCATATATTCCAGTTCAAATAATGTGGGAATTTATTCAGCTGTGTCAAAGGGGCCAGAGTCAGAGAAAGAGTTAGACAGAATTGACAGAGACAGAGGGGGGGGGGGAAGAGAATAAGACAAAGACAGAGCAAGACAGGGCCCATCTAGACAATGCCTTTAATGTGGGAGTTCCCACAATTAAAAGAAGGCTGTCCAGATGACGTGCCAGAGAAACACGAATTAATTGGCCACAAACCACAAAAACCCTGGTTTGTGGCAAATTAATTTGTTAGTAGATTTATTCTTGGAAGGCACAGGATAAAACCACTACTTCCACTGTCTGGACTGCTCCTTCAAAAGTTCTGGGCTTTCGAGGGGACAGTCCAGACAGTAGTCCTGCAGTTTTCTGGGCAAAATTAGCCCGGAAAACCACCAACCAACCCACTCCCCTAAACCTCTTTTAAAAGTAAAAGAGTTTACCCGGCCTCCATTAGAGTGGAGCCAGAGCTCTCCTGGCACGTAGCAATGACTGAGACAAAGGGCAGGAAGCCCAGCGAATGGGTCTTGTTGTCACCTGTCCAGTCAGGGGTCTATGGGATGAGTAGAGATGGGCTGATCCAGAGATGAAAGGTGATTGGATCCTTTGTTTCTTAAGATGAAGCCCAGGAATATGGCTAGAGGAGTTCCTCGGTGAAGAGGTGCTGGGTGAAAGGTCATCAAGGTGGCTTGCTTCCCCAAAGGTTTTTATGTTAAGCCATAAAACATTAAACACACACACAGAAGGGTCAGTGGATATTGAGGGGGACCCAGCAAATGGAGGCCTGGGCATCCATGAGGGAGACTGGATACTCAGGGTTAATTGGGGAGAAAGGAGGACATACTGTATATACTCGAAGATAAGCAGAGTTTTTCATCCCTTTTTATGAACTGAAAAAGCCTCCCCCGGCTTATAATTGGGTCAAGGTCAAGCTGGCAATTGAGCCTGGAGGCCATTGCTTGCAAGATAGGACATATTTATCTCTCAACTTACCCTCCCTTATCAGTGTTTACTTTTCCAAAGCAATGTTTTGAAAAGGGAAAGAGGCCCTTGCAAGTCAGGAAGAATATATTTGATGAGTCAGTTCTCTCCGTCTGCTCACCCAAAGGACCACTTGATGCAGCAGCAAAAGTGGCACCAACAAAACGACAGCTCAATCCTTGTTTTACTGCTGATCCCAGCAGGTCTAATTACTTTATAATTACAATTACTGAAAGCCATAACAATCCGGACACATGGCCCATCTTCTCCGCTCACCGAGGCTGTTATCTGTACAAGCTGGCACCTCCTGCATTCCTCAGTGCATGTTGAAAGTTCTGGCCAGACAATTCAAACGAAAGCCCTGACCTATTGGTCCTGCAGGCAATCAATCAAGCTAGCTTATGCTTAACCCATGCACTGCGGGAATGCTCTGCTGGAAACACACAGTTGCAAACACCCAACAGCATAACTTGATATAACATTTCACCCTAACAATAAAACACAGGAGCACCTTTGACTTACTTCTATGCAGATGCCTCTCATTCTGGAGACTAGTTGCTGAGGAAGATGACCTGAGGCAATTCATACCTGAACAATACACCCCTATCAAGGAAGGATTGAAGGAAGGAAGGAAGGAGGGAGGGAGGGAGGGAAGGAAGGAAGGAAGGAAGGAAGGAAGGAAGGAAGGAAGGAAGGAAGGAAGGAAGGAAGGAAGGAAGGAAGGAAGGAAGGAAGGAGCTCTTCACTAATGCACACAAACAAGCCTTTCCAAAGGACCACAACCTTAACTCAACAAACTCTCTCACAAATGTGACACAATTGACTCTCTCAGACTAAATTCCTTTGTTCCAAGTGAGACAAGGTCTCTTGGTGCTCTCTCTTCCTTGAAGACTGTTTGTCTCGCCTCTTCATCTTGCCCTGGGCGTCCAACTCCTAATTCCTTCATGAGCTTGTTTCAACCCTTTTTGTTCCCATTAGTGCTCACATATATCTTCCAGCAGCATCTCGAAAAAGATCACTAGAAAAGAGGTTTGGCATTAAAGGTTCCACCCATGGTGTCCAGCTTGTTCGTACTTATTGGTGACTTCTGTGGGACATCCACTGGAATTTTTCAGATGAATATTATCTGTGGGTTGGGAGATTAGCTATTCTGTGTTTGATGTCTATAAAAGAGGCACATGGCATGTCTTGGCAGTTAGTCTGTAAGTGAACCTGAAAGGTTTCTGTCCTGAAGAGAGGAAAGCAAGTTGTCATCAGAGAAGCTAAGCAGAGACAGAAGGGAAGACAAGCAAGCGAGTCGTCTTCATGCATTGCTTTCTTTCTCTTTTCCAGGGTTTTCATTCTGGTCACATCTGCTTAATCTGGACTAGAGCATTAAGTTACAGACTTATTTCAGATCAACTATGATGGTGGTAATGGAACCATTTCTAGGACCCTTTTGATATCCAGATGGATCAATTGTTCATGAGTCAACAATTGATCTCAAGGTTCAATCTACAGTCTAGAGCAATGGTTCTCAACCTGTGGGTCCCCAGATGTTTTGGCCTTCAACTCCCAGAAATTCTAACTGCTGGTAAACTGGCTGGGATTTCTGTGAGTTGTAGGACAATACACCTGGGGACCCACAGGTTGAGAAGCAATGATCTACATGCACCTTTGATAGAGCTTTTTAAGAATGAATGCATTGTATGTTGATTCATGATTCAACAGTTGATCAAAATGATCCATCTTAGTTTGGACTAACCAATATGCCAGTGGCAGGTTTCCTGTTGCTGCTAAACATCAAGACTTTTCAATTACAGAAAAAAGTTCAATGTATCATACACTACCTGCCCAAATGGAGAATCTACGTTTCTCCCAGCTACTTCTTTGTTCTTTCTTCCTTCTCCTCAGGTGCAGATGGGTCTGGACTCGTCCTCCTATCTCTCCCTTTGGGGCTTATGGGTTGTCTTCCTTTTCCAACCAGGTAGGTCCCAGGTGAGCTCCCCAAATGTTGTTATCCTAATTAGCCTAGCCAAGCAAAGAGTGGCCGTCTAAAAGGGGGGAACCTTCTACAAAACCAGAAGGACTCCTAGGAGATGTTCATCTTGGAAGAAGGCTTCCAACTGGAATCAAACCACTGAGTCAATCCTTGAATGAAGATTCAGCATGTGGCTAAATCCAATGGATTTAATGGTTGAGCAGTGAGTCAACATGTCATAAATCCAATGGAACTTGAGGTTTACACTGTAGAATGAATGGCATAGTGTCTGGAACTTTGGAGCTCAATGCTATGGGGTACTGGGAGCTGTAGTTTGGTGAGGCTCCAGCCTTGTTTGACAATGAAGACTAAAGACCTTGTAAAATTACAACTCCCAGGATTCCATAGCAATGAACCAAAGTAGTTAAAAGTGGTGTCCAACAGCATTCATTCTACAGTGTAGATGCACCCTAGGATAAATTCTCAATTGATGCTACTGTATTAAGAGGTATCGAAATTTAATTGGATTCCATGTTTGGAGAAAAGTGAGGTAGAACATAAATAAAGGAATGTAAAGATGCTGATGGTGGTTTATTCCATTTATAACTCACCTGCCCCACCAGCCAAATATTGATTCACTCCTGAAAAATCCTTTCCTCCTTGTCTCCCAGCCTCAGCCATTATGATCCCCTGTCCCAGAGGTGGGATGGTTTACAAGAACGGCTGTTTCGGCTTCTTCAGTGTCCGTCTGAATTGGGAGAGGGCAGAGGTAAGAAACAAGCTATCTCCTGAGCAGGAAGTGGGTCATTTCATTTAATGGTACTTTTTAAAATTTATCTATATAAAAGGGTACTAGGAAACCCTCTGTTGCACCCCAAGGCAACAAACCAAACAGGAGTCAATATAACATATAATATCTTTATTAAAGCAAATATAAATCCAGATGAAAATTGGTATGGAGTTTGAGGAGGATGTAGCTCTTTTAGGAAAGTCAAAGATTAGTCCAATAAAATGAAAAAAAAGGTTCAATGTTATAAGCCAAAGTCTGAAGGGCAAAAGTTGACTCCAAAGCAGTTAGAATGATCTTGAGTTGAAACAAGGAAACAAGGCTGGAAATAGCAAAGTTCAAATCCACTAGAATGCTTCTTAACAAACAGACAGGAACTTAGATGAAGCCAAGGTAAAACTTGGATCAGGAAAAAGGCAGGAACTAGGTTGAAGTCCGGTTCTGCTCGAGAGTCATGGCACGGCACAGCCCGACGGAACTAGAAACTTGGCTTGGAAACAAACAGGAGCTGGAGTCAGGAAAACCTCCCTCAAGGAGAGCAAAGTTGACACCGCAAAGAAGCCACCGAGCAAAACACTTTTATGGATCTTAACCTGAATCCAAAATAGGGAGAGCAATATTCCCAAAAACTTCCCATGGGAACTCTAACCATTATCCCCTCAGGATGCCAGATGTTGACTTCTACGAAGGCCTTGTTTTGCGCTTCTCTCACGATTCAGAAATTCCCTTCGATTAAAATCCTCATTCTCAGGCGAACTGAGAACATCTGGCACAGACAAGGGAGGAAGAGTAGGAGACTCCCTTCCAATTAACGGCTCTTCCTGGCTGATTTCTCCAGGCACCTGGAGCTGCAAAGGGTTCTCAGAACTGGGTGAAAAGTCATAATAAACCTCTTCTGTGTCAGAATTCAGCTCCTGATCAGGCTCTGAAGCCATGGCTGGCTGGGATATAACACCCTCCTAATAAAGTCATAGAATCCTAGAGTTGGAAGAGGCTCCTAGAGGTCATCCAGTCTAACCCTCCTGCTAGTCAGGAAGACAACTCGAAGGCCTCCCAATAGTTGGCTATCCAGTCTCTATTTCATGCTTAAAGACCTCTAGAAAAGGAGACTCTCAAAAAACAACATATCCCATTGCTGAACAACTCTTATCATCGAAATTTTATTTTCTTTCTATTTGAATCCATTGCTCCATTGCTTCCTGGTCTCTGAAGCTGCAGAAAACAAGACTGTCTTCTCCTTAATGGGACAAAGGAAAGAGGAAACTAAGGCCTTTTCTATAGTGCCACATAAAATCCATATTATCTGCTTTGAACTGGATTATATGCCAGTGCAGTTTTATACAATTCAGTTCAAAACAGATTATCTGGGTTATCTGCTTTCATAATCTGGATTATATGGCAGTGTAGAAGGGGGTTAAGAGAAGCCAGGCATGCATTCCAGATTTTAGGAGAGCTGATTTCAGGAAATTTTGGAAATTACTGAGTGAGGTCCCATGGATAAGAATTCTAAAAGAGAATTGAATTAATGATGGATGAGAGTTTCTTAAAAGTGAGATACTGACGGCACGATTGCAAGCAGTGCCAGCAAGGAAGAAACATAAGAGAAGACTAAAGATACCAGAATTCAAAACAACTTCAACAGGTTACAGAACTGATTGGCCAAATCTAAAATGAATTCCAATAAGGAGACATGTACAATACTTCTCTTGGGCAGAAAAAAATGAAACACAGAGATAAAAGATGGTCAATATGTGAAAGAGATCTTGGAGTCTTCATGGACAACAAGCAGAACATGAGCCAACAATGTGATGCAGCAGCTGAAAAAGCTAATGCACTCTAGGCTGCATCAATAGAAGGATAGTGTCTAGATTCACTCTCTTTTGCTTTGATCAGACCTCACCCAGAATAATAGCTCTGTCTCCAATTCCGAGGGACACGGATAAGCTGGAAGGTATCTAGAGAAAGGCCTGGGTAAAGAGCAGGATCTGTTTACACTGAAGGAGAGAATATTGTGAGGAGACATGATGGCCATGTATAAATATGTGAAAGGATGCCATAAGGAAGAGGGAGGAGGCTTCATTTCTGCTGCCCTGGAATCTAGGACTCAGACTCAGAGCCATGGGTTCAAATGGCAGGAGAGGAGATTCCACCTGAACATTAGGAAGAACTTTTTGATCATAAGAAGAGCTGATCATATGTGGAACTCTACCTTGAAGGAAATTGAAGGTTCCTCCTTTTGAGGCTTCTAAACAGAAGCTGGGTAGCCATCTGTCAGGGATGCTTTGATTGTGCTTTTCCTGCATGGGAGGGGGTTGGACTAGATGGCCCATGTGGTCTCGTCCAACTCTATGATTCTATGTCCATTTTGGACACCTTCCCTCTTATCTATCTCTTTTTTGAATTGTAGTTCCAGAACAGGAAACAGGATTATTTCAGGTGAGATCTAATCAAAGTAGAATAGAGTGGAACCATGACTTTCCTCAATCTGGACACGAGACTCCTCTTGATGCCGCCTAGAATCACGCTAGCTTTTTTTGCTGCCGCATCCCACTCACTCCTGGCCCATATTCATCTTGCTGTCCACTAAAAGTCCTGGATCCCTTTCAGCCAGGTGTCATCCGTCTTATATCTGAGCATTTGATAAAGATCCTGAGTAGCCCTGAGAGACCCAATAGTGAAGCCCTCCTATGGCATCCCATTGGTCACTTCTCTCCAGAAGGAAGGTGAGGAGCCATTGGGCAGAAGCACCTTTGGGGTTTAGCAGCCCAACTGGATTCAAACAGGTAGCTCCTTTGCTGTGTTCTTGCTTTTTCTCTCCCAGGTGGCATGCCAGACGTTTGGATTGAATGGGCATCTTGCCTCAGTTCATGACCCTAGAGAGCAAAAGGCCATTGCAAAATATATTAAGCAAGTTAATGTTGCTGGCCTACCTGTTTGGTTAGGACTGCATGACGCCAAGAGAGGTTCTTCAAAACTGGTGAGTATGCCATGATCAAGGAATGGGCATTATAGAAGAAGGCCTAGGTACCTCTTTCCAACATTTGGAAAATAACATGTAGGCATACACACATATTCACTGAAACAAAGAAACTTGCTTTCTGCCCAGAATCGTTGTTTTCTGTCCAGAAAACTCTGACATCAAGAGAGGTTCGTTAGTACGGGTGAGTATGCCATGATCCAGGGATGGCCATTATAGAAGAAGGCCTAGGTACCTCTTTCCAAAATTCAGTAAAGAACATGTAGGCATACACATATATTCACTGAAACAAAGAAACTTGCTTTCTGCCCAGAATGTCTGTTTTCTGTCCAGAAAACTCTTATTTATTTATTTACAGTATTTCTATTCCGCCCTTCTTTCTCACCCCGAAGGGGACTCAGGACGGATTACAATGAACATATATATGGCAAACATTCAATGACATCAGACAAACAACACACAGTATAGACACACAGAGGCAATTTTAACATTTCCAGCTTCATGAGGGTATGCTCGATTCTGGCCACAGGGGGAGCTGTTGCTTCATCATCCATGAGTGACACCAAGTGCTGTACTTCCTCAATCCTTTCCGCGTGCTGCTGGCAGTTTTATGGTGTAAATTAGTTAAATTAGCCTCCCACATAAAGCATACCTAAATTTCCTAGTTGACAGATACAATTGTCTTTCGGGCTGCTTAGGTAAACAGCAAGCCAGGTTATTTAATGCTCGGGGCTTAACCCGACCCAGGGTTCAAACTCATGACCTCTTGGTCAGTAGTGATTGATTGCAGCTGGTTACTAGCCAGCTGCGCCACAGCCAGACCCTCTTGGCTCCAAGAGAGGTTCTTCAGTATGGGTGAGTATGCCATGATCAAGGAATGGGCATTATAGAAGAAGGTCTAGTTAGCCTCTTTCCAAAATTTGGAAAAGAACATGTAGGCATACACACATATTCACTGAAACAAAGAAACTTGCTTTCTGCCCAGAATGGCCGTTTTCTGTCCAGAAAACTCTGATTTCTGGAACTTGTCCTTTTATTTGCAGGAAACATCTTTTTACAGAAAATGCTGTTTTCTATACAAGAAAAGTCAAGCTGATGTAGGATGCATCTACACTGCATGATTAATGTAGTTTGGAAACCACTTGAACTGCCATGGTTCAATGCTATAGAATCATGAGAGTTATAGTTTTGCAAAGTCTTTGGCCTTCTCTACCTAAGAGTACTGGTGCTTCTCCAGACTATAAAATCCCAGGATTCTGAGTGCATTAATTCTATAATGTCAAAGTGGATTCATTCTACTCTGTTTCAGCTCAGACCCAATCTTTCTTGCTCTCTGTACAGAGCCGACAGTTCAAATGGACCGATGGATCCCGAGTCCCGTATATGCCCTGGAATATAGGAGAACCCGACGGCGGGACTTACGAGTTATGTGTGGAACTGGGATCTAGTGGTGAGGAACATTTCCAAAATCTAATTCTCCAAGAAGAAGAAGGCTGTTTGTACCAAAGAACCTGAAAATGATCCATGCTTCTTGAGGCCAGGCTTGTCACTCTTAGATCCTCCCTACATAACCCAGGAAAAACAATGTTCCTCTGAGCACATGGTAACCAATCCCATCCATCAATCAGTCATTAGCCTCCTGAAATTTCCCATTTTTCTCCATACCTAGGATGAGAAGGTGTATCTACATAGTTTTTGTAAGCCATCCAACCTCTGTGGCCAAGGCTGGTAGAGAGTGAAGTGGAGAGTGAAGTCAAATTGTGTTCCTTCTACAATGTAAATGCTCCCTTTGATTTGTGAATCTTTCCTTGGAAAAAGAGGTCTGGACTGACACTCTGGGAAGTTCCCCCCAAGCAGAGCCAGCCCTAGGTAATTTTAAAGTGTAGGCGAACAGAATTTTGGCACCCCCCCCCCAAAGCCAATCACTGAAAAATAAAAGCGTTGGATAAGTTAAAATGTTGGATAATAAGGAGGGATTAAGGAAAAGCCTATTGAACATCAAATTACATTAATATTTTACAAATTAATCACCAAAACATCATGTTTTACAACAAATCAACAGAAAAAGCAGTCTCGACTGCACCCCCATATGTTTGGCGCCCGAAGCAACTGCTTAATTCGCCTCATTGTTGGAACGGCTCTGCCCCCAAGAAAAACACCAGGCAGCTGTGTATGTATTTGCACTTCAAGGTGTCTTTGAGGACTCCTTGGATGATATTAAGTTGGACCGGACTGTGATTGACTAGATGAGGGCCAACAAGCTGAGGCTTAATCCAGACAAGACAGAGGTCCTCCTGGTCAGTTGTGGGGTCAATCGGGGCATAGGGTGGCAACCAGTGCTCGACGGGGTTACATTCCCAAGGGCACAGGTCTGCAGCCTAGGGGCCTTCCTGGATCCACACTGACGCTTAAACCTCAGATGTCGGTGGTGGCTGGGAGGGCCTTCTCACAGCTAAAACTTGTGTGCCAGCACCTCAAAAAGGTGTGTTGTCGAAGGCTTTCATGGCCGGGATCACAGGATTGTTGTATGTTTTCCGGGCTGTCTGGCCATGTTCCAGAAGCATTCTCTCCTGATGTTTCGCCCACATCTATGGCAGGCATCCTTAGAGGTTGTGAGGTATGGAGAAACTCAGCACGGAAGGTTTATATATATCTGTGGGAAGTCCAGGCTGAGGGAAGAACTCTTGTCAGTTGGAGGCCATTGTGAATGTTGCAGTTAATCACCCTAATTTGCATTGAATGGCTTCATCTACTGGCTACTTTCTGCCTGGGGGCATCCTTTGTTAGCTGCTGTGATGACCCATGGGCCTTGTAGTCCTGCTCAGGACATTGTAATTCCTGATGAAGATGAAAACTTGGGTTTTTTACCTTCCCAGTCTGAACTGGATTCCTCTCAGCCAGATCTTTCCCAGGCAGATCTGGGAACCTTGCACCTGCAAGAAAGTTGTCTCCCAGAAGTATGTCAAACAAGCCCAGAGCCTACTTCTCCCGTATTCTTGCGCCGGGAGTTTTGTAAACAACAGAGAAGTTTGGATTCAGCTTCGCGCAGGAGTGCGAGGATTGCAGCTAAGAATGTGGCCAATTAAGACTGCTTCTCGTGAGAATCTTTGGGGAGTCTCACATCTGGTCTCAGAGTTAGCTTTCGGTTCTGATTCCCAGAGAACTGCTTCGGCGGGAAGCTAGACTCTATTTAGGTGTTTTACCCGCGTAGTAACTTCGCGGAGTCAATTCGTCAGCCTACGGAGCGAGTTGTGTCTGGACAGCGCGCTCCGGTTCAAGCCTCGCTCCTGTTCAAGCCTTGCCTTGCTATCCAGCCTTCGCCTTGCTTCCCAGCCTTTGTTTATCTACGGACTTTGCCTTGTTTCCCAGGATTAATCCTTGCCTTGTTCCACGGATTTATCAAGTTATTCCACGGACCTTGTTCTTGTTCTTAGTTACCTTGTTCCACGTTCAAGCCTTGTTTCAAGTATCAAGTTATTTTCTAGCCTCGCTCAAGTTTCATGGACTAAAGGACCTTGTCATCTCCCCTCACTTTGCTTGGCAAAGTGAGTGTTTCGGTTATTGGATTACAACTTTGGACCTTAATATTTCTTATTGGACATTGCTTTTTTGGACTAATTCTGACCTTTCCTGAAAGGTCTAATTCTGGACTATTTTCTACACTTGTTTTTATTAACTTTATATATTCCTACAATAAAGATATTAGATAGATTCTGGCCTCTGTGTATGGTTATTGGTGCTCTGCAGCCTGGGTCGTGACAGTTTGACTCCGCCAACCCTAAGCACCAATTAACCTCGGCCAGAATGTCTACCGGAGTCGTACCTGGGCCGAGCGGCCAGCCGATTACCTACACCATCGACAAGGAAGAGGTGGACCGAATCCGTGATAAGCTCAATGCACAGGATGGAGAAATAAGGGGTTTGAAGGAACGCGGAGTTCGTCTTCCGGCCATGGCGTTGCCAACCAAGTTTACTGGAGAAGCTTCTAAGGTTCAAGTCTTCCGTCGCCAATGTCAAGCTTATCTGGAGGCCCGTGCTGCCGAGTTTCCCCAAGAAGACATCAAAGTGGCATGGGTTTACAGTCTTCTAGACGGGCCAGCGGCCAGCTGGGCGACGGCACTGTTCGACCAAGCCTCTCCACACCTAAGATCAGCGCAACACTTCTTGGACCACCTCAAGGAGACTTGGGGAATCGAGGACAATTTGGAGGCAGCCGGTCACAAACTCCGTCGCCTTTTCCAAGGAGACAGACCTATGTCTCAGTATATAGCCGAGTTCCGAGTGCTGGCCCACAACACCGGCTGGAACGATGTAGCCCTCAGGGGACAATTCCGGGAGGGTCTCAACATTGAAATGCTGGAAGAAATCTCCAAGGTGGATCCTCCCCAGACCCTCGAGGCACTCATTGATCAATGTTTACGGGCTGAAGTCATGATTGCCAACAGGAAACAGTGGGTTCGAGGCCAGGGCAGTAGAGCCGGGGCAAAACCCCCCGCTCCCGCCAGCGTTCAGCCACGTCCGGTGTGGAGACCCCCACCGCCAACCCCATACCCCAGAGGAGGCGAGGAGGTGCCGATGCAGTTGGGCAATGTGCGTCCCAGACTAGATGCCGCCGAGAAGGCCCGTCGTCAACGCTTAAACCTCTGCTGGTACTGCGGGAACGGGGGCCACTTCGCCAGAGAGTGCCCAGCCAAAGGGAAGCCTACCGCCCGTCTTGCGGCGGCGTCCTCCACGGAGACGAAGGCGTCTGAGCCGACTGGCACACAGCCGGCGGGGGAAGCCAACGACCGGGTGTAGAGGGGCTCGCCAACCCGGTCAAAAAATCCATCCAAGAGCCGCCAACCGGGGTCCTGTTCCTTCTCGTGGTCACATTATGGTCAGCAAAAAGGGGACCCGTCATGATCCACGCCATGATAGACTCTGGAGCTACCAACAATTTCATCGATAGAGAGTATGCCGACTCTCTGGGATTACAATATCATGATTTCAAGAATGCCCGTGTGGTGCAAGCCATAGACGGCCGCCCCCTCAAGACGGGCCCCGTAAGTCAGTGGTCGGAACCCACCAGGATGTGGATAAGGGAACATATGGAAGAGATTTCCTTCTTTGTTACCGAGGTTCCCCATTTCCCTGTGATTTTGGGAATTCCATGGCTGACTCTCCACGACCCTAACATCTCCTGGTCCAACAGAGAACTGCAGTTTGCTTCACCGTACTGCCAAAACCATTGCCTCGTAGCCAAGGTATGCCATGCCACAGACACCGAGCCCATCATCACCTTGCCAAAGAAGTACTCCGAGTATTGGGATGTATTCAATGAGAAAGAAGCCGAAAAATTACCCCCACATAGACCTTATGACTGTGCCATTGACTTGGTGGAGGGGGCCCCGATCCCGCGAGGGCATCTCTACTCCCTGACTGAGCCAGAGCAAGAAGCTCTCAGGGAATTCCTAGAGACAAACCTTCGCAAGGGGTTCATCAGACCCTCTCAATCCCCAGCCGCCTCCCCAGTGATGTTTGTGAAGAAGAAGTCAGGGGAACTACGCTTGGTGGTGGACTACAGAGCATTGAACAATATCACCAAGCGGAACAGCTATCCCCTGCCTTTAATCTCGGATCTACTGGATCGGCTTCGAGGAGCCAAGGTTTACACCAAGCTGGATCTTCGGGGGGCTTACAACTTAGTTCGCATCAGGGAAGGGGACGAGTGGAAGACCGCCTTCCAGACCAAATTCGGATTATTTGAGTCCCGAGTTATGAATTTCGGTTTATGCGGAGCCCCCGCAACGTTCCAGCATTTTGTCAATGACATTTTTCAGGACTATCTAGACAGGTTCTTGATAATCTACCTGGACGATTTTTTGGTGTTTTCCAGATCACAATCAGAACATGAGAACCACGTCAAAATGGTGTTACAACGATTGCGGGATCATGGACTTTATGCCAAGCTGGAAAAATGCGCTTTTGATCTACAAGAGGTAGATTTCCTTGGTTACCGCATCTCGCCTCTAGGGCTTTCCATGGACCCAGCCAAAGTTTCAGCAGTATTGGAATGGCGGGCGCCAACTAACAAGAAAGAGGTGCAGCGTTTCTTGGGGTTCGCGAACTACTACCGCAAGTTCATTCCAGATTTTGCCCGCTGGTCCGACCCCATCACTAGCTGCATCCGTGGAAAGCAGCCTTTCCGCTGGACTGATCAAGCAGAGAAAGGGTTTCAGCAACTAAAGAAACTATTCACCTCCCAGCCAATTCTACAGCACCCAAATCCTGGAACCCCTTTTGTGGTGCAAGCGGACGCCTCTGATGTGGCAATTGGGGCTGTACTCTTACAACCGGTGGGAGATCACCTCCACCCCTGTGCCTTTTATTCTCGTCAACTAACCACACCAGAGAGGAATTACACCATTTGGGAAAAAGAACTACTGGCCATAAAGGCAGCCTTTGAAACTTGGAGACATTGGCTAGAAGGGGCCAAATTTCCCATTGTAGTCCACACTGATCATCGTAATCTAGAACATCTAAGAACTGCCCGCAAACTAAATCAGAGGCAGCAACGTTGGGCTTTATTCTTTGAACGTTTCAACTTCCAGATCCATTATGTGACCCCAGCCCAAACCAAGCAAGCAGACGCCCTGTCACGTAAACCGGAATACGCTGCAGGACGCAAGGAGACCTTTGAATCCCAACTGCTACAACCTGAGAACTTTGCCACGCTCACGGTGGGGAACACCAAATCCATTCCCATTGGTTCAACTTCCCCTACTCCAGGACCCATCTGTGCTCAAGAAATCAGGGCTAGTCAGCAAGCAGATGCCTGGGCGCAGGACCAACTTCGCCAAGGTCTGCATTTCCCCTTTTCGCTTAAAGATGGGCTGCTCTGCTATAGAAATCATGTCTATATCCCACCCGGACCGGGCAGAGAAAAAGCGCTTCGTCTGTGTCATGACTGCAAACCAGCAGGACACTTCGGACTATTTAAAACTATGCATTTGATCCTAAGGGATTTTTGGTGGCCCAAGATCCGCAAGGATGTGGAAAAATATGTCAACACCTGCCCAGTATGCCAGCGCTCCAAGATACGAAGGGAGAAGCCCTCAGGGCTTTTACACCCCCTTCCTACCCCATCTCGCCCATGGGAAATAATTTCCGCGGATTTCATCACTGACCTACCACCTTCCTGTGGATTCACCACGATCTTAGTGGTGGTGGACCTATTCACCAAGTTAGCCCATTTCATTCCCTGCGAAGGCCTCCCCACGGCCAAGGAAACTGCGGATCTATTTCTTCAACATGTCTTCAGACTACATGGATTGCCCAAGAGTTTAGTCACAGACCGTGGATCTCAATTCACCTCTCGTTTTTGGAAGGCACTACAAAAACTATTGGGCATAGACTCTCGCTTATCTTCAGCTCATCATCCCCAAACAGATGGGCAAACGGAGCGCACCAATGCCACTTTGGAGCAGTATCTTCGCTGTTATGTAAACTATCAACAGGACAATTGGGCTTCTCTGTTACCACTGTCTGAGTTTGCCTACAACAATGGAGTTCAAGCTTCTACAAAAGAAACGCCGTTCTTTGCAAACTACGGCTTCCATCCACGTTTCTTTCCCCCTGTCATTGAAACTTCAGAGGTTCCCGCAGCAGAGGATTGGCTGCAGGAACTCACAGCGGTGCAACAACTTTTGCTCCAGCAACTGGACCAAGCCAAGGAGGACTATAAACGCCACGCTGACAAACATCGCCAGCCGGGCCCTGAAATCAAGGTAGGAGATCGGGTTTTCCTGTCCACTCGCTTTCTGCCCTCCCACCGCCCTTGCCGGAAGTTAGATGCCCGTTTCATTGGTCCCTATCCAGTGGTGGCGCAATTAAACCCCGTGACTTTCAAACTCCAACTTCCGCGTTCAATGCGCATTCACCCAGTGTTTCACCGTTCCCTGCTCCTTCCGGCGGATGGTGTGCGACCTGATACAGACCAACCGGCCCCCCCTCCTGTTTTGATGAATGGGGAGGAGGAGTTCGAGGTTGAGGACATTTTGGATTCTCGCTTTCACCGCCGCCGCCTACAATATCTCATTGACTGGGTGGGTTTTGGCCCTGAGGAACGCTCTTGGGAAGACGCCTCCACAGTCCATGCCCCTGATCTAACCCGTCGCTTTCATCAGACCTATCCCACCAAACCGCGACCTCGCGCCTCGGGGAGAGGGCCCCAGTTTGGGAGGGGCCTTGAGGAGGGGGATAGTGTGATGACCCATGGGCCTTGTAGTCCTGCTCAGGACATTGTAATTCCTGATGAAGATGAAAACTTGGGTTTTTTACCTTCCCAGTCTGAACTGGATTCCTCTCAGCCAGATCTTTCCCAGGCAGATCTGGGAACCTTGCACCTGCAAGAAAGTTGTCTCCCAGAAGTATGTCAAACAAGCCCAGAGCCTACTTCTCCCGTATTCTTGCGCCGGGAGTTTTGTAAACAACAGAGAAGTTTGGATTCAGCTTCGCGCAGGAGTGCGAGGATTGCAGCTAAGAATGTGGCCAATTAAGACTGCTTCTCGTGAGAATCTTTGGGGAGTCTCACATCTGGTCTCAGAGTTAGCTTTCGGTTCTGATTCCCAGAGAACTGCTTCGGCGGGAAGCTAGACTCTATTTAGGTGTTTTACCCGCGTAGTAACTTCGCGGAGTCAATTCGTCAGCCTACGGAGCGAGTTGTGTCTGGACAGCGCGCTCCGGTTCAAGCCTCGCTCCTGTTCAAGCCTTGCCTTGCTATCCAGCCTTCGCCTTGCTTCCCAGCCTTTGTTTATCTACGGACTTTGCCTTGTTTCCCAGGATTAATCCTTGCCTTGTTCCACGGATTTATCAAGTTATTCCACGGACCTTGTTCTTGTTCTTAGTTACCTTGTTCCACGTTCAAGCCTTGTTTCAAGTATCAAGTTATTTTCTAGCCTCGCTCAAGTTTCATGGACTAAAGGACCTTGTCATCTCCCCTCACTTTGCTTGGCAAAGTGAGTGTTTCGGTTATTGGATTACAACTTTGGACCTTAATATTTCTTATTGGACATTGCTTTTTTGGACTAATTCTGACCTTTCCTGAAAGGTCTAATTCTGGACTATTTTCTACACTTGTTTTTATTAACTTTATATATTCCTACAATAAAGATATTAGATAGATTCTGGCCTCTGTGTATGGTTATTGGTGCTCTGCAGCCTGGGTCGTGACAGCTGCCCCTAGTTCCCATGTCTCAGAGTGTTGCTTCTTATTTACTGTTCTGATTTTTGAGTTTTTTAATACTGGTAGCCAGATTTTGTTCATTTTCATGGTTTCCTCCTTTCTGTTGAAGTTGTCCACATGCTTGTGGATTTCAATGGCTTCTCTGTGTAGTCTGACATGATAGTTGTTGGAGTGGTCAAGGATTTCTGCATTCTCAAATAATATACTGTGTCCAGGTTGACTTGGCCATGGTGGTCCATGCCTTAATTACGTCTAGAATGGATTACTGCAATGCACACTATGCGGGGCTACCTTTGAAGAGGGTTTGGAAACTGCAATTAGTCCAGAGGTCGTCAGCCAGATTATTAACTGGAGCTGATTTTAGGGAGCACACCACTGTCTGCTGATAAGTTTCCAGTCCCAATTCAAAGTGCAGGGTTCACCTATAAATCCCTATATGATTCAGTTCCTGCTTACCTATATGACCACATTCCCCCCATGAACCTGGGCTTTCTGACCTCAGTCAAATAAGTTTTTGAGAATGTATAGGCCCCAATTGACCAACATAATTTTTATGAAACCTTGCACTTCATCCCATGCCCTTGTCCCATAGTCATACATTTGCACTTATCCCTTGCCCTCGCTCTCGTGTAACTGCCTGGCTAGGTTTACCGCCGCTAACTGTTATTGGATTGATGAATGCTGTTTTAAAGTTTTTAAGTCGTTAAGTTTTAAGTGCTTATTTGTTTTATTCAATTTGTGCTTTTATTTTGGATGTACAGCATTCCCCCACTTATCGCAGGAGTTAGGTTCCAGGACCACCCGCAATAAGTGTAAATCCGTGAAATAGGGACTCTATATTTATTTTAATATTTATACATTCTTTTAGTACACTATTTTAAGCCTTTATCAACCAATCGTGTGTTGATAAATCTCTCCTTCTCCACCCATTGCCACTTGGACTCCTTTTCTCTCCCTTTGGCTTCTCCTTCCTCCCTTTCTTAGGCTGTAACTTGTCATTTTTAATGATTTATAATAGTCTTTTAGTGTTTATTGAAAAACTGCAAAACAGTGTATCCGCGAAAAGTGAACTGTGAATAGTGAGGGAACACTGTACTTCTTTTATGTTTTTAGGCACTATGTGCTGGGTGAAAGCTGCCCTGTGTCTCTTCGGGGAGATGGTGGTGGGATACAAGAATAATTTTATTAATTATCATTAAATCCCAGCTGGATTAAGGCTATTGAAACAATTAGTGATGGGTTGGTCAGCATGTATTTAAGTGCAAGTGATTCAATGGCTCTGCTCTACTCTACTCAGGATTAAAATAGGACTTTCTGCCGGTAGAGATAGAGGTGGAGATGATGGAGAGGGAGGTGGAGATGGATTAAGAGCTAGGATTGGGGTTAAGGAGACAGAAAAAGAGACAGAAACAGAAAGAGTCAGAGTTAGAGTCAAAGACATAGCAAGGCAGTTCCGAAGAAACCAGAAAAACTTGAGCTTCAAAAGTATAATCCAAACACAGATTCCAAACATGAGACGAGGCATGAACCGATACTAAGCAAGAGTTGAATCTCCAACAGCGATGTTGCTCTGACTGAAATCTTTCCCAATTACATCTCCTTTAAAACCTCCTTGCAAGCTAGAAACACATTCCTCCGAGCTCTACGAGAGCCCCACGCTTGCCTCCAATTCTCACGGAGTGTCTGGGCCCCTGTCTAACACACATTCATCCCCCTCATTCCCATCTGGGCTTTGTTGATATTGACAAATCTCAGACTCCCATGAAAGGTCATCCTTATCACGAACTTCAGTAGCATCTCTGCTAAACTCGGAGCTTTCAACATTCCCCTGTTTTGTCTGTTTTTCTAAGCCATCAACACTTTCCGAATCCACCTGCATTTCAGAAACGTCAACATTCCCAGGGACAAACTACTGTTCAAAGTGCTGTTCCACATTTCCTGGAACAGACTGCTCAAACCCAAATCCCCCTTCATCATCAGACTGAACCACAACAAACACTGATTTATTTATTTATTTACTACATTGATATCCCATCCTTCTCACCCCGAAGGAGACTCAGAGCGGATTACAAATTATATGTACATATGATATATTATAGTACTAGCTGTGCCCGGCCACGCGTTGCTGTGGCGAAGTATGGTGGTATGGGAAATAAAGTATTGAGGTTTTGGTGGTAGTTATGGTAAAAAGGTTTTCCCCTGATGGAGCTTAGCCTTCTAACTGGCAGTAATTGGATAAAAACAATTATTCCTCTCCTCTAATTAGGACTTTATTTTTCTTTTCTTTTTGTTGTATGAACGTAGAGGCATGGATGAGGGGTTGTGCTGCCAAGTTTAGTGTTTCTGGGATGTGTAGTTTTGTTGTTTTGTCCTAGGCCGAAATTTCATTACCCTTTTATATATATACACACACACAAATATATATATATACACACACACACACACACACACACACACACACATATACATACACACACACACACACATATGTATACATATACACACAAATATAATTTTCACAAATATCATTTTTTTCCCCTGGCATTCAGGAGCAACTAGGAAGGAGACTCAAAGTTGTGAAAAGTTGGTGACTTTACATACACACACACACACACACACACACACACACATATATATATATGCTTCTATCCTTTTGCTTGGCAATATATATATATATATATATACTAGCTGTGCCCGGCCACGCGTTGCTGTGGCAAAGTGGTGGTGGTATCGGTTAAAACTTGTTGTGGAATTTTTATTTGACGTTATTTGTATTTTTTTAAATTAATTTTACTGTCACTTATCTTTTTTATTTATTATATTATTTTGTTGTATTATTTTTAGTCATTTTGTTATAGTATTTTATTGTATTAATTATTTTAGTGTTTTTTATAATTTTTTATTGTATTATTTGTATTTATTTTTTATCATTATTTTATTAACACTGGGCTGAGTGGGTTGCTAGGAGACCAAGTGGGCGGAGCTTAGCCTTCTAACTGGCAGCAATTGGATAAAAACAATTATTCCTCTCCCTCTAATTAGGAATTTATTTTTCTTTTCTTTTTGTTGTATCAACCTAGAGGCATGGATGAGGGGTTGTGATGTCAATTTTTGAGGTTGTGGGGTGTTTACTTTTGTTGTTTTGTCCGCTGCCGTGATGCCATCACTCTTTTTTATATATATATATATATATATATATATATATATATATATATATATATATATATGTATATATATGTATATACACACACACACACACACACACACACACGTATACATATACACACAAATATAATTTTTTCCCAGCATTTAGGAAAGACTAGGAGGGAGACTCAAAGTTGTGAAAACTTCAGACACCTTGGTGACTTTACACATACAGACACACACACACAAATATGTATTTTCCTGGCATGGATGAGGGGTTGTGCTGCCAAGTTTAGTGTTTCTGGAATGTGTAGTTTTGTTGTTTTGTCCTAGGCCGAAATTTCATTACCCTTTTATATATATAGATTATTATTAGTATTATATTGTATTACATTATATTATTATTATGATTATCAATATTATATGTATATACAATATATTTTATTATTGTATTTAGGGCTCCATTTCCATGCCCTGCGGAAACGGAGCCTTTCAGAGTCCCACTGGGAGTTCCCTTTCGTCAGGTGATGGCGTCCGTGGGACTCGGTTTCCGAAACCCATGGAAACGGAGTCCTCAGCCTGTGGGATGAAGTCCAGAGATACAGTTAGAGGCCGATTCACAGACAGACAAAGCGACAGAGACAGTATTAGGTTTAGGTTTAATGTTAGAGATTGTCTTAGAGTTAGGATTAGAGATAGAGTTGACAGAGACAGAGAAAGATAAGAAAACAGAGAGTTAGAGGCAGTGAAACAGAGTTAAAGTCAAAGGCAGATAAAGAGACTGAGATAGAGTTAGGTTTAATGCTAATGTGAGAGACAGAATTGGAGTGACAGACAGAGGTAGGGTTAGGGTTAGGGGTAGAGATTGAAACAAATTAGAATTTGGGTGAGAGACAGAGTTAGAAACAGGGACAGAACCAAACTTCGAGTTAGTTGGTTGAGTAACGTTGTCTCTGTTGTCTTCTAGCATTCGATGTATTGAATGACCAGTCGTGTGAAAGACAGCAACCCTACCTTTGCAGATTTGAAATCTGAGTTGGATAGATAAAATGCCAGCATGCCTGACACTTTGGCCTATGGGATTGCTGCATGGCAACCTCCCTTTTGTGAGCATCCAAGCCTTTCTAGCTGACGATATTGCCATATAATAGACCCATGGAGGATCTGTGGGTCAGCAGATGATTTTCTTTCTGGGCTGTGATACAAATTAAATATTCCTTTCCTATTATGCTTATGGGGCTTTCTGTGTGTCTGTCCTTTAACCCATTCTGAGACTGTTGCCATGTTCAAGAAGGACATGTGGAGTCCAGAGGAGCAAGACTAAGGGCCCTTCCACACAGTCATATCACCCAGAACATCCCACACTCTCTGCTTTGAACAGAGATATCTGAGTCCACACTGCCATCTATTCCAGTTCAAAGCAGATAGTGGGATTTTATTCAGCTGTGTGGAAGGGACCTAAGTCAACTATCATGGCTTAGTCCTATGGAATCCTGGGAGTTGTAGTTTTGCAAGCTCTTTAACCTTCTCTGTTAAATAGCACTGAGCCATGACAGTGAAAGCTGTGTATTAATTCTCATTTAAGATGAACAAATGTATTCCAGCAGGAGCTTTAATGGGTTGCAACCTCCTTCCTCTGGTGCACGGAGAACAAATGGACATCCAAAATGTGACTAATGGGCATGCACAGGAGCAACATCCACAAAGCACAAAATCAATTGTAATTGTGGCTATAGAAAGCCATAGAAAGTTGTGCATTCTGGAAATTTTCCCAGCTCTTATTTAAATGAGGCCAGGCCCATGGCAAATAATGCAACAGTTTTGTAGCCAACCAGGAATCATGAAGATGGAGCCTTTCCGTTTGACTCCACCTGAACTGCCTTTCTTAAACCCCAACTTCCATAACCCTACAGCATTGTTCCCAGCTTCTGGTCCGTGGACCACCAGTGATCTGCAGGAACTAAAATATGCTCCATGTTCTCTACTACGGATAATAACACAGCCCAACCAAAAAAAAATCTGATTGCCTTCGTTTTTAGGCTAGTTCTTGGGGTTATTTGGAGTCCTGATTCAGAAAATTGGATTGGATAGACCACATCAGCTCTAGATTATTAAATATGTTTTTCTGTGGGTGAGCAGGTGGCGACTACTGAATGGCATGTGTTCTGTATGCAAAACTAGAGCTGATGTGGTCTAGCCAATGCAATTTTTTGAATCAGCACCCCAAATTACTAAACCAAATCTAAAGTTGACCAAATATTGATTCGTAACCCCTTTGGTACTACTGTTGTAGAGTGGTCCCTGGTCAAAGTGGTCCCTGGTCAAGTGGACTTTGGTCAAAGTGGTCCTTGGTCTCAAAGTGGTCCCTGGTCAAAATGGTCCCTGGTCAAGGTGGTCCCCAGTCAAGGTGGTCCCCGGTCAAGGTGGTCCCCAATTACATGGACCTTGGTCAAAGTGGTCCCTGGTCAAAATGGTCCCTGGTTAAGGTGGTCCTCGGTCAAGGTGGTCCCCTGTTAAGTGGACTCTGGTCAAAGTTCTCCCTGGTCAAAGTGGTCTCTGGTCAAACTGGTGCCTAGACAGTGGTCCCTGGTCAAAATGGTCCCTGGTCAAGGTGGTCCCGGTCAAGGTGGTCCCCTGTTAAGTAGGCCTTGGTCAAAATTCTCCCTGGTGAAAGTGGTCTCTGATCAAAGTGGTGCCTAGTCAAAGTGGTCCCCAGTCAAGTGATCCCTGGTCAAAGTGGTCCCTGGTCAAAGTGGTCTCTGGTCAAAGTGGTCCCTGGTCAAAGTGGTCTCTGGTCAAAGTGGTGCCTAGTCAAAGTGGTCCCCGGTCAAGTGATCCCTGGTCAAAGTGGTCCCTGGTCAAAGTGGTCTCTGGTCAAAGTGGTCCCTGGTCAAAGTGGAAATTTAAATAAGCAAACAAAAACTGTGCCAGCCCATTAGGGCCATTCTTTGCAGAGAAAGAAGAGAAACATGGCAGGCTGCATGAGATTTTATTTGGTTGTTCATCAAGGGAAAGTTAACTTGACTCCCTGCATAGATCGAGGTTTGGATTGGGACCAAAATAGTTCGGTGTGTCCAAGGTGCGGCGATCGTTGTTTCCAATAGCTGCAATTCACCACAAAGACCGGCTTCTGCTAGAGGTCATATTTGCAGACATAGGGCAGTTCCAAATAACAGTTGGCATCATTCCAGTACTTAAATCCTGAAAGACAATATAAACAGCGACTCAAGTAGAACCAATGCATTCTGACTCTGCATTTATATCTTCTACTAGATATTCAGTCCTTTGTGTCTTCCTATCACTTCCTATCACTTCCTCCTCTCTGTTTTTCTCCTCCATCTCTCTCCTTTCCCTGTCCCTTCTCCTTCTCTCCTCCCTCCACCATTCTCCTCTTCCTTCTCCTTTAATTCTTTCTCTTCTTCCTCCTCTTCCTCTTTCTTATTCTTCCCCTCCTACCCATTCCTAGAGTTGGAAGAGACCTGGCGGGCCATCCAGTCCAACCCCATTCTGCCAAGAAGCAGGAAAATCGCATTCAAAGCACCCCTGACAGATGGCCATACAGCCTCTGCTTCAAAGCCTCTAAAGAAGGAGTCTCCATCACACTCCGGGCAGAGAGTTCCACTGCTGAACAGCTCTCACAGTGAGGAAGTTCTTCCTGATGTTCAGGTGGAATCTCCTTTCCTGTAGTTTGAAGCCATTGTTCTATTATGTCCTCGTCTCCAAGGCAGCAGAAAACAAGCCTTCTCTATCTTCCCTATGACTTCTCCTCACATCTTGATCCATGGCCCTCATCATGTCTCCTCTCAGCCTTCTCTTCTGCAGGCTAAACATGCCCAGCTCTTGGAGCTGTTCTTCAGACCTTTGATCCTTTGAGTTGCTCTCCTCTGGACACTTTCCAGCTTAGAGTCAACATCTGCTTTCAGTTGTGTTGCCCAGAATGGGACACAGGGTGATTCCAGGTATGGCCTGACCAAGGAGGGGTATCATAACTTCTAGACACCAGACTCTTCTTGATGCCGGCCAAAATCCCATTGGCTTTTTTGCCGCTGCATTGCATTGTTGGCTCATGTTCACCTTCCTCACCACGAGGACTCCGAGATCTTTTCCACGTGTCCTGCTGTCGAGCCAGGCATCATCCCCCATTCTGTCTATTTGCATTTCATTTTTTCTGCCTAATTGGAGTCTCTTGCATTTGTCGCTGTTGAGGTTCATTGTGTTCGTTTTGGCCAATCATCTCTCCAATCTGTGAAGATCGTTTTTGATTCTGCTCCTGTCTTCTGGAGTCTTGGCTCTCCCTCCCAGTTTGGTGTCATCTGCAAACTTCATTATCAAGCCTTCTAACCCTTCATTTAAGTCATTGATAAAGATGTTGAACAGAACTGGGCCCAGGACGGAGCCCTGCTTGTGGCACTCCACTCGTGACTTCTTTCCAAGATGAAGACAACGCATTGGTGAGAATCACCCTTTGGGTTCGTTCGCTTAGCCAATTACAGATCCACCTCACCGTAGTTTTGCCTGGCCCACATTGGACTAGTTTCCTTGCCAGGAGGTCATGAAGGACCTTGTCGAAGGAAAGCCTTCCTAAAATCCAGATAGGCTACATCCACAGCATTCCCTGTATCAACCCAATTCGTAACTCTATCAAAAAAAGAGATCAGATGAGTCTGGCATGACTTGTTTTTGGTAAATCCGTGTTGACTATTAACAATGACCGCATTTGTTTCGAAGTGTTTGCAGACCACTTCCTTAATGATCTTTTCCAGAATCTTGCCTGGTATCGACGTGAGGCTGTTTGGGTCGTACTTTTTTCCCTTCTTGAAGACAGGAACCACATTCGCCCTCCTCCAATCTGCTGGGACTCCTCCCGTTCTCCAAGAACTCTCAAAGATAATTGCCAGTGGTTCCGAAATAACTTCTGCTAGTTCCTTCAATACTCTTGGATGTTGTTGATCTGGCCCTGGAGACTTGAATTCTTCCTCCTTCCCATACTCCTTTTTCCCTCCTCCTCCTCCTCCTCTTCCTCCTCTTCATCCTCCTTCTCTTCCTCCTTCCCATTCTCCTTCTTCTCCTCCTTCTCTTCTTTCTCCGCGCCTTCCCCCTTCTCCTCTTCCATCTCCTTTTGTTCTTCCCCCCTTCCTTCTTCTTTTCCTCCTCCTCTCCCTCCCTTTTTCCTTCCTCTTCCTCCTTTCCTACTAATTGAGCCAAAGAAGACAACAATAACCACACTTGTTTCATATCCCTGAAAAGCCAGGACCAAACTACACAAAGTAACTAGAGCGGATTTCTCAAAAAGACACAACGAGGCTATAGGAACATTCCTGCCTGAAACCAGTGTCGGCTTCAATTCCCAAATCTGTAGGAGAAATAAATAATTTGAGCACTTTGAGTGCTTACCCAACAGCCATACCACTATCTTGGTCAGCCAGGAGGACAATTTTCAGTTGTCCTGAATCCTGGAAATGCTCCGCCATGCCCTTCTTCACCGCCTTGCTTCCCAGGCCATCAGCTCTTGGCAAGCATGAGAAGAAAAGTGGGCACTAGTGCAGCAGCCAAGCAATTCTATATGCAGACCCAGGTAGGAAAATGTGTTGCCTGTGTGGTTTCTGAAGGCAGAAATGAGTGTGTGGTGAGATGTGCTCCGGCACAAAGTGAGTGTGGAGTTTTGATCTACGGTTCCGTTTCTCCTTGAGGAACACAGCTGGAAAGAGACCAAGTGGAAGTGGAGGAGAGGAAGGGACTTCTAATCGCTCACAATGGGAAATAAAATGGCCCAAAATAAGGGAAAAGAGAAAGAAACCCCTCTCCCCTCAACAGAGCAGGTCCAAGGTAATTTTCAAGTGTAGGCGAACAGAAATTTTGGCGCTCCCCTCCCCAAAACCAATCACTGAAAAATAAAAGCATTGGATAAGTGAAAATCTTGGATAATAAGGAGGGATTAAGGAAAAGCCTAAATAAAGAACAACACTCTGAAAACTGGGGAAATCCAGACAGGAAGCCATCAGGGACAGCTAACACCTCCCCAAAAAAGATTCTCCCAGGCAAGAGGAAGCCAGGCCTTGAAGCCACAGGGGCATTAAATGCTAATCAAGGTGATTAATTACAACATCCACACCTGCCTCCCAACAGACAAGAGCTCTTTCTCCCATTCTGGACATTATTCCACAGACAAACAAACCCCACTTGCCTTGCTTCCAACAGACGGCAGCGGGCTCCAGAATGCCCGACACGGGTTCTGGAAGGCCCAGCGCAGGCTCAGGAATGCCCGATACGGGCTCCAGAAGGCCCAGCGAGGGCTCTGGAAGGGCCGACGTGGGCTTCCGGAGCCTGCGCTAGGCCTTCCGGAGCCTGCGTCGGGCCTTCCGGAGCCCACATCAGGCCTTCTGGTGGGCCGGGCAGCCCGAAATAGGTCCGCAAGGCCCAAAGAAGGAGGCAGGGGGTGGCGCCATTCTCCCGGGGGCCTCAACTGCGCCCCCGGAATGATTGCGCCACAGGCAACCACCTAAATGGCCTCGCCCATGGACCGCCTCTGCCCCTCAGACATTCCTCCAGGTAGTGCTTCAGGGAAGATGTTGGGTACTGGAAAGACGTAGCTTGTTCAACCCAGTTGCCTTGGCGGCACCCTCCTCACCTGTGTTGCCATTCAACTGGACACAGGACTCGTTGCCTCCCCAGTTGTCAGGCTCATTCACATCCCAAGCCTGAAAGGTGGTGATGGACTGGTCTACCCACCTCCATCGCCTGTTCTGCAAGGACACAGAAAGAAAGGAAGTCCACTTGACCAAGACAAGATGGAAACGCCTGCTGCCTTCTACCACATCTTGATGTACAGTAATTATTTCTAGAAGTAATGATGATTATGTACAGAAGAAGAAAAGGATGAGGAGGAGAAGGAGTACAATCGAGCGAATAAGACTGAGGAGGAAGACAAGAAGGAGAAGGAGAAAGAGGAGGAGGAAGAGGAAGAGGAAGAGGAAGAAGGAGAAGGAGAAGGAGAAGAAGAAGAAGAGAATGAGGGGGAGAGAAGGAGTACGATCAAGAGAATAAGACTGAGGAGGAAGACAAGAAGGAGAAGGAGAAAGAGGAGGAGGAAGAGGAAGAGGAAGAGGAAGAAGGAGAAGGAGAAGGAGAAGGAGAAGAAGAGAATGAGGGGGAGAGAAGGAGTACGATCAAGAGAATAAGACTGAGGAAGACAAGGAGGAGGAGGAGAAAGAGGAGTAGGAAGAGGAAGAGGAAGAAGAAGAGAATGAGGGGGAGGAGAAGGAGTATGATCAAGAGAATAAGACTGAGGAGGAAGACAAGAAGGAGAAGGAGAAAGAGGAGGAGGAAGAGGAAGAAGGAGAAGGAGAAGGAGAAGGAGAAGAAGAGAATGAGGGGGAGAGAAGGAGTACGATCAAGAGAATAAGACTGAGGAAGACAAGAAGGAGGAGGAGAAAGAGGAGTAGGAAGAGGAAGAAGAAGAAGAAGAGAATGAGGGGGAGGAGAAGGAGTATGATCAAGAGAATAAGACTGAGGAAGACAAGAAGGAAGAGAAAGAGGAGGAGGAAGAAGAAAAAGAAGAAGAAGAAGAAGAGGGAGAAGGAGGAGAAGAAGAAGAAGAAGAAGAAGAAGAGAATGAGGGGGAGGAGAAGGAGTACGATCAAGAGAACAAGACTGAGGAGGAAGACAGGAAGGAGGAGGAGAACAATAAAGCCATATTGTATCTTCTCTCATTGTGTGTCTTGGTGTATTCTTCCAAAGAAGACTAACCCACAGCAATACAGTTGGAGCTGAGAAGCCTTACAATTTGTTCGGAATACAAGAGTCTACTCTACTGCCCATCTATATAGGCCCTAGCTACAGTGTTATAAACCATTCTTAGAGTCCTGGCTCCTGTAGGTTGCCCATTCCCACATTCCAGAGTCCCTTTCCCTCCACCTCAGGGCAATTGAGTTTTATGGCTGGTTCAGATATCCTGTCCTCCCTTTTGGCCCATGGCCATGTGTTCTGTGTCAGCACTCTGTGTCTGAAGATGGCATGAGATGGGAATCATGACACCAAATCACATGGAGACATTTCCCCCCGGGAGGACACTTCAGCCTCTTTCCAAGCATGAAGAGGCGTAGAACTTACCACATGTTCCGGGATTGAAAAGAGGCAGAAATGTCCTGAAAGAAGAAACGCTGAACGCAGACCAGCAATCCTGTTCAGAGCTCCTATCTCTTATCACACACTATCTCTATCACATTGTTACAACTGAAAAACAGGTAGGATGGGAACCATCACCGTTCCCATCCCGTTTCATTGCCCAACCACCAGCAGTCTCTTGTATCCTATGTGGATTGATGCAGAACAATAGGATTCCATGGAAATAAATGACTTTAACCTGGACCACTGTCTCTTGTATCCTATGGGATTTGATGCAGAACAATACTGTATCATGGAAAGAAATAGCTTCAACCTGGAGTACTGTCTCTTGAATCCTATGGGGTTTGGGGCATAACAATTTTATACAAACATACGATAGTCTATGTACAAAGAAAATGTGTCCAAATGACATATATTATTACAGTTCCCCGTACAAAGCTCAATTTGGCCGTACCCGACAAAATGAAAAGGAGCAACAGCTCTAACACAAAAGTTATTCAAGTCTGGTATTGGTTGAAATCACCACAAGCAGAGTCACTCAGTGAAAGCAATTAGGCACTATATATAAATTCATTGTTGCTGAGTATAACAACTCCTGAAGAAGGGGATTTTCTCCCTGAAACAGGGTACAAAAATACCCGGGACCCCTGTAGACTTGGGACTTTATTTGTACTTTACTTTCGAAGACTTTTTTGAGAGCGGTGCTCCATCATTATTTTCTTCATTCCAGTATACAGCAACACGACCAACCATCTGTTTAAATTGTTTGGAAGATATTTTCATTGACTATGTATCCCTGAAGCCTAGATACATTGGAACCAATACCAGACTTGAATAACTTTTGTGTTAGAGCTGTTGCTCCTTTTCATTTTGTCGGGTACGGCCAAATTGAGCTTTGTACGGGGAACTGTAATAATATATGTCATTTGGACACATTTCCTTTGTACATAGACTATCGTATGTTTGTATAGATACTTTACAGGTATTCTGGGATTTTGTATAGTAGCACAACAATTTTAACCAATGGAAAGAAGTGGTTTTAGCCTGGAACACTGCTTCTTGTATCCTATGGACTTTGATGCAAGACCATAGGATCCCATGAAAAGAAGTGGTTGTAAACTGGTGTCAGCCTTCTTTAATGTAAGGCGCTTTGGGCAAGCAAGGGATCTCTTTGTTTTGGGATATTGTTGTTTCCCTGTTCTTGGAAAAGGCAAACAGAGACTCACCTGTTGGGGGTCATGCAGCCCAATCCAAACATAATCAGAATCTTCATTCTTGGAGGCAATGAGGTTGCTTATGATTTCCTTCTCTTCCTCATTAAGAATGGAAGCGAGGTGTCCCTGGTTGTATTGAAGGCACCTGACCTGCAGGAGATGGAAGAGAACAGACCACAGATCTCACCTGGAACCTAGTCCGTGTGGAAAGGATCTAGGAGTCTTAGACCACAATATGAACATGAATCAACAATGTGATGCAGCAACTTAAAAAGCCAATGTGATTCTAGGCTGCATCCATAGGAGCGTAGTGTTGGGATCAAGGGAAGTCCTAGCCTCATTGCTTTCACACCTGGAATAATAATAACCCTGTGTCCACTTCTGAGCAAAGCCATTCATGAAAGAGGTGGAGAAGATGGAAGTGGCCCAGAGAAGGGCCACCAAAATGAGTGTGGAAGCCCTGGATCCTTTTGAGGAGCAGAGAAGAGAGCTTGGAGAAGAGAAGGTTGAGAGTGGACATGGTGAACATATTGAAAGAGGTCCCATTGAGGAGGAAGGGGCACAATTGTTTTCTGCTGCTCTGGAGACTAGGACACAATGAGACCATGGACTCAAAGCACAGGGAAAGAGATTCCACCTAAACATTAGGAAGAACCACCTGATAGTATGAAATGTCCATCATTGTAATCTGTGTCTGCCTTGGATTCTGGTGGAATCTACTTCTCTGTGTTTTTCTTTGTGAAAAGGGTTGGGCAGGATGGCCTTCAAGGGCCTCTTCTCATTGCAGAATTTTACAATTCTGAGACACTAAGACATGGTGCAATGGATTCAAACTGCAGGAAAATGTAGTCCATCTAATACACGATTCCTTGGGAGTCTGGTGAAGCCTCCTCTGGATGTCTTCAAAGAGAGGCTGGGTGGCCATTTGCCTGTTGGGAGGATAGTTTCTTCCTGCCTAGGAGAAGGGAGGTGGACAGGATGGCTTTGGGGATCTCTTCCAACTTTAGGATTCTGGCTCTAAGCAACTGAAGCAGACACCATACATGGTAGGCTCTGAGTAAAACATTTCACCTGGACTTCAGTTTTGGAGCATTAATGCAGTTTGATCCCCTGAATTGCTATGGACTCCTAGGAGCTGTAGTTTGGTGAGGCATCAACTCCCAGGATCCCACAGCACTGTTCTGTGGTAGATAACATGGTGGTCAAAATGTGCCCTGCCCTTGTCTTTTTTTGGAAAAACGCAAATGAAACTCCACAAAGCAGGTTTTTACCTCTGCCTCAGTCCAGGGGACAGGGTCGGTGAAGAATCCGTAGCAGGTGTCCTTATAGAACGCCCACTCTTTGGGGCATTTCTTGTAGCAGTTGGAGGCTGTAATGGAATAGACCTTTATTGACATACACATACAAATGCATGAACTCAAAGCAGGGGGGCTAATGGAGAGAAAAAGCTGTTCATTTGCACAAATGGAAGCAGGAGCATAGTTGCCATGGTCAATATGAGATGAGGCTCCTGTGCATGGACTAGAATAGGCAAATTGCAGCCTGTACTTTATTGTCCCCATGTGAACCACCCTGGCAGATGGAGATGGGGCGGGATATAAGAATAAAGTTTTATTATTATTATTATTATTATTATTATTATTATTATTATTATTATTGTATGACACAGCAAACAAGATAGATATGCTAGATTTCGTATCACAAAATCACAAGTCGAACACTTCCCAAGTGTCTAGGACTGTGTGATGTATTTTCGGATGATGCGCTCAGATCCCAGTTGGGTGGCCTTTTGCAGACCTGGGAACTCTCTCTCTGTTTACAAAAGTCTTGCCATCTATCTGCCAGCTCATTAACCTCTACATCTGCATTGCATTTGTACATTGCTTTTGACAAATCCTCCTCAGAAAACTGGCCCCTTTAAGGAATGTGGCCTTGAGCCTCCAGTCTCTGTTCTGCAGCAACCTCTGGCTCTAAGGCAAGCCTGTTACTGATGAGGAACTGGAAAATATAGGTTTTTAGACATATATTGTATGCACATTAGAAGCACTGAAATGTAGAAAAATCATGCTCTCTCTGTACCTGGCACTCAGACACAGGCACAAAGAAGGTGCAAGGGGTCTGTGTAAATGTACAATCTGGCGGGAAGTTAGAAAATAATGGAGAAGGAGGGTTGAAAATTATCCACTCTATGGTCCTATCTACACTGACCATTTAATGTTGAAGAAAGTGCTTTTGCTGTACAGATGATTATGTAGGAAATCCTGGAACCAGTTTGAGGCCTGGATGATGATTACACAAACCACAGAGCTCTTATGCACATTAAGGATTTACTTTTGTGAACTTTGTCAAGGTGGGATAGGTATGTAAGTTATATTTTTCCCAATCCTGCCCGCCCTGGAAACGCTGCATACTGGACTATCTTAGACAAGCAAAAAACAAATACAGCAGAGTATAACTGCACCGTCTGACCTGTTTAGAAAAACTCTCCAATTCAGTTTTCATCCACAACATCACTACCATTATCCCCATTGCAGTTAGGCCTGTCAATGCCATTATCCCCAATACAATCAGACACAGGCCCAGAAACCTCATTGACATTTGTAACAAAGTGTGATTTCTTATTTACAGATGCCATGTTTAACTGTGTTTTAAAAAGGGTTAATATTTCAGTTACTCTGCATCATGAGTTGGTTGCCAACTGGGTTAGCTGAAGAGAGAGCAGAATTTGGAGTCAGTCAGTCTGTGGTCAGAGAACCATAGGGAAGGTTAGTTTTTAGAGTCGGTGCCCTTATGAGGTACCAGGAGACTGATTCTGGTTGAGGGATCAGGGTGGCTCAAATGTTTGATTTTTGAATCAATTTTAAAATAAGTTTGGTGACTTATTTTAAGGTAGTCTGTTTCCAGATAAGGAACAGATCGTCTGTGACACAGGGTGACTGCAGGTTTAGGCAGTGCAACTGTTAATCTAAGTGCCTCTGAAGAAGTTATTGTAACCATCAAGCTTGTGCCTAAATAAATGTGTTATTATTCCTTCAAACATCTCAGTCTCTGTCATACATACACACATCAAAAAGAAGAAAAGAAAGAAGAAAAATAAAAGTCTCCTCTCTAAGTAGCTAGTGGCTACGTATTCCTATAGTGGTGCCAAGAGTTGATGATCCCCTTGACATTTGGTGGCAGCATTATAAAACCTCTATAATTTGGTGGCAGCTTTTAAATAAAAACATCTTTAATAACTGGTGGCAGTGGATATAAAACCTCAGTCATCCTTAGCTCTCCACAAATTGGTGGCAGCAGTGGGATTAAAAAGTAATCCCCCCTGCATGAGATCTCCACGACATTAGACATATCAGACACTAGCACAGACTGGACTACAACAATAATTTATTGTGGACTATCTGCTTTGATAATCTGGGTTATGAGACAGTATAGAAAGGGCCCCAATTGACTTCCAACCTAATTTCTGACCATCAAAACTGGTACTGTCCTATTATGCTGAAGACGCAAGTTGACTTACCGCCATTGCAGTCAGATTGATAAATGTCTCGATAGCAGGTTCCCCTTCTGAAACAAAGGCTCACAATCAGGAGGCCCAAGTAGCAGAGCCAGGGGTAGGAGATCGGTCTCATTTTATCCTGAAGGAAGAGAACAAGGGATCCAGGAGAGTTTGTGGCAGCTTCCTTCTATGGCCCATTTCGGCCATCAAGGGACCAGGCACTTGTGGGGTCCATCCCCGTCCCTACCCCCCAAAAAATAGGAAATGACAACCCTGCAACATCACATTTAGTCCAAACAGCATGGAATGAAGCAATGGCCGATGAGCTAATAGCCAGTTGCAGATCAGTCACTGAACAGCTAATAGCAGGTTCCATCAGTCGCAACTTAATTATTCCTCTTATCTCAATTTGAACAACAAGCCAAGATTCATAGTAAAGGTAAAAGTTTCCCCTGATGTTAAGTCCAGTCATGTCTGACTCTGGGGTTTGGTGCTCATCTCCATTTCTAAGCCAAAGAGCCAGCATTGTCCACAGACACCTCCAATGTCATGTGGCCGGCATGACTGCATGGAGCGCTGTTACCTTCCCACCTATTGATCTACTCACATTGGCATGTTTTCGAACTGCTAGGTTGGCAGAAGCTGGAGCTAATAGCGGGCACTCACTCCGCTCCCCAGGTTTGAACCTGGGACCTTTCGGTCTGCAAGTTCAGCAGCTCAGCAGTTTAACACACTGAGCCACCAAGATTCATAGGAATGAGCAATTTTGGGTTAACCGCACAGAAAGTCAATAAAAATTATCTTATTTATGGGGAATCAAATATGATTTTTTTTCCAGAAGAGAAATTAAATTGCACTATTTCCATCCAGTTCTCATCTTGTAGAAGCTTTATTTTCAATCAATATGAAAACAAGCTGTGAATGGTTGGATCTGTAGATACCGAACCTTTGGATACAAGGGGTCGGCTGTATGTTAAGTCTGTGGGTATGAATGGACACCAACCACAGCAGTGGGCAAGCTGGAAGGTGTCCAGAGAAGGGAAACCAAAATGGCCAAAGGTCTGGAAAGCATGAACAATAATGCCTCTGAGGAGCATCTGAGGGAGTTGGTTGTGTTTGGAGAAGAGAAGGTTGCAGGGAAGGAAGGGGACAATGCCCTGACTCTGTGATTCCTCTTTGATCTGTCAATATGTTCTTGTTAGGCTTGAGCGATCCATGAAAAAATTGATTCTAAACTCGTTTCAAAAGCAGGGGGCGCCAGCGTTTCGTTTCTGATGTCATTTCCGAATTTTGCCCCCCCCCCAAAAATTCGAAATTAACGAAAATTCGTTATTTTCAAAATTAATTCGTTAATGGCGGACGCGCATGCGCAATTCCCAAAAACAGCACAGAGGGAGAGGACTTTACAGGACTCTCCCACCCTCATTTTTTGAGTGATCTTCTTCAAACTTGGTACAGTGGTAGAACACATTTAACACTGATAGCTCACCAAAACATTTTGGTTTCCCTTATCCTCTGATTTTTGGCGAATTTTCATAGCTTTTATAATAAACCATTTTTTAATAATTGCAGAAATCTGTTCCTGGTTTGAAAGTCTTATTTCCTGTTAAATTGGGTTGTCTTTACTGTGAAAGTCATTGTTCTACTTCAGAAACTTTGTTTTTGTGGCTGAAACTTTGTTAAATTGGTGTGTGTGTGATATATACTGTGTATATATATATAGTCCCTGCATATGTGTGTGTGTGTTTGTGTGTCTGTGTGTATAGGTAAAGGTAAAGGTATCCCTTGACGTTAAGTTCAGTCATGTCTGACTCTGGGGGTTGGTGCTCATCTCCATTTCTAAGCCCAAGAGCCAGTGTTGTCCATAGACACCTCCAAGGTCATGTGGCCGGCATGACTACATGGAGTGCCATTACCTTCCCGCCAGAGCGGTACCTATTGATCTACTCACATTGGCATGTTTTCAAGCTGCTAGGTTGGCAGAAGCTGGAGCTAACAGCGGGCACTCACTCTGCTCCCGGGATTTGAACCTGGGACCTTTCGGTCTGCAAGTTCAGCAGCTCAGTGCTTTAACACACTTCGCCATCGGGGCTCATGTATATATAATATACATACACATACACACAATGTGGAGAATATGTGGAAAGGTAGATAGATAGATAAGTTGGGAGCCACAGCAAAGGCACCTTCCTGGGAGCAAGGTCTAATAATAATAATAATAATAATAATAATAATAATAATAATAATAATAAATCCCTTACAATATCCAAGATGGCTCACTGCTACAGAATCTTGGGAGGTTTAGTTTGATATGGTACCATTATTGGCAGAGAAAGCCAAGCTGTAGGAGTCGAAATCCAATCATTTATCCTCCCTATAGAATCAATTTTATATGCATTTTTAGCTACAGAAAAGCTAAAATCAGGACAGTAAAAGAACAACACCCAGAAAATGGGAATTCCAGACAGGAAACAATCAGGGCCAGCTAATACCTCCCAACAAAGGATTCCCCCAGGTAGGAAGCAGCCAGGCTTTGAAGCTGCAAGGCTATTCAATGCTAATCAAGGTGACCAATTGCAACATTCACACTTGCCTTCCACAGACAAGAGTTCTTTCTCCCACCCTGGACCTTCCACAGATATATAAACCCCACTTGCCTAGCTTCGCACAGACGTCAAAACCTCTGAGTATGTCTGCCACAGATGTGGGTGAAACGTCAGGAGAGAATGCTTCTGGCACATGGCCATAGAGCCCGGAATACATACCACAACAGTGTGATCCCGGCCATGAAAGCTTTCGACAACACAACCACAGTATCCATTCAAGTTCATGTAGCGTGGTATGGACTGGAGACCTGTATTGGGGGGAGGGAGGGTGCGAATCTGGGCCCCTGGGAGTCGTAGTCCTCCTTCCCTCCCTCCCTCCCTCCCCGGGAGCAGCCGAGGACGGGCCTGGCCCACACCCCCTCGCATCCTGGGCCTCTTCCTCCTCACCGCCGGGCCCCTCTCTGTCTCTCTCGGTCTCTCCATTCCCGGCTCCATCCGCCGCCTTCCCGCCTCACAGAGAGACACCAGGCCTGAGCTGAGGCGAGGCGGCGGCGGCGGCCATTTCCCCCTCCGTCTTCCTCCTCCTCCTCGGCCTCCTTCCCCCTCGCCCCCTCCCATTGGCTGAGCCCGTGACGCCCCTTTTGCTGAGGGGCAAAAGGAAAGGGCCTGAATGGTGGGAGTTTGGGTGATTTGCAAAAGCTTTTTTTTCCTAACGAAAAAAACGACAAAATAAGAAAAAACGGCCTCTCGCGATTCGAAACCGCGATATCCAGACGTGTGGACAATCAAGGCCGTATATTGCTTCAAAACTAACGAAAATAACGAATTAATAACGGGTAACGGGGAAATCGAATTATTTGAGCAAGCCTAGTTCTTGTTATTCATTCCCACAGACTTAGCATACAGCTGACCCCTTGTATCCTTTATCACAAAGTGCTAAAGTTCTGCTCAGTACAGAGGTCCTCCATACAGAGGTTCTGTATCCACAGATTCAAACATTCACAGCTTAAAAATACCCCCTCCCCCCCACAAAAAACCAAATTTTTTTATCTATATATATAAAAAAGGAATGAAATTTCGGCCTAGGACAAAACAACAAAACTACACATCCCAGAAACACTAAACTTGGCAGCACAACCCCTCATCCATGCCTCTACACTCATACAACAAAAAGAAAAGAAAAATAAAGTCCTAATTAGAGGGAGAGGAATAATTGTTTTTATCCAATTGCTGCCAGTTAGAAGGCTAAGCTCCGCCCACTTGGTCTCCTTGCAACCCACTCAGCCCAGGGGACAGGCAGAGTTAGGCCTCACTTAGGCCTCTTCCACACTGCCTATAAAATACAGATTAACTGATTTTAACTGGATTATATGGCAGTGTAGACTCAAGACCCTTCCACACAGCTATATAACCCATTTATAATAGACTCAATGTCAGGGGAAAACCTTTACCCTTTACCTTAACTACCACCAATTCCTCAATACTTTATTTCCCAGACCACCGTACTTCGCCACAGCAGCGCGTGGCCGGGCACAGCTAGTTTTATATAAAGGCTTCTTTTTTTAGCTACCACATCGTGCTGTTCCTCCCATCCCTTTGCTCTCCATGTCCGATCCATACAACCAAGTCAAACCCATTTTCTCTTCCTGGTGCTGGAAACCTTCCTTTATCCCAAAATGCTAAAGTTCTTCTCCATACAGAGGTCCTTTTCTATCCTTCCAACAGTCATCTGCATTTACCTTTCCTATTTTCTGTTGCCATAAGAATTGCCTTCTTCTCCCTTCCTTACTTTGGCAAACTTCCCCATAATCCTTTCCAAATGAACAACACACTAAATATTGGCCAAAACTAAAGAAAGACTCCCAAAGTTGTTTTACCTGAGTTGTGTAGAGGCAGGCATCTGCTCCGACGGCAATTCTTGGAAATGTTGTTCAGGCAACTGCACAATCTAACTGCACGATCTCAGTTCAGGAACCTGCACTATCATATTTCTGGTTCACAGATCTCAGTTGCAATTATGTAGCACAAAAAGAGAACATGGAGATTATATTTGTTCAGTCGTGGCTGGAGAACGACCAATGACCCGGCTTCTAGGAAACATGAATGAACTAAGCACAAGGGCATGGGACAACGTCAGGGCCGGCCGGAGATATTTTTTGATGTGAAGCGGGGGTGCTGAAAAGCGCCCCCGCCACCGGCGCCATGGCCCCGCCCAGCGTGCCCTGGCCCCGCCTCCCACGCTGCGTGGGAGGCGGGGCCAGGGCGAATAGTGAGGGGGGCGGGGCCAGAGTTGGCCCCGCCCCCGCCCAGCGTGCCCTGGCCCCGCCTCCCACGCAGCGTGGGAGGCGGGGCCAGGGCACGCTGGGCGGGGGGGCGGGGCCAGAGTTGGCCCCGCCTCCCACGCTACCCCCGCTCACCCGTCTGGCCTTTTGTAGCAGGCCAGACTTCAGCGGAGGTTCCTCCAGGCCGCAATCGCGGCCTGGAGAAACCTCCGCTGAAGTCTGGCCTGCTAGAAATGGCCAGACGGGCGAGCGGGGGTAGCGTGGGAGGCGGGGCCAGCTCTGACGCCGCTCCCCCCCCCCGCCCAGCGTGCCTTGGCCCTGCCTCCCACGCAACGTGGGAGGCGGGGCCAGGGCACGCTGGGCGGGGGGCGGGGCCAGAGCTGGCCCCGCCTCCCACGCTACCCCCGCTCGCCCGTCTGGCCTTTTGTAGCAGGCCAGACTTCAGCGGAGGTTCCTCCAGGCCGCGATTGCGGCCTGGAGGAACCTCCGCTGAAGTCTGGCCTGCTACAAAAGGCCAGACGGGCGAGCGGGGGTAGCGTGGGAGGCGGGGCCAGCTCTGAGGCCGCTCCCCCCCCCCGCCCAGCGTGCCTTGGCCCCGCCTCCCACGCTGCGTGGGAGGCAGGGCCAAGGCACGCTGGGCGGGGGGGGGGGGAGCGGCGTCAGAGCTGGCCCCGCCTCCCACGCTACTCCCGCTCGCCCGTCTGGCCTTTTGTAGCAGGCCAGACTGCAGCGGAGGTCCCTGCAGGCCGCGATTGCGGCCTGCAGGGACCTCCGCTGCAGTCTGGCCAGCTAGGAAAGGCCAGACGGGCCAGGGCGCACTGGGCGGGAGGCGGGGCACCGTCAGGGCGGTGCCCCGCCTCCCGCCCAGCCTGACGGCGCCCCCCCGGGCCTGCGCCCGAGGCGGCGGCGTCAGGGGCCTCAATAGTGGGGCCGGCCCTGGACAACGTGACAATGCGAAGAGAATGGTTGGCATGGTGGAAACAAGTTGGAAGCACACTGACCAAAATCCTGCATCGTGCTAGTGTAGTGCCCATCTACATTCATGAAATTACAGCTAAAAACAACTGGGAGGCATTCCTTAAATGGGTTTCTGTTCCACTTGGCATCTCTCAGGGCCAGTTCCTTCTCTGTTCCAAGTTTCCCTTCTTTGCCTAGAGATAGAGGGACATGCCGTGCAAGAAGACGAAAGGCAGATGGGCAGTGTGTTGTGATTCAGCTGGCACCTCAGAGTGACTCTGATGAGGATGATGGGATTCAGGTTCAAAGTCAGGTTCAAATTGTTCCAGTTGTAGAAGATGAGGAAGAGAGAAAGTTCATTTTCCCACAGCAAGGAATGAGGTTGTTGATACGGAGACTAGCCAGGTGCAAATTGACTGGGAAAAGGAGGACAGTTCTCAGTCTGATAATGAGGCTCAGCGAACTAACGAGCAGGCTGACCTTGACGAGACAGACAAAACAGGTTTCTTAGATCGAGCTGACTGTTTGGAATTCAGGGTTCGGAGGAGTGCGAGATTAGCAAACAAGAGGGAGGTCAGAGGCCAAAGAAATGCTTTCATGCTGTGCAAAGGGTATTAAAGTAGCATATTTGGAGACAAACCTTTCTCAAAGCAACTTTCGTTTAACCAAGAAGCAAGCAAGATGAAGCTACCCTGAGGTGCGACACAATGAAGGTGTGATGTCCCATGGGCCCCTGGGTCGTGACCATGGCGCCATTATGGATCAAAGTGATGCGGAAATGGGATTTCTGCCGTTTCAGCAAGATGCTGTTCCTTTCCAGATGCCTTTTGTTGACAATTCTAGCCCGGAGCTCATTAAAAAGGACCTTGAACAGGCGCCTATTCCCAACACCTCTCCCCCCTTTGCAAGAAGGGAGTTTTGGGAGGCTAGCCGCTCAGAGAAAGCGCAAACACGAAAAAGCGCCCGATTAGCGGCCAAAAGCGGCCGATTAGCTAATTAGCTCGTTTCCCCTGAGAATTCTTAGGGAGGATCGCATCTGGCCGAAGATGTTGTTTCAGTTCTTTTCCCTTGGGAAAAGGAGCATTGGACACCTGCTTTGCAGAAAGATTTGAAGTTCTTTAAAAGTTCCCCGCACTGGCTAGTCCTTGCGGAGTCAACGTGTGAGTTTGGAGGAATAACTTCGTTTCCAGCCTAGTGTGGACTGCGTTAAGTCCACTGCCTTCCAGCCTTGTCGTGCTTTGCCAAACCGTGTTCCTTGATTTGTCTTGCCGTGAATCCAGTCTTGTCTTGTCGTGCCGTGTATCCAGCCTTGTCTTCAATTCCTTGCCTTTGGACTTGTTTTGAACTCTAGTGAAAGACTTGGACATTTTCCCCACTCAAACTGCTTGGAAGGTTGAGTGCGTTTCGGTTTTGGATTACAAACTTTGAACTCTAATATTATATATTGGAAAATATATTTCTGGACTATATTTGACCTTTCCTGAAAGGTCTATTGATGGACTATATTTTCTACTTGTTTTCATTTTAATTCCTTCATTCCTTAATAAAGATATTAGATTGTTTATTGGCCTCGGTGTATTGGTTTCCAGTGCTTTCGCAGCCAGGGGCGTCACAGAAGGGTAAGTGAAGGACCACATTCATTCATGGACTGCTATGGTGAGGCCCCACTTCTTCACCAACAGTGACATTCACACTTTACCCATTCTCATGGGACAGTTCTACCCCTAGAACACTGCACCAACTTTATTTAGGAGGGAGAGGACAGGATCAGGATTCAAAACAACCCTCACGGAATAGAGATCTGATTAGCCAAAACTAATAATATGAATTCCAACAAGAAAAAATGTAGGATACTTCACTCAGGCAGAGAAAATGACGTTTTAGAACTGGCAGAAATGAACAAATTATCTTGCTTCCTGAAGCCAGCTTGCTTTGGAATCATAGATGAGTCTATTTTTAATATAATTCTATGCAAAATAAGTCTCTCCAGAACTATGTAAGGATGGCACAACAAAGAGATTGGTCTATAGCTTTTTGGGTCATGGCGGTCTTTGCCTGGTTTCAAGATGGCTATGACTCTTACTTTCCTCCAGATTTTGGGGATCTGCCAGGATGCAATGCAGTTGTTCATCAGCGTCAGCAGCCGGCATCTTGCTTTTGGACCAAAGTTCTTAATTTGTTCCAGGGGAGCGTGCTTGCTCCGTCAATGTTTAACATTTACACAAATGACCAGCCATTGCCAGAAGGGACAGAGTGTTGTGACTCAGCCTTTGTGTGACTCTGATGAGGATTCTGGGATGCAGTTTCAAGATGATGGGATTCAGGTTCAGGATGAGTTTCAAGATGACTCTGATGGAAATTATGGGATTCAGATGCAGGATGTCCCTGCTGTGGGAGATGAGGAGCAGGGAGGCTTTCCCATGGGAAGAAATGATGTTGTTATTGATGATGGTTTTCAGGTGCAAGAAGCAGAAAGGGAGAGTAGCTCCCAGCCTGATAACACTAACAAGCCCTGTGGCCTTGAAAGCGATGTTGAGGCCGTGTCTCTAGATCGGGCTAGTCGTTTGGAATTTCAGGGGTTGCGTAGAAGCCTCAGAATAGCTAATAAGAGGGAGGTCAAAGGGCAAAGAAATGCTTTCATAGTATGCTATTAAAACAGTCTGCTGAGAGGGAAATCTTCGTCAAAGCAATTCCTTGCTTGAATCAAGAACTAAGTCTGCTTTCCTGCTTGGATGTATCTTCGTTTCTGGGACTTTGGCTTTGTTTTAAGGACCTTACTTTATGCCTAATGTTTCCATGGATTTGTTCTTACAGCCTTGTTTTTGTAACTGAACTTTTGCCTTTTATGAACTATCTTTTCCTTATTTCCTAATAAACTACAAAAGACTACGATCTGTGTGCAGCCTGGTGTCTTTAGCAAGGTGAAGCTAACCTGAGGTGCGACACAGAGGGTTTCACCTATGCTGATGATCGTGCCATCACTAACCAAATAGGGAGCTTTGAAATGGTTGAACAGAAGCTCTCCAAAGCTTTAGGTGCTCTTACTGCCTATTACAGGAAAAACCAGCTGATTCCTAATCCATTTAAAACACAGATGTGTGCTTTTCACCTTAAGAACAGACAGGCATCTCAAGCTCTGAGGATCATCTGGGAAGGAATCCCACTGGAGCATCACAGCTCACCAAAATACTTGGGAGTTACCCTGGACCGTGCCCTGACTTACAAGAAGAACTGCTTGACTATCAAGCAAAAAGTGGGAGCTAGAAATAGTATCCTATGAAAGCTGACTGGCACAACCAGAGACAGTGAAGATATCTGTCCGTGTGCTTTGCTACTCTGCATGCCCAGTGTGGAATACATCTCACCACATTAAAACAGTGGATGTGGCCCTTAATGAGACATGGCACATTAACACAGGATGTTGTCAAAGGCATTCATGGCTGGGATCACAGGGTTGTTGTGTGTTTTCCGGGCTGTATGGCCATGTTCTAGAAGTATTTTCTCCTGACGTTTCACCCACATCTATGGCAGGCATCCTCAGAGGTTGTGAGGTATGGAGAAACTAAGCAAGGAAGATATATATATCTGTGGAAAATCCAGGGTGAGAGAAGAAGTCTTTGTCAGTTGGAAAGCCAGTGTGAATGTTGCATTTAAATACCTTAATTAGCATTGGAAAAGTTCATCAGGCTTCTCCTGCCTGGGGGCATCCATTGTTCAGAATCATTAACTGCCCTTGGTTCCCATGTCTGGAATTCCTCTGTTTTCAGAGTGTTGCTCTGAACAAAGGATGCCCCCAGGCAGGAGGAGTCAGAAGATAAGCTATTCAATGCTAATAAAGGTGATTAACTACAACAACTGACAAGAGTTCTTCTCTCACCCTGGACTTTCCACAGATATATATATATAAACCTTCCTTGCTTAGTTTCTCCATATACCTCACAACCTCTGAGGATGCCTGCCATAGATGTGGGCGAAATGTCAGGAGAGAATACTGTTGAAGTGGGAATGATTGTATATAGAGTTGTTTAAATGTAATTGAGTTATAGTGATGCAATGTGAGCTGGAGATTGCATCATGCACTGTCTGCTGTCCACTATGCGAGTGTGTAAAGAGTTAACTGTGTATTGCATCAGACAGCAGAGGTGGTTATAAATAGCTCCCTGTGTTATCTGTTCTCTGCTCTCTGCCCTCTGCTCTCTGCCTCTCTGCACTCTGTCTGTATATATCATCTTGAGAGTTATCCGTTTGTTAGTAAATCTTTTGTAGATAGTCAAACAGGCTTCAGCCTCGTTATTGGTGCCAGTGATTCTTCGTTGATCTTCCGCTGCATGTGTGTTTATCCAAATCGCGCGCTCTGACAAATACTTCTAGAACATGGCCAGACAGCCCAGAAACATACAACAACCCCCTTAACACAGGATGTCTATGTCCCACGCCACTGGAGAAATTATAGTGTTTAGCCAGCATTGCACCATCTGACATCCGCCAGGAAGTAGCAGCCAGCAATGAAAGGACCAAGGCAGTGACATCTCCGGCTCATCCTCCTTAAACCAAGAAATAGTTTTCTAAGATCTACATAGATACTCGCACAAGCAAGAGTCCAAAAGTGGCAGGCTAAAACCCAGAACCTCAATCTATGGCTGATACCAGATGAGAGACTCCCTCCTGGGCAGACAGAAGACTGTGCAAGTTGGAAGGCACTGAACAGACTGCGCTCTGGCACCACGAGAAGCAGAGCCAACCTTAAGAAATGGGGCCACAAAGTGGAGTCCACGACATGCGAGTGTGGAGAAGAGCAAACCACAGACCACTGATTACAATGCAGCCTGAGCCCTGCCACATGCACCATGGAGGACCTTCTTATAGCAACACCACAGGCACTCCAAGTGGACAACTACTGGTCAAAGGACATTTAGTATCATGCCAAGTTTTTTAACTTTGTGTTTCCAAAATACATTACAACTTGTACCCTCGGTTCACTTCTGACACGATAAATGAATAAATTATTTTGCTTGATCAAGAAAGAGATCAACTGATAACTTTTAAAAAGAACAGGGGTCATTTATATCAGTGGTTCTCACACTGGGGTCCCCAAGTTTGAGATGTTTTTGGCCTACAACTCCCAGAAATCCCAGACAGTTTACCAGATGTTAGAATTTCAGAGAGTTGAAGGCCCAAAACATCTGGGGATCCCAGGTTGAGAACCACTGATTTATATCTATATATATAAAAGGGTAATGAAATTTCGGCCTAGGACAAAACAACAAAACTACACATCTCAGAAACACTAAACTTGGCAGCACAGCCCCTCATCCATGCCTCTACGTTCATACAACAAAAAGCTCCAGCTACTCCAGAAAACAGCCAGGCTTTGAGACTGCAAGGCTATTCACTGCTATTCCACCTGGCCAACAAAGGATTCCCATAAGCCACAGCAACGCGTCGCTGGGCAAAGCTAGTCATTTATAAAGAAAAAAGGTAAAAGGTTTCCTCTGACATTAAGTCCAGTCATGTTCGACTCTGGGGGTTGGGGCTCATCTCCATTTCTAAGCCCAAGAGCCAGCGTTGTCCGTAGACACCTCCAAGGTCATGTGGCCGGCATGACTGCATGGAGCACTGTTACCTTCCTGCCAGAGCAGTACCTATTGATCTACTCACATTGGCATGTTTTCGAACTGCTAGATTGGCAGAAGCTGGAGCTAATAGCAGGTGCTCACTCCGCTCTCGGGATTTGAACCTGGGTCTGCAAGTTCAGCAGCTCAGTGCTGAAAAAAGTGCTCAGTAAAGAAAAAAGCAAATGTTAAAATACTGGTGGGTTTTGAAGAGTGAATAAAAATTAAGATAGTAAGGTAGAATAAAAAAAACTGGCTAAAATGATAGATGGGCAGGATTATAACAATATTTTCACTGTGTGTCATTAGGGTGGAAGGCAGAAACTCAATTTTAAGCTTTTATTATAATTTTATTGTTTTTCAATGGGTCAGGTGGGGAAAATCAGTTTTAATTGATCTATATAGTGATACAGAATCATAAAGATGGAAGAAATCGCAAAAGCCATCCAGTCAAACTTTGTTTTGCCAGGCAAGAAAAGCACAAAGCACTGCTGAAAGATGGCCACACAGCCATATAGGGGAAAATAATTGTCTTTATGAATTGTATACTTAAACAGTAGAGTCTCACTTATCCAACATTCACTTATCCAACGTTCTGGATTATCCAACGCATTTTTGTAGTCAATGTTTTCAATACATCGTGATATTTTGGTGCTAAATTTGTAAAATCATAACCTAATTTGGTGTTTAGTAAGCTTCTCCTTAATTATCATAGCATTGTTATCTAACATATTTGCTTATCCAACGTTCTGCCAGCCCGTTGGATAATTGAGACTCTACTGTACTTATATTGCTTAAACATATATATATATTTATATATAAATATATATATATATATATATAGAGAGAGAGAGAGAGAGAGAGTAAATATATGGATTTTAAAAATTGTGTCGCAAGGTGCGCCCTTAGACAATGGACCACCAATGTTCAAAGGTGTCATTTGGTGTGATTTCTCCCTTCCATCACAGCACGCATTCGAATTAAAAATTGTTTTAATACGGAATCATTGAATTCTGTATTGCCTCCATATGTTAGAGCAATGTCGAAGTTGCGACCTTTTGTAAAAGCGCTCAAGACTTTGTAAAAGCGCTCAAGATCTAATTTGCCAAATAGCCACTGTTGAATGTTTTTAGGTTGAATGTTTTTATGTTGAATGTTTTTATGTTGAATGTTTTTTATATTGTGGAATGATATTTTAAATTGTAAGTCACTCAGAGCACTCTGGTGGAGAGCGACTAATTAAGAAATAAAGTGAAGTGAAGTGAATTGTAGGACTTGAAGCCACTATTCTACAGCAGTTGTGTAATCCACGAAAGCTGCCATGCATCGGCTTAAGTTTTCTCTTATCTCTCCATTTGCATAACTGTGATGTTTCACCAGTCTGTGGTTCTGTACTCGTACTTCCACATAACATGTAACCTTGTCATCCTTGTCATGACAGCAAGGTTCATGACAGCGAGGAAGAGGGACTTTGTCTTCCAGCATCTGAGCTGGAGTCAAACACAGAGCAGCAGCACCCTCAACTGGACAGTGAAGAACCCATCACTTCTCAGGCTACACATCAGAAGCAGGATCAGACCCTGAGCTGGAAGGCAAGGAGTGAAGCATTCCAGTCTGGTTGCAGCTGGCAAGAGAAGAAATACATGTTCACCAGCTGTTTTTCAGAAAAGAGGGCCAGCAATTGGGAACAGCTGCAAAACCAGCATAAACAGCTGGGGTTTAGACCAGTCAGTTGCTGGCAGCAACGTTTTTGTTGGAGTTGTGGCCTCAAGACCTTGTGTGATTCCTTGGACCTTGTGTGACAGACTGAATCTAGTATTTTGGATTTGGATTTCAGCTTATACTTTGTACTGTGTTTGTTGGGATATCTTGGCTTTGGAAGTTTTGAGTGTTCTCACCGTTTACTCTACTGCTTGTCCCTTGTTTTGCTGATTGAGTGGCGATTTGACCCTGTTCTGACTCCGGACTATTCTTGTGGTGTTTGCTGATTGCTAGGGAGAGACCTTTGGGAAAACATTCCTGCAATCCTGCAGTCTTGACAATCCCACACTTCCCCTTCTCTGTAATATTTTAAAAAATATGTGACGAGTTACTAAAAAGTCATAAACCTCTGAATTGTTTTAAAAATACTGGCTAGGAGATAATAAGGAGGGGAAAATGGGAGGAGAATTTCCCTGACAGACATGACTCTTGCCTCAATGCAACAGGGTTTGCAGTTATTGGTTTGAATGTGAATTTCCTGCTTCTTGGCAAGGGGTTGGGCTGGATGGCCCATGAGGGCTCTTCCAACCCTATGATTCTATGATTCTACTATTGGTTTTGCACATCAGTAATGGAGGACAGGTTGATCACAAGGAGGAGGTAGACTGGGAATAGGATGCAATAGGCACCGTCATCATCATCATCATCACCATTTAATTACTTATTAATCGCCCTCCATCCAAGATGCTCTAGGCGATTTACAAGATAAAATTGTAAAGGATAAAAATATATACATACAAATATTGATAAAATTAACATAGATCAAAAGCTCGAGTAAAGAGCCAGGTCTTGAGTGCGAGGGTAAAAGGCCCCAACTCACGCATGGCTCTCATATGGGGCGGCAAGGCATCCCATAAGGCAGGGGCAGAAATAGAAAAAGCTCTGCGTCTGATCCTTTCCAAGTGCACTTCTCTAGGACCCGGTACATAAAGTAAGTCTTGTTGGGATGGTCGTTGCGACCTCCGATGATGGGAGAAGGAGAGACGGTCCCTAAGGTACGATGGGCCCTGGCCGTAAAGAGCTTTGAAGGTCAGAACTAGCATCTTATATAGACCACGGTAATCAGTGGGAAGCCAATGCAGATGCTGCAGCACTGGTGTTATGTGGCATTTCATGGGTGTTCTTGTGAGGAGCCTGGCTGCCGCATTCTGAACAATACGGAGCTTCCGGGTCGTGGACATCGGAAGGCCAACATACAGGGCGTTGCAATAGTCCAGCCTAGAGGTGACCGTGGCATGGATGACTGTTGCCAGAGCCTCATCAGATAAATAGGGTGCCAGTTGCCTCGCTTGTTGTAGGTGGAAAAAGGCCTGTTTGCTGGCAGCAGCGACCTGAGCTTCCATTGTCAGCTGCGAATCTAAAACTGGAAGTCCTCCCTCATGCGATAAAGTCCTTAGAGTTGAAAGAGACCTCAAGAAGGCATCCAGTCCAAACCAATTCATCAATGCAGGAACACACTAGCCAGGCCATCCCAACAGATCTTGGTACCTTAGCCTTTGGATGTTTGAATACAGGATGTGAAAAAGTTTTATAAGAGCAAATCAATCATCTGTTTCCATCTTATTAAAGGGGTGGGTGGGCAAGATATGTGCCCAAGACTGGTTTTATGGCTCCTGAGAAACCAAAGGTAGGAAGAAATGCACTCTTCTGCCTTCTTCAAAGGTAGAATTAGTACCATTTGAGATCACTTGAATTGCCACAGCTCAATGCTATGGAATCCTGGAATTTGTCGTTTAGTAATGGACTATCCCTCTTTGGCCAAGAAGGCTAAAGATCTTAGTAAACAACAACTCCCAGAATTCCATAGCATCCTGTGTCAAACGGCGTCAATTCTACAGGGTAGATGCACCCTGGGAGGTGCTGCATGGGCTTTGTTTACTGGGATGAAACTGATTTATTTCTACCTTGGTTGGCTTGCACACCTAGCAATCAGAACCTCTGACACAAACACATCTTTGATCACCATTAGCTTTAATAGTTTCAAACAATATATTCTTTCACCTTAAGGTATATAGTACTTTTGCCTGCTCCATCCTCTTTTCCCAGTGTAATCCCAATCACAATCTCACCCCTATTGTAATACAAATTCTTATAGTTTATATCACAGTGTTTAGTATTTTCTTGTGCTGACTTTCATGTTGTTGAGGGAAAGGCTAAAACAGTGGTTTCTAGACTTTAATCCTCCAGGTGGTTTGGACTCCAACTCCCAGAATCCTTTAACATTAGCCAGAGTGACTGAAGTCTAAAACACCTAGGATGCATCTACACTGCAGCATTAATGCAGTTTGACACCACTTTTACTGCCATGTCTCAGTATTATGGAGACCTGGGAGTTGCAACTTTGCAAGTCCTGTAGCTTTCTCTACCAAAGAGTATTGATGAGCCAGGGCACTCGTGTCAAACTGCATTAATGCTGCAGTGTAGAAAGAGCTCTAGAGAATGACCACCTAAAAGACAGAGGCACAGACAACCGCAGTGTCCAGTCCTTTGGCTGGAGAGCCGCTATCCACAGTTTGAGCATGTAGGGTTAAAAGAGGGTCTTGCAGAGGTAAGGACGTTGGTATGAACAGACGGCATCATTCCAGCGCAGAAATTCTAGGAAACAAAAAAAGTAGAAGGACTCAGACCTCGGGGTGCATTTACACTATGGAATGAATGCAGTTTGATACCACTTGAAATCCCATGACTCAGTGGTATGGAATCCTGGGAGGTGTCATTTTACAAGGTCTTTACCCTTCTCTACCAAGGAGTTCTGGTACCTCACTAAGCTACAACTCCCAGGATTCCATCGCATTGAGTCATGGCGGTTCAAGTGGTATTCAGCTACATTAATTCTACAGTGTAGATGCACTCTTAGTGAATAATTAAATCACTCTAATCATTAGACATTTCTAAGTGCTGTCCCTTGAACTCTGAAACTCCTCAAAAAGTTGAAGTGGGGTTCCTTCACAAGAAAAGAGGTTCTGAAAGATAATTGGCTAAGTACGAGGGTTATCCATAAAGTAAGTTATGGGCCCAGGCTGTGGCGCAGACGGGAGAGCAAGCCAGTGCAATTAACTGCAATGAATCACTCTGACCAGGAGGACATGAGTTCGAGCCCCGCTCAGAGCCTATGTTTGTTTGTCTTTGTTCTATGTTAAAAGGCATTGAATGTTTGCCTATATGTGTAATGTGATCCGCCCTGAGTGCCCTTCGAGGTGAGAAGGGCGGAATATAAATGGTGTAAATAAATAAATAAATAGGTTACGTTTTGGAATTAAAAATGAACGAAGTGTAGGAGAAAACATTTACCATATGCAGTTAAAATCCACACCCAAATACCACTTCTCAACATAGTCGCCTTTCAAATCTAGGCACTTATCATAGCGATGAATGAACTTTGCAACTCCTTCCCCACCAAATTCTGCCGCTTGCGCCCTCAACAGTGTGCGACCCGCCATGTGCAGGCGGGCGTCCCCATGAAACAGCAAAATCCCCGTGCTACTGCAATGCTGAAACACAGCTAGGCTGAACAATGAATGCACTAGGAAGAGAGGAGCAAAAAACAAGCAAGGAAGAAACCCACTCTCGCTTCTTTTGCAAGGAGATCTCAAGAGAGAATGTGGCGCAGCTGGCTAGTAACCAGCTGCTATAAATCACTACTGACTGAGAGGTCATGAGTTCGAAGCCCGGGTCGGGTTAAGCCTCCGACCATTAATAGCCCCGGCTTGCTGTTGACCTATGCAGCCCCGAAAGACAGTTGCATCTGTCAATTAGGGAAATTTAGGGACGCTTTATGCGGGAGGCTAATTTACAACACCATAAAACTGCCAGCAAAACACAAGGAAATGAATGAGGAAGTACAGCCACTACTGGACGGTGAAGCAACAGCTCCCCCTGTGGCCGGAATAGTGAAGCTGGAAAAATGTTAAAAATGCCTCTGAGTCTGTCTAATGTATGTTGTTTGTCTGTTGGTATTGAATGTTTGCCATATATGTGTTCATTGTAATCCGCCCTGAGTCCCCTTCGGGGTGAGAAAGAAGGGCGGAATATAAATACTGTAAATAAATAAATAAATAAATAACATTGCAGCTTCCCTTCCCTTCCTGCCGGCTCAAGGAAAAGGCACAGGCTTACCTAAGAAGGCCTGCTCAGCCTGGCTGCTGAGTAAGCTCCAGAAAGCGGCCTGGAGGAGAGCGGCGTAGGCTGCCGAGGAGAAGCAGCCAGGATCGGCCAGGGCTTGCAAGCGGCAGAATTTGGTGGGGAAGGAGTTGCAAAGCTCATTCATCGCTTGTTTTAATAACAAGATGTCCAAGGGCAAAAGAAGGCTTTTGAGGACCTAAATTGGTCCAAGGAACCCAGAAATTGGGGGGAAAAATACAAAATACAAAATAGGTTTTGACCTTTGGGAAAATGTAGTGGAAGTTAAAACAAGTGAAAGAATGAGGCCTCCTGGAAGCTCTCCTAGGTAAAGCTATGAGGAAAGGAGCCCAGAACCATCCAAGAAAGAAAAGGATGAATTTATGGATTTTTGGGAGTGAGATGGATGGATGTCCTTCAGTCTGAGCCCCTGGCAACATTGGGAGCTGAGCTGATAAATATCTGCCAACAAAGCCTTGATTGAACGAGGAAGAGGTGAGGATTGTGTGGCCTCCTCAGATGTTAGTGAACTCCATACTTTCAGTATTCTCCACCAATGCTAGATGCTGTAATACAAATATGTTTCAAGGGAAGTGTTGTGACTCAGCCTCAGAGTGACTCTGATGAGGATTTTGGGATACAGGTTCAAGATGAAGGGATTCAGGTTCAGGATGAGTTTCGAGATGACTCTGATGGGAATTATGGGATTCAGGTTCAGGATGAGTTTCAAGATGACTCTGATGGGAATTATGGGATTCAGGTGCAGGGTGTTCCTGCTGTGGAAGATGGGGAACAGGGAGGCTTTCCCACAGGAGGAAATGGTGTTGTTGATGCTGATGTTTCCCAGGTGCAAGAAGCAGGAAGGGAGAGCAGCTCCCAGCCTGAAAACACTAACGAGCAGTTTGGCCTTAACGATACTCTCAGCCGCTTGGAATTTAGGGGAGTTTGCAGAAGTCTTAGAATAGCAAATAAGAGAGAGGTCAAAGGGCAAAGGAATGCCTTCCTGTTATGCTACTAAAACAGTCTGTTGAGAGAGGGATCTTTGTCAAAGCAATGTCTCTTTGAATCAAGAAGCAAGTTCTGCTTTCCTGGGTTGTCTTATAGCCTTGATGTATTCTCACTCGTGGGACTTTGTCATGTCTTTGTGTCATGCCAAATGTTTCTTTGGATTATTTCTTACAGCCTTGTTTTGCAACTATCTTATGGAATTGAACTTCCGCCTTTTAAGAACTATCTTTTCCCCTATTTCCAATAAACTACAAAAGACTATAACCTGTGTATTGCCTGGTGTATTTTAGCAAGGTGAAGCTAACCTGAGGTGTGACAGGAAGTATGGAGAGGCAAGTCAGGAATAATTGTCCATAATGGGCATCAGTTTTGGAAGGGAAATGCTTGTCATTCTTCCCTCTTTTCTGGCTAGAGGAATCCCTTGGCCAGAGAACTTGTTTTCTTAGGTGTGAATCCACTTTGCAAACCCCACAGAGAGACATACTAGTTTTCCAACCCAGACCAACTTCTCACCTAGTTCGCTCACCAGCTGGATACATTCCTCATCTCCAAAAATACTGAAATTATAGGGTGCTCCAGTTTTCCACGCTACATAGTTTATCTTGGTACGATCCACCCAGGCCCACTCGTTGGTCTGCAAGAACAAGAACAGTGGAAAAACAGGTTGTACAATCATAGAAGAATAGAATTGGAAGAGACCACATGGGCCATCTTGTCCAACTCCCTGCCATACATTAAAAGCACAATCAAAGTACCCCTGACAGATGGCCATCCAGCCTCTGTTTAAAAACCTCCAAGGACCAGGCTGTGGTGCAGCTGGTTAGTAGCTAGCTGCAATTAATCACTTCTGACAGAGAGGTCATGGGTTCGAAGCCAGTCCAGGTCACAGTAAGCTCCCAACCATTAATAGTCTAGCTTGCTGTTGACCTATGCAGCCTGAAAGATAGTTGCATCTGTCGAGTAGGAAATTTAGGTATCGATTTATGTGGGAATGCTAATTTAACTAATTTATGACACCATAAAACCTTCCAGCAGCATGCAGAAGAATTAGGAAGTACTCCATCAAGGACTCGGGGTCACAAGTGGACGGTGAAGCAGCAGCTCCCCCTGTGGCCGGAATTGAGCATAGCCTCATGAAGCTGGAAGTTGGAATATTAAATTGCCTCTGTGTCTGTCTATATATGTCGTACGTCTAATGACATTGAATGTTTGCCATGTATATGTGCATTGTGATCCGTCCTGAGTCCCCTTCGGGGTGAGAAAGAAGGGCGGAATATAAATACTGTCAATAAATAATAAATGAGAAAGGATGGTTCAATGTGGTCTGTTGCAATGAGGCCTTGTGGAAAAGTCATAGTTATTATGTTTAATTTTAACTGTTGGAGTGTGTGTTTGTGTTTGGTTGACACAATGGCTGAAACAGAAGCCATCTTGTTTCAATCCACAGTAGTGCTGTTACCAAGGAGCCAGAGCTGGCTAGCTCACCAGAGTGGGCAGAGCCAAGAAAAGGAAAAAGGGGAGTTGTTTTTTTTAAAAAAAGGAGAAGCCAAGGAGGCGTGCGGTTCTGGAGTTTTTCTTCAGTCAAGAAGGGCTGAGGAGACAGGCCTGGCCAAAAAATCTTTAGTCAAGGCAGACTAAAGGGAGCCTGGTCAAGATCTCTAGTTGGGAAAGACTAGTGATCAGGAATTTGATCGATAGTAGATTAAATTAAAGGCTTTTATTGTAGTTGGGACATTGTTCACTAAGGAGCTCAGCTGAGGTTAGAGTTCGCTACAATTTATATCATCAGTAGGAGAGTGAGAGTGGAATTACACCAGAGACTACTGTTGTGGTGGTTATAAGAGTTATTAAACCACTTGTTTATCTAAAATTCCATAAGTAAATCAATCAACCTGCAACCATCAGCTTTGTATGCAATAAACTTGTTGTTCTTTGTTAACAACTGACTCATTTCATCTCATCTGCGTCTGTGGAGCCAAATTTCATCGGTGATAATTCAAAAGCCTCACGTTGGTGGCAGTTACCTTAATAAATCACCTAACTGGGGAAGAGTAATAGTCACAGTTACCTCAGAAAGGGAACAACAACACAGAAATCCCTAACTACAGAGACAGAGGCTGGGATCTTGAAATAAAGATCACCCCCTGTAATCCTTCCCCTCATATAAAGGTGATATATATATAATCTAGAGGGATTAAAATATTCAAAAATCCCCTCAGCAGTGGAAACAGCATTTACAATTTGCTTTGACACCATTGCAATTGGCTTGAGTCTTCCCAATTGGCTTTAGCGACATCACAGCCTGATCAGCAGGAGGGCCCCGTTGGGACACCCCAAAGCTCTATTGGTTTTCCAGCGAATGGGATGCCATTGCCACCCAAAGGGAAAGGGGACCACTTACACCAGTCGGAACATGCATTCCAATCCACACGTTTTTATTGCTCTGACTGTAGGAAGCGATGTATTTGGCCACCCGGTCAGACTCTTCTGAGCTGTGGATGGAGGCAAGATGGCCTCCCATGCTGATGCAGTCAACCTGGGAGAAAAAGCAGGACAAAAACTGGGGTGTTATTGGTATATAATGGGAAGACCATGCAAAGTGGGCCAGGGAGGCAGTGAATAGACTTCTCTGGCGAAGAGGAAGGGAGCAGGGATGAAAGCCATGGCTTCTCCACCATTCATTGCAACCCAAGCAAAACCTGACTGAAGCTCCTTGATGGAACTTTGCATTTGTTTCCTGCCTTTCTCTCAATATAGGGACTTTCATAGAAAGTGCTTCCTCTCCGCTACTCATGCAAATATGAACATGGATTCGGTATAATAATAATAATAATAATAATAATAATAATAATAATAATAATAATAATAATAATAATTCCTTGACAAAATTGACAAAATTGAAGGAAAAGCTGACAAGGAGAAGACCTGGCTCTGGCTCACGAATGGGACCCTGAAGAAGGAGACAGAAGGCCTGATCCTTGCAGACCAGGAGAAAGACATCAGAACAAAGGCAAATAATAATAATAATAATAATAATAATAATAATAATAATAATAATAATAATAATAGAAGACCTGGCTCTGGCTCACGAATGGGACCCTGAAGAAGGAGACAGAAGGCCTGATCCTTGCAGCCCAGGAGCAAGACATCAGGACAAAGGCAATTAAGGCCAAGATTGAAAAATCAGCTGATGACCCAAAATGCAGACTGCAAGGAAACCGACGAAACCATTGATCATATCCTCAGCTGCTGTAAGAAAATTGCACAGACAGACTACAAACAGAGGCACAACTATGTGGCCCAAATGATTCATTGGAACTTATGCCTCAAGTACCACCTCCCAGCAGCAAAGAACTGGTGGGATCACAAACCAGCAAAAATATTGGAAAATGAGCACGCAAAGATACTGTGGGACTTCTGAATCCAGACTGACAAAGTTCTGGAACACAACACACCAGACATCACAGTTGTGGAAAAGAAAAAGGTTTGGATCATTGATGTTGCCATCCCAGGTGACAGTCGCATTGACCAAAAACAACAGGAAAAACTCAGCCGCTCTCAGGACCTCAAGACTGAACTTCAAAGACTCAGTGCAGGTGGTCCCGGTGGTGATGGGCACACTGGGTGCCGTGCCAAAAGATCTCAGCCGGCATTTGGAAATAATAGACATTGACAAAATTACGATCTGCCAACTGCAAAAGGCCACCCAACTGGGATCTGCACGCATCATCCAAAAATACATCACACAGTCCTAGACACTTGGGAAGAGTTCGACTTGTGATTTTGTGATATGAAATCCAGCATATCTATCTTGTTTGCTGTGTCATAATAAAATAATAATAATAACAACTTTATATACACCCCGGCACCATCTCCCCAAAGGGACTCGGGCCGGCTTACATGGAGCGGAGCCCGGACATCATAATCAAATAAAAACAACATACAGTAGAGTCTCACTTATCCAAGCTAAACGGGCCAGCAGAAGCTTGGATAAGCAAATATCTTGGATAATAAGGAAGGATTAAGGAAAAGCCTATTAAACATCAAATTAGGTTATGATTTTACAAATTAAGCACCAAAACATCATGTTATACAACAAATTTGACAAAAAAAGTAGTTTAATACGCAGTAATGCTATGTAGTAATTACTGTATTTACGAATTTAGCACCAAAATATCACGATATATTGAAAACATTGACTACACAAATGTCTTGGATAATCCAGAAACTTGGATAAGTGAGGCTTGGATAAGTGAGACTCTACTGTACACAGAATTCACAATATAACAAGATGCTAAATTCATAAATACCGTAATAATTGCATAATGTTATTGTGTACTGAACTGCTTTTTCTATCCTTTTGTTGCATAACATGATGTTTTGGTGCTTCATTTGTAAAATCATAACATAATTTGATGTTTAATAGGCTTTTCCTTAATCCCTCCTTATTATCCAACATTTTCACTTATCCAACATTCTACCAGCAAGTTTATGTTGGATAAGTGAGACTCTACTGTATTATGATACAGTAGAGCCTCACTTATCCAACACTCGCTTATCCAAGGTTCTGGATTATCCAACACATTTTTGTAGTCAATGTTTTCAATACATCGTGATATTTTGGTAAATACAGTAATTACTACATAGCATTACTGCGTATTGAACTACTTTTTCTGCCAAATTTGTTGTATAACATGATGTTTTGGTGCTTAATTTGTAAAATCATAACCTAATTTGATGTTTAATAGGCTTTTCCATAATGCCTCCTTATTATCCAACATATTCACTTATCCAACATTCTGTCAGCCCATTTATGTTGGATAAGTGAGACTCTACTGTATTATAATCGTTGATAATATCAGTCAACCATCAAATACAATTATCTCGTATGTGGAGGAACTGAAACATCTATGCAATAATACAACAATGAGATAAAATGCATAGATAATAAAATAGGGACCTAATAAATACCAGATAATACCATATGGGGTTAGTGGAGCCCCAGTGGCGCAGTGTGTTAAAGCGCTGAGCTGCTGAACTTGCGGACCAAAAGGTCCCAGGTTCAAATCCCGGGAGCGGAATGAGCACCCGCTGTTAGCCCCAGCTCCTGCCAACCTAGCAGTTCAAAAACATGCAAATGTGAGTAGATCAATAGGTACCGCTCCGGCGGGAAGGTAACGGTGCTCCATGCAGTCATGCTGGCCACATGACCTGGAGATGTCTACAGACAACGCCGGCTCTTCGGCTTTGAAATGGAGATGAGCACCAACCCCTAGAGTCAGACATGACTGGACTTAACGTCAGGGGAAACCTTTACCTTTTATCTAATGCTTGTCTCACCAAAGGCCTGCTGAAACATCCAAGTCTTTAGTTGTTTCCTGAAGGAAGGTAGCGAGGGAGCCAACCTAATCTCCCTGGGGAGGGAGTTCCAGAGTCGGGGAGCCACGGCCGAGAAGGCCCTCTCTCGCTCTCGTCCCCACCAGACGTAGTTGTGAGGAGGGTGGAAACGAGAGAAGGGCCTCCCCGGAAGATCTCAGAGATCGCGCAGGTTCATAGGGGACAATGCGGTCACGAAGATAGGCAGGTCCCGAGCCATTTAGAGCTTTATAGGTAATAACCTGCACCTTGAATTGGGCCCAGAATGTTATCGGCAGCCAATGGAGCTCCTTAAACAGGGGGGTTGACTACTCCCTGTAAGCAGCTCCAGTTAGTAACCTAGCTGCTGATCATTGTACCAACTGCAGTTTCCGGACCGTCTTCAAGGGCAGCCCCATGTAGAGTGCGTTACAGTAATCCATCCTTGAGGTAACTAGAGCGTGGACCATCATGGTCAATAAGACTTCTCGAGGTACGGTCGCAGTTGGCGCACTAGCTTTAGCTGTGTAAAGGCCCTCCCGGCCACTGCCGACACCTGAGCATCAAGTGACAGCAATGAATCCAGGAGACATGGGGTGCATCTACCATGTGAAATGAATGCAGTTGAAACCCACTTTAAACACTGTGGCTCAATGCTATGGAATCCTGGGAGGTGTAGTTTTACAAAGTGTGTAGCCTTCTCTGCCAAAGAGTGCTGGGGCCTCACCAAACTACAACTCCCAGAATTCCATAGTCAAACTGTGTTAATCCCACTTCGTAGATGTACCCTACGTCATTGTCTACAAAATTCAAAATCACAGAACGTGTTCCCTCGCCAGGGGTTTGATTTGCATTGTCCCATAGTTGTAGGAAATAGCACCCTTTTTGCGTTTCTTTCAGGGTTGCTACAGACTCAGCAACACCCTGATAGTTAACCATCAACAGAGATTTGTAGCCAGCCTGCAAAGCCTTTGCTGCTGAAGGCTTGCAAAAGTATCTTTTTGATCTTGAGGCCTCCCCCTTTTTCTGGGGATGAAATCTCCATTTTTTAAGAAGCCTTTTTGCCTTCTACAAAAGAGAAAAAGAACTCAGATGTGCTTGTGTGGTCAAGCCAGGCCAGCCAGACAAGCCATCGTAAGTACTAACCTCTTGCCTTTAAAACTAGTTCTGAGTTTAGATAGGGAAAGACCTGCTCTTTCTAAAATAGTAACTCAGCACTAGGGTAAAGAATACCCCAGGATTTCTCTGCCATTGGAAGAAGCTCTAACCACTTTGTCACCAAGCTAGCTTTGAGTTTAGATAGGGAAAGACCTGCTCTTTCTGATATAGCAACTCAGGGTTAGAGTAAAGAGCATCCCAGGATCTCTCCACCTTTGGAAGAAGTTAACCCAGCAGCTAAAGGGAAAGATAAAAAAAGGGGGGAAACATCTGCATGATTCATAAGTTGACTGTTTGTATTTGTAACCTCAACAAATTGTGCCAAGCCTGTCAAGAACTTTGAGAAAATAAAAATCTTGTTTGATGTTCAATTTGGAGTGGCCTTAGTTGCTGGGACTCCTGAGCTTCAAGCAAGGCCCCTGCAGTCCGCCCGGCAAAGAAAGGAGCACATCTTAATTTCAACCAAAGGTGCCTGGATGTGACGGCACAGAATGACTTCCTAAGAATCAGCCTTCTTGGGTCAAACTGTGGTGGAGTGATGGTGGCATTCTGGGATGTGAGCATGACCCAAGGAACTGCGGATGATGCCATCAGCCTCATTCACCACTTTGATGTCCATGGAATGTTCTCCTGCAATTCTTGGATGTTTTCAATCAGTCTGAGAACCAAGACCTGCCTCTCACCTCTGCTTCTGCCCAGGTCTTTCTCTCCTGGAAGAATCCATAGCAAAAGCCTCTGTAGGACAGCCAGCCCCGGTCACACGATTCAACTTCTGCAAAGATTGGAAGAGAAGGAGAAGGCAAGTCAGGAGGACAAAAGAGTAGGACCAGAGGCGGGATCAGGCCAGGAGACCATCTCATCCAATATTTGGTTCCTATGGAGAGCCTTCAACAGATATGGTCAAACAGACTGAAATTTACATTATTTTATAGCCTTAAAGAGAATTCTTCACAAATGATGGACCTGTGTTATATGACACCATACAAATTATCTAGAATATATATAAATAGTTTTTTCTCATGGATGTTGGCAATGTAAACTAGCCACATGAAGGTATGGTTTATCATATATGATGTTCATATAAAAAAACCCAAAATACAACTGGGTTCAAATCTATATATTAATGCAGAGGATTTTAAAGACTGCAATTCAATTAAAAATTCTACTTTTTTCTTTTTTGGAATTATTGGAGAAAACCCTTGAAGATAACTACAACATATGACCATAGCAGCAAGACTGCTATATGCACAAAGATGAAAGGATTCTGAATTGCCTATTATGGATGATGGATTGTTGAAATCGACAGATTTCAAGGACATTGATAAAAGAACTTAAGAGAGGAATGACATTAGTGATTTTTCTTTTCAGAAGCCCCTTATTGGCTTTTTGCAGAAAAGAGAAAATGAAAAATTAATCTTCAATTTGAATGGTTAGTAAGGATTTGTTATGGAAAGAAGGATATTGCTTTAAGTGAGAAAGCAGGAGAGAGAGCAGTTTGAAATCACTTTAACTGCCATGTTAAAGTGCTATAGTTTCATGGGAGTTGTAGCTATGGTTTCTTGGGATTTGTAGTTTGGTTTTTTTCGTGTCAGGAGCGACTTGAGAAACCGCAAGTCGCTTCCGGTATCAGAGAATTGGCTGTCTACAAGGACATTACCCAGGGGACATTGCCCAGATGGTTTTTATGTTTTACCATCCTGTGGGAGACTTCTCTCATGTCCCTGCATGGGGAGCTGGAGCTGACAAAGGGAGCTCACCTGAACTCCCAGATTTGAACCACCAACCTTTCAATCAGCAGTCCTGCCTGCCTGCACAAGAGTTTAACCCAATGCGCCACCAGGGGCTCCTGTAGTTTGATGAAGCGCTTGTAAAATTACAACTCCCAGGATTCCATAGCATTTTGCTATGCCATTAATTCTAGTTCTACTTGCATTGCAAGCACTGCTTTGGAAATCGAATAGCGGAGGAATAGCAACTTCTGAAACCAATAATCAGATAAATGGGGTTTTCACTTTTTATGAGAACTTTATTACAGTGTTCAAGGCCTCTGAAGTGGAGGTTTCACTTAGACTCACCTTGTAAAAGCAAGCTGACCAGGAAGAAACCGAAAAGGTGAAAACTGAAAGACATTCGGCATCCCATCGTCCCCTGGAAAAGAATGAGTTTCAGGCAGGCAAGCCAGAGAGGTGTTTTCAGCTTGGGAAAGAAGGGGTGTCTTGGGAGAAGTCTCCTTAACAGATTAGAGAGTTGGGCCAAAACTAACAACATGAATTTCAACAGGGAGAAATTCAAGGCACTCCACTGAAATCCATGGATATGGGAGTGATGCTTGGATTGAAAAAAGTACATTTGAAAGGGATTTAGTAGATCACAAGCTGAGCATGAGCCAAGAATGTGATGCAGCAGCTAAAAAGGCCAATGCAATTGTAGGTTGCATCAATAGGAGTTTAGTGTCCAGATCAAAGGAAGTCATAGTCCCACTTTCTTCTGCTTTGGTCAGACTTTCTAACCTGGAATAATAGCCCTGTGCCAAGTTTTGGGCAAAGCAGTTCAAGGAGGATAATGACAAGCTGGAAGGTGTCCAGAGAAGGGTGACCATAATGGTCAACAATCTGGAAACTATGCATCCCCATTGAGAAGTGGTTTCAACCTGAGGTCCCCAGATGTTTTTTGGCCTTCAACTTCCAGAAATCCTTACAGCTGGTAAACTGGCTGGGATTTTTGGGAGTTATAGGCCAAAAACATCTGGGGACCCCAGGTTGAGAACCACTGCCCTTGAGGAACCACTGAAGGAGCTGTGGATGTCTAGCCTGGAGGAAAGAAGGTTGAAATTAGGGGACCTGAGAGCCATGTTTAAATATTTGGAAGGATGCCACATTGCGGTGGAACAATGCTTGTTTTCTGCTTCTCCAGAGACTGGAGCCATAGATTCAAACTCCAAGAAAAGAGATTCCTCTTCTATGTTGGGAAGAACTTCCTGAGAGATGTTTGAGAGTGGAATAAGCTGCCTTGGAATCTCCTTCTCTGGAAGTTTTGAAACAGAGGCTGGATGGCCATCTCTCGGAAGGGTTTCAATAGGGTCTTGCTGCCTGGCAGGGAGGGGTTGGACTGGATGGCTTTTTGAGGTCCCTTCCAATTCTATGTCACTGGCTCTTGGGCAACAAATATTGATTTGTTATATGATTTTAGTTCTCCTGAAACCGTGGGTTTGGGCCCTGGAGTGCCAAGCTTCCAAAGGACCAGATAAGACACAGGGTGGGTGAAGGCAAAATCAGAGGCTTTATTCTCAAAGGCCAGAGAGGATGTCAGCAAAGATACCTCTCCAAAGGACTGAGTGACCCCCATTGCAAATACAGAGCATTTTTATTTCATTTTGACAGCTATTCAAGAAACCCTCTCCATCTGCTGATTATACAAACTGTCCAGCTCGGATCCATGCTCAGTGGCTCAGGACTCCAATGAGCATCATCACGGATTGGTCCTTTGTGTGGCAGGAAATTGGATAAACTGTCATTGGCGCATTTGAAGTGTCAGCCTATTTATTGGGGAGGAGCACAATCGAGGAGAAAGGCATTGTGTCTAGTGATAACGGGCTGAAATAGGTCCCCATATCTTCTGCTCTGGTGTGGACAACGGTGCGATGCTTGATAAACAATAGGGTGCTTAAGGTGTTGACCAAGTCAATGGGTTTCTCCATAGAGGTCTGATGCAGTTATCTAGGAAAAGAAGCATTCCCAGATAGCCCTGATCATGTCAGGTAAACAAGCAAAGGGGACTTAAAGGCTCTGAAGTAAATTTATTATGTGCCCCTTTCCCCTTTTTTCCAATCTATTGTCTGAGAATTAAGATAATTTCCTCTGGGTGAGAGCAAGATGAGGTACCATTCTGGAGAATTTCCAGGGAAATTTATAGAAAGGTTACTGTAGAACAGTGGTTCTCAACTTATGGGTCCCCAGATGTTTGGCCTTCAACTCCCAGAAATCCTAATAACTAGTAAACTGGCTGGGATTTTTGGGAGTTGTAGGCCAAAACACCTGGAGACCCACAAGTTGAGAACCACAGCTGTAGATCAATCACTAATAACCACGTAGCTAGCTATGTTTCCCAATGGAGTCAGTCACGTCTCATAATTCATAATTTTGTGGTCTGATTTTCGACAACAGTTTTATGGAGAAGTTGCTTGAACTCACCTGACTTCTTTCCTTCCTTCCTTCCTTCCTTCCTTCCTTCCTTCCTTCCTTCCTTCCTTCCTTCCTTCCTTCCTTCCTTCCTTTCTTCCTTCCTTCCTTCTTTCTGGTGCTCCTCTCTGTGCAATTTTCCTTTATTCTAGCTGCTCCTGTGTAAAAAGCTCTTGCAGGTATTTATACTCAAAATACGTTGAATTTGTCACTCACAGCTGCACAAATAAAAGCACAGTGGCCAAATCTCAAAGCACAGAGAGGCCAACATGGATGAAGAATTTAATGAGCATCAGGATGTGTAAAATGAGACAGAAAAGGGAAAGAGCTTAAATTGCCAACCAAGGGTACATCTATGCTGTAGAATGAATACAGTTTGACACCATTTCAACTGCCTTCTCCATGCAATGAAAGCCTGAGAGTTGTAATTTTACAAAGTCTTCATCCTTCTCTGCCAAAGATTGCTAGTGCCTCCTCAAACTACCAATCTCAGAAATCCATATCATGGATTAAATTTTAGCCAATTCATAATTTTGTCTTCTTAAAAAAATTACTATTCTTTTTTATAGAACATTGCTGTAATTCCATCTTATCCTTTTTTTAGTTTCCTCCCATCCAGACAAAGTTCACTGATCACATACGTGGAGGAAATTTCAAAATGTTCCAGGCATTGAAGCACATTAAAAGTCTATTTTAAGCTGATAGAGGAGCTCTGGAACATGGAGAAACTTCCTTATGATCTAAAAGTATGATAAAGCACAAAGGCTTCCAGGGGCAGGTAGCCAGTGATCAGCTTTCAATAGTCTCTAATTATAATTAGGGTTGGTCTTATTCTGAGGTGATGGCTTAGTTTTAGTAGTCCTTTTGGTGGCCATCATTGTGACTTAGCATTGGTCTTATTCCAAGGTGACAGTGGCTTAGTTTCAATAGTCCTTTTGGTGGCCATCATTACAACTAGAATTGGTCTTACTCTAAAGTGGTCAATGCTCAGTTTTCACTGGTCCCTTTGATGGTCATCACTATAATAAGGGTTGGTCTTATTCATAGAATCATAGAATCATAGAATAGTAGAGTTGGAAGAGACCTCAAGGGCCATCTAGTCCAACCCCCCGCTAAGAAGCAGGAAATCGCATTCAAAGCACCCCCGACAGATGGCCATCCAGCCTCTGCTTAAAAGCCTCCAAAGAAGGAGCCTCCACCACAGTCCGGGGGAGAGAGTTCCACTGCCGAACAGCCCTTCTCACAGTGAGGAAGTTCTTCCTGATGTTCAGGTGGAATCTCCTTTCCTGTAGTTTGAAGCCATTGTTCCGTGTCCTAGTCTGCAGGGCAGCAGAAAATAAGCTTGCTCCCTCCTCCCTATGACTTCCCCTCACATATTTGTACATGGCTATCATGTCTCCTCTCAGCCTTCTCTTCTGCAGGCTAAACATGCCCAGCTCTTTAAGCCTCTCCTCATAGGGCTTGTTCTCCAGACCCTTAATCATTTTAGTTGCCCTCCTCTGGACGCTTTCCAGCTTGTCAGCATCTCCCTTCATCTGCGGTGCCCAAAACTGGACACAGTATTCCAGGTGTGGTCTGACCAAGGCAGAATAGAGGGGGAGCATGACTTCCCTGGATCTAGACGTTATTCCCCTATTGATGCAGGCCAAAATCCCATTGGCTTTTTTAGCTGCCGCATCACATTGTAGGCTCATGTTTAACTTGTTGTCCACGAGGACTCCAAGATCTTTTTCGCACACACTGCTGTCAAGCCAGGCGTCCCCCATTCTGTATCTTTGATTTCCATTTTTTCTGCCGAAGTGAAGTATCTTGCATTTGTCCCTGTTGAACTTCATTTTGTTAGTTTCGGCCCATCTCTCTAGTCTGTCAAGATCGTTTTGAATTCTGCTCCTGTCTTCTGGAGTGTTAGCTATCCCTCCGAGTTTGGTGTCATCTGCAAACTTGATGATCGTGCCTTCTAACCCTTCGTCTAAGTCGTTAATAAAGATGTTGAACAGAACCGGGCCCAGGACGGAGCCCTGCGGCACTCCACTTGTCACTTCTTTCCATGATGAAGACGACGCATTGGTGAGCACCCTTTGGGTTCGTTCGCTTAGCCAATTACAGATCCACCTAACCGTAGTTTTGTCTAGCCCACATTTTACTAGTTTGTTTGCCAGAAGGTCGTGGGGGACTTTGTCGAAGGCCTTACTGAAATCTAGATATGCTACATCCACGGCATTCCCTGTATCGACCCAACTCGTAACTCTATCGAAAAAAGAGATCAGATTAGTCTGGCATGACTTGTTTTTGGTAAATCCGTGTTGACTATTAGCAATGACCGCATTTGTTTCTAAGTGTTTGCAGACCACTTCCTTAATGATCTTTTCCAGAATCTTGCCTGGTATTGATGTGAGGCTGACCGGACGGTAATTGTTTGGGTCGTTCTTTTTTCCCTTCTTGAAGATTCTGAGGTGACAATGGCTTAGTTTCAATAGTCCTTTTGGTGAACATCATTACAACTAGAATTGGTCTTACTCTAAAGTGGTCAATGCTCAGTTTTTACTAGTCCCTTTGGTAGCTATCATTGCAACTAGAATTGGTCTTACTACAAAGTGGTCAATGCTTAGTTTTCACTAGTCCCTTTGTTGGCCATCATTATAATTATGGTTGGTCTTATTCTGAGGTGACGCCTTAGTTTTAGTAGTCCTTTTGGTGGCCATCATTGTAACTTAGCATTGGTCTTATTCCAAGGTGACAGTGGCTTAGTTTCAATAGTCCTTTTTGTGGCCATCATTATAACTTAACATTAGTCTTACTCTGAGATGATCAAAGCTCAGTTTTCAATAGTCCTTTTGGTGGACATCATTACAACTAGAATTGGTCTTACTCTAAAGTGGTCAATGCTCAGTTTTCACTGGTCCCTTTGATGGCCATCACTATAATAAGGGTTGGTCTTATTCTGAGGTGACAATGGCTTAGTTTCAATAGTCCTTTTGGTGGACATCATTACAACTAGAGTTGGTCTTACTCTAAAGTGGTCAATGCTCAGTTTTCACTAGTCCCTTTGATGGCCATCATTATAATTAGGGTTGGTCTTCAGAGTAACCAAGGTTCAGTTTTCACCAGTCCATTTGGTGGCACTCATTATGACCAAGGTGACCAAGACTCATTTGGTGGCCATCATTATAACTCAGATTCTTCTAACTCCAAGGCAGCTGAGGCTCAGTTTTCGCTAATTCCTTTTGTGGCCATGATCATAACTTGGGTTTGTCTTACTTTGACGTGGCTGAGCACTCATCATTTTGTGGCCCTATTATAAGTTGAGTTGGTCTTTCTCTAAGATGCCCAAGGCTAGTTTCACTCATCATTTGGTGACCATCAGAATGGCTCTGGTTGGTCTTCATCCAAGATGGCCAAGGCTCAGTTTTCACTAGTCCATCTGGTGATCACTTCTTGTTCTGCGGTGGCAAAAAATTCCCCTTCCAAGCATTGTAGTACAAAAGTCATGGGACACTTTTTATTTTAAAACACTTTTAATTTGAAAATATAAATAGACAAGGAGATGGCAGGGATGATATCCAAAGACTTATGTTTGCGTCTTCTCATTCAGAGGTGACTTTGGGAGCAAGGGACAAAGAACTTGCTAACTCAAGAGACAAGAAAGACAAGCACAAAGGTAGTTCTTTGTCCAAATTTGCATTGCAAATCCCCCCTCTCTCTTTTGCACATCCGCCCAGCCAGGTTACTTAAGGGCAAAACCAGGAAGATGCTGGTGGAACAAATGGAAAACAGACTCAACCCGGTTCTTCATCTTCCCAGCCACCTGGAATGCATTCTTCTTCTCAAAAGTGAATGGTAAACAACTTAATAGTAGTAGGATTGGTTAAGTTCTTTGAGTAACCTAAGATCTGGGGAAATGGGCAAGTAAAGAGGATGAACAGAAGATCTCATGGTGGGTGAGGAACCTCTACGGTTCTTCTTGAGTTATGGGGTGAAGTGCCCTGGAACAAGTGGGTGTCTGCTGATCTGCAATTTAGAAACTTCCCCCAATTTGCTCAGCACAATATTATAGAAGTTGGGGAAATAGGAATGGATTGGGGCTTTGTGAGGAGGTTCCATTCCTCATATTGGTTCCTTCCATAAGATCATATAAACAAATAAGGCATCTATCATACACAGCTGTCTTCACCATGTTTTGTCATTGAGAGGTGATACAACAGTTATCATTTAATATAGTATCCATGGGACCTGTAACCATAGGTTTTTTTGTCCACATCCAATGAAAGCATTTTCTAGGTCCTCCAGTGCAACTTTATGGTATTTTTGGATGAGAAACCCTTCATTTCAATAGGGCTCATTTTGATCCATGGCTTCTTGTATCCAAACTAAGTTCAGGAACATATTGACCATGGATATGGAAGTTTATCCAGGCCCGGGCTGTGGCGCAGGCTGGAGAGCAAGCCAGCTGAAACCAGCTGCAATGAATCACTCTGACCAGGAGGTCATGAGTTCAAGGCCCGCTCGGAGCCTATGTTTGTCTTGTCTTTGTTCTATGTTAAAAGGCATTGAATGTTTGCCTATATGAGTAATGTGATCCGTCCTGAGTCCCCTTCGGGGTGAGAAGGGCGGAATATAAATGCTGTAAATAAATAAATACATTAATATGTCTCAAAGGCTGTAATATAGGTGATGGAGCAAACATGCTTTCTGTTAGACCATTAACCAGCGGACTGAAGGTTTGGGATTCCAGCCACACATTAGGAAGAACTTCCTGACAGTCCAACAGTAGAACATGATGGGAGAAACCTAAAACCACGGATCATGGTGCACCCTATATCTCCATTTATCTGGGCTGCAGACATATCATAGAATTGTACTGGAGAACCTACAGAGGACCATAAAGATGTTTGAGAAGTCTGTGGATAAGGGAATTGTTCTCTATTTCCTAATATTAAAAACGTGTAGCCACTTTACATGCCACTGTTGAGATGTTGGGGTAAAATAAACTGGGAAAATGCTCAGAATTTAGGAGTAAAAAAATTCTAAACAAGCTATAAACTAGAGTGAGAAAAATGTGGCCCCTGAACCACAAGTATGTAGTCCCTGAACTCTTACTGCTCCCAAAGGAATTTTTTAAAACATCCATTCATCATTGGGTTTTTTTCATCCCCAATGTGGCAAATGTGTCAGTATAGGTTCCCTACCTCAGGAAGCCTCGAGCCCCACCCTCAAAATGCTAAGGAAACAACTGAAAAGGAGCCAACATGGCATCCAAAAAGCAAAACAACCTTTTTGGTAGGCCTTAGGGTGCATCTATACTCGGGAATGAATGCAGTTTGACACCACTTGAACGGCCCTGGCTTAATGCTATGGACTCCTAGGATTGTAGTTTTACAAACTCTTTAGCCTTTTCTACCAGAAAACCCTAGAAATCCCAGGATTCCATAGCACTGAGCCATGACTGTTCAAGTGCCATCAAACTGCATTCATTCTATAGTGTATGTGCACCTTGGATGTGACATGGTGGCCCTTTGGGAAAGGAGACATGGGGTGAAAATCCTGCTATCCTTGTAGTCCATAATGGTTGCCCTTGGCTTACCCGCCAACTGCAAGGTTCTATCCTGTGCTTTGTGGTTCTATAAAAGGGCATCAATCAGGCAATGTGAAAACAACCTATTTTAAACCCCGGCAAACCAGCAAATCTTTCAAAAATGTGCATTATTGTCAGAAATGGAGTCCTCACAGCCTCAACGCAAGTCTTGGAATCCGGGAAACGCCCATCAAGACCATACAAGAGTCCACCTTCTCTGTGTTGAGGAGTTGCAGTCCGTCCTCAGTCTCTCTGGCCCTGCCCCATAGAAAAGGGGAGCCGGGGCAGACTAGCACTCTATGGAGTCTTCCAGAAGTTGCAAAAGAGTCACTGGCATCCTAACATCACTGACGGGCAGTGATGCCAGCGGGTCTTGATACGTTGGCGACATAGCTTTGGGAGTCAGCTCCCCATCCTCCTCCTCCTCCTCCTCCTCTTCTTCTGATTGCTGCTTGGGCAGCTCTTTCAGGGTCAGCAGCGGGGTCACAGGGTCCTTTCGGGGCAGGGAGTCGTTGACTTCCAAGTTTACTGTATCGGTGACATTGGCCGTGTCATTGATTTCCGGGTCTACTGTGGTGTTGATGTCAGAGGTGGCGGGTGAAGTGGTTGCACTCCCGTTGACCTCTTCTGTGAGATTTGTGTGCTCCTTGACCCCTTCACTGTCCAGACAGTTACTATCAGTGAGTGAATTTTCAGGAACAGACTCCGTTGGGCTTGTGTCTCCATTGGCTTCCATCTTGCCTTCCTGTGAAGACCAAGCTTCTTTCTCCTCCTCCGGCAAATGAGGTTGGAGAGATGCTTCCTCCGGTTCCCCAGAGGCATTTTCCACCTGCTCTTCCTCAGTGCTCTCTGAGGTCTCAGAAAGAAGGACCTCCTTGTCTTCTTCTCCCACCACCTGGACCTCCACCAAGGCCTCTACCAGGGGCTGGGCTTCCACCAGGGCCTCTCCCACTTGGGAGTCCATTGGCAAGGCTGTTTCTTCTGGACATGGAGTGATACTACCTGGCTGCTCGAGGGTCTTGCCATTGAGGAGAGCTGCTTTGGTCCCCTCCTCTTGCTCCTGGCCTCCCTGGTTGTTCAACTTTACCACAGAGTTTGCCACCACAGTGTCCCTGGTTGCCACATTTTTCTCGCTCCTCATGGAAGTCTGCTTGTTGTAGTTCACGGTCTGTCCTCCGTAGGTCATGGGCAATTCGTCACCCAGGTCACTGTAGCCCTCATTCTGGAAATAAATGTTCCCTGGGTTGGGAAGTGGCTTCCCAGCGTTGACCTGTAAGGGAAGAAACACAGAGGGAAACAATGAGAGAGAGGATCGATGCTGAGGGCATGGGTCCTGCATCGGTGGGGGTTAGACTGGATGGTCCTTGTGGTCTCTTCCAACTTTAGGACTCTATAGTTGCCAGTCCAAGTCTTAGGTGTCTACAAGCCCTTTCCTAGACCATTCTCTGACTAGTGGGAGTCACAACTTATTGGAGTCTCCTCCCCAAGTGGCTACAAGGTAGACCTATCACCTATCAGAGCTCGGGAAAAGTGACATGGGAGTCCACAGATCTCAGTGGCCATGATTATGGAAGATTCCAGAAGTTGTATTCCAGAGAGGTAAATTTCTAAGCTCTGTTTCCTCCTTCTCTTCACCAGTTTCCTTCAATTTGCTTCCTCTTCACATTTCATAGAATCATAGAGTTGGAAGAGACCTCACGGGCCATCCAGTCCAATCCCCTATGAAGAAGAAGATGACATTCAAAGCACCCCCAACAGATGGCCATCCAGCCTCTGCTTAAAAGCCTCCAAAGAAGGAGCCTCAACCACAGTCCGGGGGAGAGGGTTCCAGTGCCAAACAGCTCTCACAGTCAGGAAGTTCTTCCTCATGTTCAGGTGGAATCTCCCATCTTTCCTGCAGTTTAAAACCATTGTTCCATGGCATCCTAGTCTCCAGGGCAGCAGAAAAGAAGCATTCTCCCTCCTCCCTATGACATCCCCTCGCTTCTTGATACATGGCCCTCATCCTGTCTCCTCTCGGCCTTCTCTTCTGTGGAGGCCAAGAGGAGACAGATCAGTATCTATCACATGTTCAATTGACATTTTCCACCTATGTTTCTTCTCTTCTTCCTTGGAGTTGCATGTCCCCCAACCAAGCTAAAAGGCCATGTTGCCAAGCTCAGAGAGGGACATGCATCATAGGAAGCTTCAAGTTAGCTGCTGATATTTTCTTCAGAAATGGTCCGAAAAAGATAGAGAAAGAGCCAAGTGAGAATGGAAGGGAACTGGTATGATGAAAACAGATAAGAACAGCCAATTTTAGAGGAAGGTAGCAAAGGGTCTAATTTTATTGCAAATGGAATAGAAAGCAACTTGTTAAAATAAACACATAGCAAACAAAAACCAACTCTTTCACCAACTTTTTCAGTGGGTGACAATGAAGAGAAGGAGCAGCTGATGAGCCCTCAAAAGAGTTGGGTTTCCAGGGTGAAAACTGAAGATGGCTCCTGTACATTCAAAGGTTGTGGAGAAGAGGGATTTTCAGATGTGGTTGATAGCACAATGAAAAACACATTTTTTAATTCTCTCTTCTACACAGCCATCAATGGTACAAGAGCCTTCTTTAGTTTTGATCGGGCAACCTTAGTTTCTAGTTACACAAGCAACCTACTCGTGCCCTCTACTTGTGAGAGAAGGAAGTTCACTATTTAAGTTGATAAAAAATGGGAAATTATTTGAAATTTTATTTTAAAAAATGATCCAAAAACATGTTTCTTGAAGGTTGAGAAGGATCTTATATTGTTAAAGCTAAAAGATCACCTATGCAGCAAATCCAACAGATTCCTTTTCCATAGCCAGATGCACTCACTATTGTTAATTACAACCAACAATTTTTAAAGATTTATATTTTATTTACTAGATAGGTTTAGATTCGAGATTTAGGGTACATTAGCATAACTGCAGGTTGTGATAATATAATTATTTTTGTGTATGTTGTGCAAGGAGGTATACATTACCTCCTTGTGCAATGCAACATACCTCTTATCTCTTTGTTCAATATAACATCATCATTTCCTCCTTGCGCATGTATAATGCAATGTACAATTACCTCTTTGCACAATGTAGCATATCAATTACCTCCTTGTGCAATGCGAGGCTAGGTACCTATTATCTCCTTGTGCAATGTAATGGTCTCATTACTTCTTGCATAATGCAAGATATCAATCCCCTTTTTGTTAAGTGTTAGGTATCTATGACCTTCTTGTGCAATTTTGTACAATGTAACATATCTATTACCCCCTTGTGCAATGCAAGGCTAAGTACCTATTATCTCCTTGTGCAATGGAATGTTCCCATTACTCCTTGCACAATGCAAAATATTAATTACCTTTTTTTCATTGTTAGATATCTATCACCTTCTTGTGCAATTTTGTACAATGTAGCATATCTATTACCTCCTTGTGCAATGCAAGGCTAGGTACCTATTATCTCCTTGTGAAATGGAATGTTCTCATTACTCCTTGCAAAATGCAAAATATTAATTACCTTTTTGTTCATTGTTAGATATCTATCACCTTCTTGTGCAATTTTGTACAATGTAGCATATCTATTACCTCCTTGTGCAATGCAAGGCTAGGTACCTATTATCTCCTTGTGAAATGGAATGTTCTCATTACTCCTTGCACAATGCAAGATATCAATCACCTTTTTGTTCAATGTTGGGTATCTATGACCTCCTTGTGCAATGTAACATACCCATTATCTCATTGTGCGATGCAATGTAAACATTACCCGCTTGTACAAGGCAAGGTATCCATTACCTCCTTGTGCAATGCTTAGTATCTATTACCTCCTTGTGCATTCCCATTACCTCCTTGCCCAGGCCGTATAATGGCAGTTAGATGTCTCCGAGTTTAGCCCCATTCCCTCTATCCAAATAGCCACTGATTGACAGGGGGCATGGGGTGCCAGCTCAGCATCCTCCTTCCCAGATCTCCTATGTCCCTCCCACCCAGCCATGCACTTCCCAAATGTCATTTTTCTATCCTGACAACATACATGCAGGGAGAGGGAGAGCTTCTACAGCATAGCAAACAACACCCTCCCCTCCCCGCTGGACACTCACCGGCTGGAACCATTTTAAGCTCTGTCACATGGCAGGGCGAGCCGAGAGCGAAAGATGGGAGAGAAGCCAGAGAGAAACAGACAGAGAGAGAGAGAGAGAGAAAGAGAGAGAGAAAAGGAAAAGGCATGAGAACGAGCGTGAACAGAAATGCAGCACAGACACATAAGAGGAGGGGAGATGCCGCAGCCTGACCGGCATTGTGCCCGTCTTTAGGAAACCTGACCAAAATTGGTGGTCAGTTGGAATCTGGCAGCCAGGATTGGCTGGGAGTTGTCATCAAAAAAAGTAACTTTCCTCATATCTATTAGGATCAAGACAAAAAACGTAATTTCCCCTTGCTCCATGAGCATCTGGTATGTCATGTTGATTTCTTAGGTCCAAGTTCCAAGAATGAAAGTAAACAATGACTGCAATGTCTTCAGGATTTATATCATGGAAATACATCAGGATGGGCTCATAACCTTTCCAGGGGTGACCACAGTTCACAGCATTGTCTCAGAGGAACTTACAACCATGACTTACTCTTGCTGAAGGTTCTCCGTATGTAGACCCTCACAGAATCATTTTTACAGTTGTTGACAGGCCATTGCATTGATAGAAACATCACCCTGAATACAACGTCCAAAAGTTTCTGCAAATGGATGGTGTGTCCCCCACCCCACCCCCATGACTTGATGGTGGCAAGGCAAGGATCAGGTCAGGCTGGGAGGAGCAGATGTCAGGAAGCCAGGATGGGATCAGGAGAGGTTGCCAATGAGTTCCAAAGAAAGCAGCAATGGAACAGCGGAAAGGAAAGAAGGAAGAGAATGGAAGGGTCTGGCCAACTTGCAACATCCAGGAGAAGCGAAGGATGAAGGATAGATGAGATATTCCAGGAGTTATAGCACAAGTCTTGAAGGAGCCCAAGTGAAGGAAAGCACACCTCTCCTATGGTCAAGTCTAAGGAAAAGAAAACCCGAAACCACCAGGGTTGGACCCTCCAGATCAGTGGTTCTCAACCTGTGGGTCCCCAGATATTTTGGTCATCAACTCCCAGAAATCCTAACAGCTGATAAACTGGCCTGGATTTCTGGGAGTTGCAGGCCAAAACACCTGGTGACTCACAGGTTGAGAACCACAGATGAACTGCAAGACCCAGCATTCTCTGATCTCTAATCTGGAGACTCATGTAATCCCACAACATCTGGGGAGCCTCATGAAATTGAACTCTGACCTGGATTACAGATCAATAGTTCTCCAGCTGCTCATGGGTTGAAACTCTCACCTTAGCACCCCGAAGTCTCTTTCCATTTTAAAAAATATATTTATACATATATGGAGACAGAAAGACTCAGCATGGCATAGTAGTTTAAGCACTGAATACCAACTCTTCCTAGACATCCTCTAAGATAGTCTTGCTAAATTCCTCTATACACTATGATCTTCTACACCAATGATTCCCAACTTTTCATCCTTCATGAGCTCCCAGAACATCTGTTAGTTGACCAACCTAGCTGGGGTTTCGGGGAGTTGAAGTCCTAAACACCTAGAGAACCAAGGGTTGGGAACCACAGATCTATACCAATTGTCTTCCAGATGTTTTGGACTTCTTATCCCACAATTCCCAGCCAGCATGGCCAAAGGTCACAGATTCTGGAAGCTTCAAAACATCTGGAGAAGTTTGAGAAATATTAACCTATGCCGCATTATTCAGTGGAAGCAGTTCATAATTTCAAATGAGAGGCCATGACTAGTTGTATTAAACAAACAACCTATATATGCAGATTGGATCTTAAGCGTGTTCCATGTTGCCAAAGCAATCCTGGTCCAACCACAGTTCTCTTGACATCAAGCTTTGGCCAAGTTATATTTTCTACATATAGGTTTCCCGGAGTAAAACTTGTAGGTGGTTCTTTTAATTTAATTGTTGTGTAGAAGAGGAAGTTCATCAGATGTTGCCTGTTACCTGGTTTCATGACCAGCAACACCTGATGAAATTCATCTTCCAAGAGACTTCTCAATTTTTGTGTCTGGAAACCCTACCTAGATGTGGCTACACCTAGGACTTCCCTGTCTCTTGTTCTCTTTCCCTCGTCTTCTCTGCTTGCTTACCACATTGGGGTGCTTCTCCATGGCCAGGGCTGCCCGCTCCATGTTCTGCTGGTGGCGTTGCCTCTTCTTCATGGCGCGCAGAATGAGAAACAGGACGATGGCGGTCACCAAGAGCAGCGCCCCAAGGCTACCAGCCAAGATCCCAGCATCCAGCCTGCCTTGGTGCTCTGCGTCTGCAGGATCCAGGGGAACTGTCAGAAGGAAAGCAAGGGAGGAAAAGAGCCATGCCGTCATCCAGAGAAACATACAGTGTGGGGAAATTTCACATGGCTAAGTACAGAAGGGCAGCCACAAATGTGACTTTGCATTTCATGCTCAATCATTAAAGAATGCAAATATCAGCCATTGTGGTGAGTGGAACAATCATAGGCTCCTCAAGTTGGAAGAGACCACAAGAACTATCCGGAATTATGAGGGCTATCCAGAAAGTAGATTATGTTTTGGAATTAAAAATGAACAAAGTATAGGAGAAAACATTTACCATGTGCAGTTGAAAGCCAGACCCAAATACCACTTCTCAACATAGTTCCCATTGAAATCTAGGCACTTCTCATAGCGATCAAAGAGTTTGGAAAGTCCTTCCCCACCAAACTTTGCCGCTTGGCTTGCGTCCTCAACCAGGCGGGCGTCCCTTCCCGCAGCTGCGCATGTGCATGCGCTCAACTTTCCCCCACGTTCATCCTGGATCGCTCTTCTGTTTTGCAAATGCTTGCAAGGAAGGTTATGGCAACCGTTTTTTGGGACAGAAAAGGTGTGCTTCTTGCAAAACCTTAGAAGAGCGATCCAGGATGAGTGTGGGGAAAGTTGAGCGCATGCACATGCACAGCTGTGGGAAGGGACGTTAGAGTGAAATGTTAGATCAAGTTATGCTGTTGGCTGTTTGCAACTGTGTGTTTCCGGCAGAGCATTCCAGCAGCGCATGGGTTAATCACAAGCCAGCTTGATTGATTGCCCGCAGGACCAATAGGTCAGGGCTTCCGTTTGAACTGTCTGACTGGAACTTTCATCATGAACTAATGAATGCAGGAGGTGCCAGCTTGTACAGATAACAGCCTTGGTGAGTGGAGAAGACTCGCCATGTGTCTGGAGAGTTATGGCTTTGAGTAATTGTATATAACTTGTAAATAAAGCAATTAGACCTGCTGGGATCAGCAGTAAAACAACGACTGAGCTGTTGTTTTTGTTGGTGCCACTTTTGCTGCTGCATCAAGTGGTCCTTTAGGTGAGCAGACAGAGAGAACTGACTCATCAAAACAGTCAGGGTGGCGGACAATCAATTTCTCTTCCTTTCCCCAATCCCAGACAGTTTCCTGGTCCAGTCGCTACAATTTCCAGGTAGATTGCTAAAGTCTTGGAGAGTCAATGTTGATGTCCATTCTATGTTCCATGCACTATATAATTCATGCAGTCTGACACCACTTTAACTGCCATGGCTCAATGCTATGGAATCTTGGAAGCTGTAGCTTGGTGAGTCACCTGCAGAGAAGACTAAAGACATTTAAAATGACACCTCCCAGAATTTCATAACATTAAACCATGGCAGTTAAAGTGGTGTCAAACTGCAAGAATTATATAGTGTATGGAACATTCCTTCTAGAGTATAGATGCACCCACAGCCAGAAAAAGTGGGGAGATGTTGGAAACATATGGAGACCATATAAGATGGGGTTTGTGGAACGTGGCTCTTGAGGTACATCTATAAGTTGTGGAGATGTTCAATGTGCCACTTTTATCCCCACTCATGTCTCTCAAAGGATCATGAACTCCAAATTTGTTCTTGGTAGGGAAACTGACACATACATGTCCCACCCTGATCCACTTTCCATGCCAACTACCACCCAACCTGGCATACCTTCCTCTCCGAATCTCAGCACTTCTACCTTGACCGTAGTATTGGTGGTTTCCCCAGACTCTTCATCTCGTGCAATGATCTAAATGAAGGATAAATTCAACAAAACTCAAAGGTTTTAAGAAAAAGCCAAGTTTTGACTTGTTGTCAAAATGATGATAATATTGGTCCCCATTGGGCCTCTAGAGGGAGGGAATGCCATAACAAGGTGCCATGACAGATAAGGCCACCCAATGTCCTCCCACAATGTACTTCCCTTACTAGTGGGACAGAGGGGAGGACCTTTTCAATAGATTTTGTTTCTAGAGAAGCTTCTTGTGAATCATATCAGCCCTGAGAATAGACAACCAGCTCCACACCAGGTGGCCCAACAGCATACCTGCAAGGCATATTGCTCAAAAGCACGCAGGTGGTCAGAGCGGGCAATGAGAAGGCCTCCAGGAGTCATCTGAAAGAGCCGGGTATGGTTGGATTGGCGTTTCAGGCTGTAGCGCACCATGGGGTTGAAGCCCTGGAGGAACCCAAGTAGAGAGAAAGCGATATCTTTGCATTAAGGAGATCATTTAATCCCACTTGGCCTATTGTTATAATTATATAGCTTTATGTCGTTAGTAGTATAGGCCTTTCGCACTATAGCACACCATAGGGTTAAAATTCTGGAGGAACCCAAGGAAAGACCAAGTGGCGCATTTACATTGAGGAGTTCTTATCATCCCACTTGGTACACTGAAAAAATTATATGCTCATCGCTCCACTTTTGCAGGAGTTATGGGCACTGCTCTCCCACAAAAGTGGGAAAACGGTGAATACTTCCAGGGGGGTAGAACCATTGCTGTCAGGGGGTGAAGGGCTACCCGCTGTAGACCCAAAAGAAAGAAGAGAATGTTAGGGTGTTTCTGTTGTTAGATTGAAATGTTAGATCAAGTTTTGCTGTTGGGTGTTTGCAACTGTGTGTTTCCGGCAAAGCATTCCAGCAGCGCATGGGTTAAGCACAAGCCAGCTTGATTGATTGCCCACAAGACCAATAGGTCAGGGATTGAACTGTCTGGCCGGAACTCACGAACTCAGGAATGCGGGAGGTGCCAGCCTTGTAGAGATAACAGCCCAGCCGAGCCAAAGACGAGCCATGTGTGCTGAGAGCTATGGCTTTCAGCAACTGTATATATGTATAATAAAGTAATTAGACCTGCTGGGATCAGCAGTAAATCAATGACTAGGCTGTCATTTTGTTGGCGCCACTTTGCAGCTGCATCAAGTGGTCCTTCGGGTGAGCAGACAGAGAGAACTGACTCACTAAATCAGTCAGGGTGTCGGATGGTCGATTTAACTCTGTATCCCAGCATCCCCTGACAGAGAAGACAGGCCTTTGTGTCACTTCACTTGCGTTCACTTTTCCTCTTTCTGCATGCCACAAGTGTCTGTTTCAGCCGAGCAAAGGAAGGAATGCCAGACAAAGCAAAAATTCAAAAGGTAAAGGAGGAACCAGTCCTATGAATACCCATGACATTACTTACTCTGTGGAGCCAGTTCATCCTCCTCTTCCTGTCCTACCAGAACCTCCCTTCTTTTACCCGAATGAAACAGATATTTGTGGAACATAGGAATATGAAGATGAACTGGAACCATGGGGTAAGTGAAGTGACATGCAAAGATGGCTCCTCTTCTTACCTTACAAGGCTGATTTGTCCAGGTAAAAGAAAAGAGGAAGGAGAAACTAACATCTGGCATGCCCAACTCACAAACAGTGCACCTGGCTTACCACCTGGAAATGGGATTGCCATATGAATGTTCACATGACAGCCCTAACTATGGAAGACGGTAACATGTTTCAAAGTCACGAATAATCATAACTGGAAGTGTGAAACCCGCAAAAGTGGGCTGTATTGGTAATTTTGGAACCTAGGTGGATCAACAACAAATTGAAATCGGGTCATCTGCTTCCAGTGCTACCCTACCCTCCTATCTCCCATGCAACTCACATCAGCAAAGTCCATGTCCATGGCATTCAGGAATAAGACTCTCCCGCTATAGGTCACCACCAAGGAGGCGATGTTCTCATCTTCATGGACAAAGGCCTGGTACTGAGACTGCCCAAAGTGCGGGGCTTGGTGGTTGGCTGCCAGGACCCTCACCCGGACCTCCGCCACAGCATACTTCTTGGCATCATTCACCTGAAAGGCCTGGGAAGAAGATGTGGTACAAGCATGGAAGCATGAATGAGGAGCAGAAGACCTGAAATTGTGATCACCAGTCCATCTCTCACATCTGCTACAGGTTCCTCTTCAGAAAACAAGGAAGTACAAGGGATGCAAACTGCACCAGGTGACACCATCAGAAGGGCTGACACTACAATGACTGCCTATAACATTTTGGTTCAGTGTTTGAGCAGAAATGTATTACTTTTATATATAAAAAAATCCCTGTAGTTAGATACAACCATACATTTTTCATAACCCTAAGGAGACCTGTGAAATAGAGTTTAGAGTTCTCCAGTATACGTCCAAAATGAGATACAGAACTTGTAATAGGGTGCAGAACTTATCCTTTTTCCTATACCTCATTCCCTTCTTACCTCCAATGGCAGAACCTACCATGATGCTGAAGCTATACACCGGAGTAGAGATCCGGCTCTCCACTGGCCGCAACATGGTGATGGCCCCGGTGAGGTTGTCCATGTGGAAGTAGCCATGGTCGGTCCCTAGGAAGGGAAGAAAGACACGTATAAGCTTGGCATGTTGGGCATTAAACATCAAAGGAAGACTCAAACAGGTCATCATAGTCCCAATTTCTTGTGAAAGCTAGACTGTGAAGAAAGCTGATAGAGAACGAAAGTTAATTTATTGATGGAGAAGTGAGCTACTAAAAAGACAAATCAATGGAGTAGGTCTCCCTAGAACTCTCCCTAGGAGCTAAGATTACTAAAATGAGACTGATATACTTTGGACATATCAGGAAAGATGTCTCAGTTGAAAATACAATAATACTTGGGAAGGCAGAAGATTGCCTTCTTCCTCCTCTATCTCCTCCTCTTCCTCCTTTTTTTTCTTCTTCTTTCCCATCTTCCTTCTTCTTCTGTCTCGCTTCTTCCTCCTCCTCCTCCTTCTCCATCTCCTCCTTCTCCATCTCCTCCTTTTCCATCTCCTCCTCCTCCTTCTACATCTCCTCCTCCTCCTCCTCCTCCTCCTCCTCCTCCTCCTCCTCCTCCTCCTTCTCCATCTCCTCCTTCTCCATCTCCTTCTCCTCCTCCTCCTCCTCCTCTTCTCCTTCCTTCTCCTCCTACTTCTTCCTTCCCCCTCTTCTTCCTCATCTTCCTCTTCCCCCTCTTCTTCTCCATCCTTCTTCCCTCACTGATTCCCTAGGTTATTTTACATCAGTGGTTCTCAACCTGTGGGTCCCCAGGTGTTTCAGCCTACAGCTCCCAGTAATCCAGGCGAGTTTACTAGCTGTTAGGATTTGTGAGAGTTGAAGGCCAAAACATCTGGGGGCCCACAGGTTGAGAACCACTGTTTTATAGAATCTAACTCATAGAAAATTTGAAATTCTTGTCAATAACATCTGATAGGCTGCAACACTAAGGATGATGATGATCCTCATCTTCATGATCATCATGGTGGATGTGGCCGCTAGACCTCAAGTCATGCCCATCTCCTTCCTCTTGCCACCCAAACACGTTTTTTCTGTAGGACTATTGTTGCCAATGTTGCCAATGACTGCTGTCCCCTCTGTGACCCCCCATCCATCTGGTAAGCTGCAACACCAAGGATGATGATGATCCTCATCTTCATAATCATCATGGTGGATGTGGCCGCTAGACCTCAAGTCATGGCCCATCTCCTTCTAAAGGTGGTTCGTCTGGGTTGTTGTATGTTTTCTGGGCTGTCTGGCCATGTTCCGGAAGTATTCTCTCCTGTCGTTTCACCCACATCTATGGCAGGCATCCTCAGAGGTTGTGAGGTATGGAGAAACTAAGCAAGGAAGGTTTATATATACCTGTGGAAAGTCCAGGGTGGGAGAAGAACTCTTGTCAGTTGGAGGCCAGTGTGAATGTTGTAATTAATCATCTTAATTAGCATTGAATAGCTTCATCTCCTGGCTTCTTCCTGCCTGGGGGAATCCTTTGTTTGGAGGCATTAGCTCCCCCTGATTGATTCATGTCTGGAACTCCTCTGTTTTCTGAGTGTTGCTTCTTATTTACTGTTCTGATTTTTGAGTTTTTTTAATACTGGGAGCCAGATTTTGTTCATTTCCAACAACACAGTGGTTCCTCTTGCCACCCAAACACATCTCTGTTTCTTCTGTAGCACTGCGAGGGAGACGCACTGACCACCACATTCCCAGTGACCACTGCCCCCTCTGTGACCACCCAATCCATCTGGTACCTGCAAGAATGGAGTAGACAACGGGTGTCCTCAGGTCTCTGTCCCCATCTTCTGCATGGATGGCACCAGGCAGGAAGTGGAGGGGTTCTGTCTGCAAGAGACACACATTGGGTCAGAGGAAGGAAAGGCAGGTGTTGTTGAAGTTTCAAACTATATACTAACTTATTTTGAAGATAAAATGCTGGGTTACTTTAAGTATTATAAGTGCCGAGTCACAGTTAACAGTGATTAAGCATGAGGAGAATGAAAACCTGAAGTTAGGTCTTCATTAAGTGTATATAAGACAATGAAAGCATGAGTGGAACATTGCATCATGCAAGTGTATATGAGAACACCAAGAAGAATACGTTGGGGTAAGGTGATGTGCTTGTGTATGGCAATTGGAGGATTCCAAAGAGAGCTGTGAATACTGTAAACAGCTGCAACAAAAGATAAAGCCTTCCTGTGGAATGATGCTCCTGCATTTGCTGTTTATTGAAAGTATTGCCCCCAACTGCCCTCCCTCACCTTGATTTCCCCTTCCGTGATGTTTGTGGTGTAGATGGGGCTGACACACACACTGGTACCATCATGTGACAGGACGTTGCATGGCAGAAACTGGGGATACTGGTCGTCTCCATCCAGGACATTGACTCGGATCCTGGCCGAAGAGTTGTATCTCTCCTTGGTGTTCATCTCCTGTTGCGGAAGGAAAAGGCATGAGCTGAGAGGACACAAATCCTTCCCTACTCAAGTCATTGTGTCCATTGGAATAACTGGGGGCAGGGCTCCCTGAGATTCCAGAAATATCCACAATCAGCATTGCAAGAAGCTTTAAGAGTTTGCTTGGCCACAAGGAGAACTTGATGATTGTGGTGTCCACCTTGGCTCATAGCACCAACTACGAGGCGCATTGAGACAGCAGAATGAACATGGCATGACACCACTTTGTCTGCCTTGGTTCAATGCTAGGATACTCTGAGAGTTGTAGTTTGGTCTAGAGTTGTAGAGGTCTTTCGCCTTCTCTTTGTCATAGAAGGATAAATCCCTTGTAGAACTACATCTCTGAGAGCTCCATACTGGATTGAGTGTTGCATTACAACTCTGGAGAGCAAGGTTTGCATCCCTACTCAGCCAATGAATCCCAACAGGTAATATAGACCAAGTCACACTCTCTCAGCCTCAGAAGGCAGCAAGGGCCAATCCTGTCCGAACAAATCTTGCAAAATAAAAACAAAAAAAAAACCCTCTGATAAGGTCTCCATAAATTGGAAATGACTTGGAGGCGTAAAACAAGAACAATGCAACAGAATTCAACATTATGCTGCACATGCATCAGCAGGATTCTAGTCTGAATATTTTGGGTTAGGTTTGATGGATGCAACTTTATAAGAACATTAAATTAAATGGATTTGGGTTTTTTTTTAAAAAAATGAAAATGGTAATTATTATTGAGCTAAGACCACCACCTGCTGGAAGGAAGGAGAAAGAAAGATACCATCAAGGAAACAGAGAAGATGGAGAGCAACCAAGGCAGGACAGTAGAGAGACACAAAGAGGTTTAGAAGTACATTGGTTTATAAGATTAAGATAATATACAGTTGGCTCTACATGTTCATGTATTCTGTATCCACGACTTGAAAATATTTTTTTAAAAAATATCTATAACATCTGTATTTTGGTTGTGGGGTAGATATTGAGAATTTCTAGCAACACATACATGATAAAAGGTAAAGGTAACGGATTCCCCTGACGTTAAGTCCAGTCGTGACCGACTCTGGGGGTTGGTGCTCATCTCCATTTCTAAGCCAAAGAGCCAGCGTTGTCCGTAGACTCCTCCAAGGTCATGTGGCCACAGGCATGACTGCATGGAGCGCCATTATCTTCCAGCTGGAGCGGTATCTATTGATCTACTCACATTTGCATGTTTTAGAACTGCTAGGTTGGCAGAAGCTGGAGCTAACAGTGGGTGCTCATTCCGCTCCTGGGATTTGAACCTGAGACCTTTCAGTCTGCAAGTTCAGCAGGTCAGCGCTTTAACACACTTCGCCACCGGGGCTCCACATACATGATAGATCTCAGCAAAACAATACAATGCTAATTAGGGTGATTAACTGAAACATTAATGCTGGCTCCCAGTGACAAAGAACTCTTGCCACACCTTGGTCTCTACACAGATATATATTCTTTCCTTTCCTTATTTAGTTTATCCATACCTCACAACCTCTGAGGATGCCTGCCATAGATGTGGGCGAAACGTCAGGAGAGAATACTTCTGGAACATGGCCACACAGCCCGAAAGACATACAACAACCCTGTTGTTGAAGGCTTTCATGGCCTTCACGGGGTTGTTGTATGTTTTCTGGGCTGTATGGCCATGTTCCAGACGCATTCTCTCCTGATGTTTCGCCCACATCTATGGCAGGCATCCTCAGAAGTTGTGAGGTAACAATACAAGCTATGGGGAGATGTCAAGGTGGAGCTGGCCACACCAAAACAGATCAGTATAAACCTGCAACTTTCATGCTTATCATTCACCGTCAGTGGAACAAAACATCCGGGCGTCCCCTGGGCAACGTCCTTGCAGATGGCCAATTCTCTCACTCCAGAAGCAACTCAGGTTGCTCTCAACACGAAAAAAAAGTGGAAGAATGGACCATCAAGTTATTCTAATGCACAACCTTTGGCTCAGTCATGCAGAGGGCAAAGATCAATGTACAAATGCTTCTGCAATGGTGATAGTGGTTCGCTTGGTTTTGCACCAGAGTGAATTGGAGCCCTGGGTGTGCTGTGCAACTCTGTGCGCTGCAGGTTGCCTCACGTGGACCAGGCATCTCCATAGGGCACACCTGAAGGGCGTCCGGCTCAGAAATGACAAACAAGCAAGTGGGATCAAGGCGGGAGAGGTGTGAGCGAGTGGCGGCATTACGGGCCCCACACTAAGCAGGTAGGCCTGGGCACCTTGCCATCTGGAGCGTGGCCCAGGTCCAACGCCAAGGGCAGGTGTGATTGGAGAGCCAGCGAAGGAGGGCACAGGAGGGCACATGCCATTTGGGGAAAGGGGGAAAACTGCAGAGGACGGGGACTTAGGGGGATGGCTCTCTAAACGTGCCAACCTGATCAGAGGGACTGTGGGTTGGGAGATGAGAATCCCCAGCACCTCTCCGAAGGTGCTGCGGCCGCGGCCATGAGGCCTCTTAGGGAAATTAAAAAGGGGGATTTAAGCCATTAAGGCTGAAAGGGGAGCTGACGAGATCATGTCGCCCCCAATTAGCTGGGGAAGAGGGCTTAGGGAGGCCCAGGCGGAGAGGCTAATGAGGGAGGGCAAGGCGGAGGGAGGGAGGGGTGCCTCAAAATAGATGCTAACAAGCAACTTGGAGAGAGATAAACAAACAGAGAGACTGGTGATGGTGGTGATACTGTTGCACCTCAGCACTGGTTCACCACAGCAGGCTGGGTTTAAACAGTTTATTGATAAAAGACAGCAAAGTCTGAATAAAAAGCAGTAAAGAAGGCAAACATCCAAATGCAATGGCAGTCAGTAAAAAGCAATATTCAAACGCAAATGCAGTCAGTCCAAAAGGCTATAATCCAGAGATAAAAGCATTTTGCAGAATATAGTTCCAAGTCTCTGATATAGGAAATTAGTCCTGAAAACAAAGCAACATGAACTTCAGTGTAAAATCCAAAACACAGATTCCAGGCATGAACATAAACGATAATCCTTAGACAAGACGGGAGATGTGCTTCCAAAAATCAACGTCTGAAATCGTCTGAAATCTTTCCCTGTCTCTCCCGTATTTACCCATGTTTACAAGCCAAAAAAGCATTTCTCTGTCCTTGAGTTCCCAAGTGTTTGCTAGCGATTCTAAGGGAACGTCTGGGACGATGAACCTTTAACCTTAACCACGTATCTCTATCGAAGGAAGACTCCTCTGAGTCACTGCCAGAAACACCTGGAACTTATTGATGTTCGAACTCCTGGGAAAGGTCACCCTTATCATTAGCCTGCAGCCTCTCTGACACTTCCAAACCAGAGACTTTAACATTTCCAGCATCAGAGCCTTTGAGATTTCTCTCTTCAGCATTGCTTTGGTCAGCCTGCAAAACCCTCAAACCCCCTTCATCATCAGACTGAACCACAACAGATGCCATCTAGTCTCCTATTCCTCTAAGTCTTCTCCTGTTGTAAATTCACTTTGTATCAGGTTGTGGTCAGTACCAAAATGCTGACCTTCTGCTTTTGGTGCTTTGGTTTGTCTCCAACCACCACCACCATTTCCTTTTTTGTTCCATATTTCTGTATGCAGTCTCCCCACCCAGCCTAATATTCTCCACAAGTCCCACACTCTTAGCCGCAGAAAGATGTGGATATGTTCACCTTGTTGACTACGGTTGTTCTGGAGGACCTAAAGATTACTAGACAGAACACTTTCCCAGGCATTTGTAAGTCTTCCACTAGAATTTGTGGAACAATGTCCATAGAGTCAAACTGGGGGATCTGCAAATGCCTATAGAGAACACACCTCTAGACAGGAAAAGTGTCCCCAACAAAATTCTATGGTCAACGCCCACAATAATTTCTAATGTAGAACAACTTCTGGTAGAGGTTGACCACTGGAGGACCTAGAGTTTCTTAAAGAGTATACGTCTCTAGACATGTGATTCCAGCATGATTCTATGGTCAATGTCCACCAGATTGTATATGTAGAACACCTTCTGCCAGAAGTTGACCCTTAAGTCGCAAAGGAGTACCTAGAGATCCGTAAAGCAAACACTCCTCCAGGCATTTGTAGGTCCTCCCACTCAATTCTATAGTCAACCTCTACCAGAATTTACAACAGGGGTCCCAAACTTTTTAAACAGGGGGCCAGTTCACAATCCTTCGGACCGTTGGGAGGGCCACACTATAGTTGGCCACTGAGCAATTAATAATAATAATAATAATAATAATAATAATAATAATAATAATAATAATAACAGCAATAATAATAAAAAAGAGTGTTGGAAGAGACCTCTTGGGCCATTGAGTCCAATCCGCTTCTGCCTTTGTGCACTGAAAGCACAAGCAAAGCACCGCTGACAGATGGCCACCCAGCCTCAATGTTAATAATAATAATAATAATAATAATAATAATAATAATAAAGAGGGTTGGAAGAGACCTCTTGGGCCATTGAGTCCAATCTGCTTCTGCCTTTGTGCACCGAAAGCACAAGCAAAGTACCGTTGACAGATGGCCACCCAGCCTCAATGTTAATAATAATAATAATAATAATAATAATAATAATAATAATAATAATAATAGAGGGTTGGAAGAGACCTCTTGGGCCATTGAGTCCAACTCCCTTCTGCCTCTGTGCACCAAAAGCACAAGCAAAACACCCCTGACAGATGGCCACCCAGCCTTAATGTTAATAATAATAATAATAATAATAATAATAATAATAATAATAATAATAATAATAATAAGGGTTGTAAGAGAAGAAGAGACCCCTTGGGTCATTTAGCCCAACCCCCTTATGCTCTTGTGCCATGGGGGCTAGATAAATGGCTCTGATGGGCTGCATCCGGCCCCCGGGCCTTAGTTTGGGGACCCCTGATTTACAACATGGAGTAACTTTTGCTGGAGGTTGACCATAAAGTTGAGGACCTAGAGACTCCTAAACAGACATTCTCTAGTTTGGAAAATTAGCAGGATTTCCACAGTTTCCCCACCTTTTCGGGGACCCTGTGTCCTTAAACCTACAAAAGTGGAGAACTTATTATACCTTCCAAGACAAATAGGATCCCATTTGCTGGCAAGGCAATGGATTGGTTTAAACAATCAATAGTTGAACCACTTTTTCCCTTGGGGTGCCCAGAAAAATGGTCCCAAATGGCCACCTCAAACAATGCCATGGCATAGATATTTATTTATTGTATTTATTTCATTTATATAACACTTTTCTCACCCCTAGATATGCCCGCTGCCACCAATGAATTGATTAGGACCATCTACTCTGTGTCCCATGCTCTTTAACATCTACATGAAACCGCTGGGAGAGGTCATCCGGAGTTTTGGAGTTGGGTGTCACCTCTATGGAGATGACGCACAACTCTACTACTCTTTTCCACCTAATTCCAAGGAGGCCTCTCGGGTGCTGGACGAGTGCCTGGCCGCTGTGTCTATCTGGATGAGGAGGAACAAGCTGAAGATCAATCCCGACAAGACAGAGGTCCTCCTGGTCGATCGTAATCCTGACCGGGGTATAGGGTGGCAACCTGTGCTGGACGGGGTTACACTCCCCCTGAAGCCACAGGTCCGCAGTTTGGGAGTCCTCCTGGATTCATCGCTTACGCTCGAGGCTCAGGCGTCGGCGGTGTCTGGGAGGGCCTTCGCACAATTGAGACTCGTGCGCCAACTGCGACCGTACCTCGATAAGGCTGATCTGGCCGGGGTGGTCCATGCCTTGGTCACCTCCAGACTGGACTACTGGAATGCGCTCTACGTGGGGCTGCCCTTGAAAACGGCTCGGAAGTTCCAACTGGTCCAACGAGCGGCAGCCAGGATGTTAACTGGGACCCCTTACAGAGAGAGGTCAACCCTCCTGTTCAAGGAGCTCCACTGGCTGCCATTTATTTTCCGAGCCCAATTTAAGGTGGAGGTGCTTACCTACAAAGCCCTGAACGGTTTGGGACCATCCTACCTCCGTGACCGCATCTCCGTCTACGAACCCACGCGTTCACTTCGGTCATCTGGAGAGGCCCTGCTCGTGATCCCGCCTGCGTCGCAAGCGTGGTTGGTGGGGATACGAGACAGGGCCTTCTCCGTGGTGGCCCCCCGACTCTGGAACACCCTCCCCAAGGATCTCAGACAGGCCCCTACATTGGCAGTCTTCAGAAAGAACTTGAAGACCTGGCTGTTCCAATGTGCCTTCCCAGATTAATAGGAAATCTCCAACACCAAGTCCCATAAGCACTTTATTAGAACTAAGATCGTATATCGCACTCTGCACTTGCCCTAGAAGCCTTATATTTCACTGGTCACATCAGCACTTTTAATCTTGTACCCATTACTCTGGCCCGGCCCAGTTTTATTGTGTTTTAGCGTATTGTTTATTGCTTGTTGTTTATACTGTTTTAATTGTTTTTAATTTGCCTTTTGTTTTGTATTGTTATATTGTGTGTTGAGGCCTTGGCCTTTGTAAGCCGCATCGAGTCCTTCGGGAGATGCTAGCGGGGTACAAATAAAGTTTAATAATAATAATAATAATAATAATAATAATAATAATAATAATCCTCTTGCAATACGAAATTATCTGTGCCCAATGTTTTGTGATAGTTACACTCAAAACAAGGAACTTCTCCAACTCCGGATACAGCCCTTGTGGATGCCCACCCCACACCTAGCCCATGCCGCCCATCTTTCCTCACCACAGCATGAACCACGAATTCCAGGTGCCTCTTGGTCTCAAAATCCAATGTTCTGGCCAGGACGATCTTTCCGCTGTTGGGCAGGTCGATCCGGAAGTACCTGGCATCGGCCTAGAAAGTTGAAACAGAAGAGGCAGAAGGATGCCAGGTAGAGATCATGCAATCCTGGAGAGAGGTGACTATTGGGGTGTCAAAGCGGGTCCCGCATTGCACTTACAGCTATTCAACCTCCTTATCAAGGACTTGGACAAAGATGGCAGGTTGATCACATTTGCAAATGACCCCAAATTAGGAGGGATGGCTAATACGGAAGAGAACAGAATCAGTATCCAAAATTAACATTCACAGATGAGAAAGCTAAGCCAAAACTAAGCAAATGAAGTCACAGTCCAACTCTCTTCTGCTTTGGCCAGACCTCGCCTGGAAGAATAACCCTGCATCCAGTTCTGGACAAAGCAAGTCAAGGAGAATATGGCCAAGATGGAAGGGCTCCAGAAGAAGCCAACCAAAATGATCAAAGGTCTGGAAATCACAAATCTCTGTGAGGACTTATGGATCTGGGTATATTTATTTTGGAGAAGGGAAGGCTGCGAAGGGACATAATAGCCATGTTTGAACATTTGAAATGAGGTCATGTTTGAGGAAGGTCCAGGCTTGTTTTCTGATATTCTAGAGCAGGCATGGACAAACTTTGACCCTCCAGGTGTTTTGGACTTCAACTTCCTCAATTCCTAGCAGCCTACCAGCTGTTCAACAGAAGAAAACTTTTGCTGTAGAGTTCACTGGAGACTCCTTCTCTGGAGCTTCTTATATAGAGGAAGTTTGGCCAACTATAGGGAGGCTTGGGTTGTGTCGTGCTTTGTGGCAAATTGTGGTTGGACTGTATGGCCCTTGGGGTCTCCTCCAACTCTGTGATTCTATGCATCTAATACTGCATACCGTGGGCCAACACTGCAGGGCAGGAATTTGTAGGATCCGTGGTTGCCCTTCCCTCTCACCGCATCACCTCTTGACCTGTAAATCTGGGCACATGTATTCCCATAATCCACGCCCACGGCCATGTCTAACTGTCCTTGCTCCAGGGGGTAATCTCCCACCCACACACCTGGCCTGTTCAGGATGGCTCTGATTGGCTAGCCCAGCACCCGTTGCCATAGTGAAGCGCACAGCGGGAGATCACCGGAACCTCAAACGGCAGTGTACTGTTCACAATCTCTCATTTGAAATACTAGTGAAGGCGCATTTCACAAAATGGCGACTCTCCTTTTGGGGAGATGTTAGGAATAGCATCAGGGAGGCAAAAATTTAAATCCCCACTTGGGGTTCTTATTGTGACCCACTTGGTGAGTCACAATCTCTTGGTCCCACCAAAAATGCAAACGCTACAGTAAGTGTAAATAGTTGAGATTTCAATCATCCCCTGCTGTGTCTAGGAATCTAACAAGGATGCCCACTCTCTCCTATTCTTTTTTGCTCTAGCAATAGAACTGTTGGAAGAATTAATAAGGAAAAAATATTGAAATTCAAGGCATAAATTCAAGGAACGGGCTGTGGCGCAGGCTGGTGAGCAGCCAGCTGCAGCCAGCTGCAACAAATCACTCTGACCAAGAGGTCATGAGTCCGAGGCCAGCTCAGAACCTGCGTTTGTCTTTGTCTTTGTTCTATGTTAAGGCATTGAATGTTTGCCTTATATGTGTAATGTGATCCGCCCTGAGTCCCCTTCGGGGTGAGAAAGAAGGGCAGAATATAAATACTATAAATAATAAATAAATAAAAACTAAAAATACTGAGCATGAAGTAAATTTACTTGCAGATGATGTTTTATTATTCTTAGCAAACCCAAAACATTGTTTGGGACAAATGCTATTAATTCTGAGGAAAGTTTCAGCTATTTTCAAAACTCAAAATAAATTATGATAAAACAAAATGTTAACTATAATGTCCAAGGAAGATCAATTAGATCCTAGCAGCAGAATCATTAGCAGAATTGATGGGGGAAATATTGAAATTCAGGATATAAGAATTAAAAGATACTGAGCATAAAATAAATTTATTCACAGATGATGTTTTATTATTCTTATCAAACCCAAAAGAATGTTTGGGATTAGCTGCAATTAATTTTGAGGAAAGTTTCAGATATATTCAGGACTTAAAAATAAATTATGGTAAAGCAAAGATATGAACTATAAACATAGGCATGGAAGATCAATCAGATCTTTAAAAGTGTCCTCTTTAAGAATATCTAGGTCCCCCATCATGACTTTAGGCCCCATGAGAACATAGCTCTAGGAATTGTATGGTCTAATACAGGCAAGGGCAAACTTCAGCCCTCCAAATGTTTTGGACTTCCACTCCTTCAATTCCTAACAGCCTACCTGACCCAAGTATTACAATCTAGTAAATATGGTTTATATGCTTTGGAAAGCATAGAGAATGGTTAACCCCACTTTGGTGTTTGTTTTGCTGTCATGCCCTTGTTCAGAAGATTCCACCTCACTTTCTGTCTCTGTGAGAATTGGATTTTGAAAAATGTGTCTTGTTGTTCTTGGCAATGGGTTGGACTGGATGGCCCATGAGCTCTTTTCCAACTCTATGATTCTAAGGATTGGAGATAGATTCAGTGGAGACTCCTTATCCCTCTGATAACATCTCTTCAAGGAGTAATTTCCCTTCCAAGGAGCAGATTTCTCTCACTTCCTATTGTCTCATTCTCATTCTTAACTATGAGTCATATGTAAGTCGAATGTCTGTAACTTGCGGGTAGACTGTAGGTATGTATGTGTGTGTGTATACACACACATACAGATATACAGATAGATATCTCTCTCCCTTTGAATGAATTCATGGAAACAGACCAGTCTCCTAGACCGTTACTCTTGCTGTGGTCATCAGAGGAGGTTTGCAGGCTGCGGCAGGGACTCACCGATGTGCTGTCAATGACGTACATGAGGGTGTCCCCATCGGCATCCTCCGCCTGAGTGCTGAAGACCACTGAGTGAACAGCCGCCAGCTGAGAGCAAAGAATGAGAGAGGGAGGGTTGGGTTAGGGAGCAAAGAGCAACCTATCAACCTATGAAAAGGTTAAGCATCCCATATCTGAAATGTTTAGGATGAAAAGTTTGAGGTCTTTGATTTTTTCAGATTTTGGAATTTCTGAATATTTACCAAATATGGGCCAACTTCAGACCTCCAGGCTTTTTGGACTTCAACTCCCACCATTCCTAACATCCAGTAGGCTTTTAGGAATTGTGGGAACTGAAGTCCAAAACTCCTGGAGGGCCCAAGTTGGCCCATGCCTGGCATACTGTCCATGCACATTTGCGGTTTTGACTATTGTGCATTTAATTACAATGTTATTTCTAGGAATCTTTAGGAGACTCCAGTGTGATTCTACAGTCAAATGTGGAGGAATGGCTGTACAAACATAAGGGGACATTTTGAAGATGAGACTCTGGTTATTATTGTTGTTGTTATAATTACACCATGCAACACGATTTTGGTTCCTGGGTTATAAATGCCATTTTCTAATTGTTTCTATCATAAAAGCATGGACAAAGTTTATTAAACTGCAAAATTGTGGGACATCCTGCAGCACATTTTGCTCTAGTTTTTCAATGAATCTCTCATAGAGTCTCAACTAATTCAACATAATTTGTGGCAGCCACAAAAATTAAGTTTCTGGAGTATAACACCTATTTTCAAAGTAAGGACAGCACAATTAAACAGGAAATAACACTTTCAAACCAGGAACAGAAGATTTTTCAAATTCTGTTACGTAATGTTATTATTATTACTATTATTATCACAACAGAGCAAGAAGAGCAAAAAAAAGAATTAAATATAAAAGTTATAAGATAAAAGTATTTGCAGATGATGTAGCGATAGTGTTAGATGATCCCTTGTATACAGATAAAACATTTGAACTCTTTTCGGAAAGAACATGGAAAGATGTCAGGATTTAAAATCAATAAGGAGAAAATAACTGTTTTGACTAAGTATTTGACTAAAATGGAACTAAAAACTTGAGAAACATGCACAAAATGTCAAATATTTGGGAGTTAATATCCCTTTAAAATTTTTAACTTATTTCATGATAATTATGATAAAAAGAGGCTAAGGTGGAAGGGTCACTTACAGATAGAATTTCAGCTGTAAGGGTGAATGTATTACCTATGATGTTGCTCTTGTTCCAAATGTTATAATCAATGGTATTCCATTTAAATAATGACAAAAAGATTTGTCAACCTTCATTTAGCAACCAAAGAGATCCAGGGTAAGAGCTAAATATTACAAGATGATAAAAAAAGAGGAGGAATGGGTCTTCCTAACTTGGAAACATATCATCATGCTTGTTGTTTCTCATGGTTGAAAGATTGGTTAACATTGAGAAACAAAAGATTATTATTACTATTAGAACTAGATGATCTGAAACTTGATCTGAAACTTGCAGTTTGAAACTGCTTTATATGGTCAACGTAGATTCATATAATGCAATTCAATGCAGTTATACTACATTACATGAGTCTACACTGACCATATAATGCTGTTTTAAACTGTGTTGTATGGCATTGTAGATGGGGGCCTTACTCTCTATCTAGGAGAAAATAATGGAGAAAATTGTTTTATTTGCATCCCACCACAATCTGTTATTGTCGTTGTTGTATCAGCAGAGGAAAAGAGGATATGGAGTTGTTGTTGTTGATTATTGGAAGAAGAGAAGAGGGGCAGGGTCATGCCTTTCTCAATAGGCTCAGATAAAAGCAAACTGCTACATCCTTTCCTAGCTTGCCTCTTTTGCCCCATTGATAATATCTTTTGTCATCTTGGCCAAATTTTGATAACCTAGTTTTCATCTCTTTCTGGGTATGGACTCACCTCGCTGATGTTCTGGGTCATAATGCTGTCTTCATGAAAGCGTGGCTTGTTGTCATTCTCATTCATCACTTGGACTATGATCCTGTATTCGACCTGAGAGCAAAGAAGGAGTAAGTATCAGTGTGGTTGCCTGAACTTGACCTACTTTGCTGGGAGTAATAGGAACAGGGAAACCTGTACTAGTAGGAAAGTGATGCTTGTGATGACTCATGGGCCTTGTAGTCCTGTTCCTAGTACTATTGTGGCAGACGAAGAGGAAAACATGGGGTTTTCGCCGATTCAGCAAGAGCCGGAGTCCCTTCACCTGCAGGATGTTGATGTTTGCCCTCAAGAATTCAGCCAAACAGGCCTTGGGCAGAACTCCCCTCCGTTTCCCAGGAAGGAATCTTATTCTAGAGAAAGGGGAGTCAGAGAAGCCCAACGGAGGAGTTTACGCATAGCAGCCAAACATCAAGCTGATTAGGCCTGCTTCCCTTGGGAAATTCTAAGGAGTCACACATCTGGACAAAGTTGGGTTTCGCTTCTCGTTCTCTAGGGAAAGAGTTCTGTTGGCAGGAAAACGAGACCCAATATAGGTGTTTGGCGCGAGGGATTCTTTGCGGAGTCAATTGATCACCTTCAGGAGAGAGATCGTGTGTGGACTTCGTACCCCAGTTCCTTGCTTCCCGGATCAAGCTTCAAGCCTTGCCCTGCCTCGCGGTTTTACCACGGACCCTGCTTCATGCTTCATGTTTTGCCTTGTCTCCAGTCACGGACCTAGTCAAGAATCAAGTTTATTTCCAGCCTTGTTGTCAAGCTTCATTGGACTCTAAGACTCTGTTATTTCCCCACACTATTGCTTGGCAAAGTGTGTGTTTCGGTCAAGTGGATTAAAACTTTGAACTCTAATATCATTTATTGGACAATACATTTTTGGACTATATTTGACCTCATTTGAAAGGTCTGCTTCTGAACTATATTCTTCACTTGTTTTTATTGATTTTATATATTTCTTTAATAAAGATATTAGATAGAGACTGGCCTCTGTGTAAGGTTATTGGTGCCCAGCAGCCAGGGACCTGACATGCTAGTTTTCTACTGCTCCAGAGACTAAGGCATGGAGGAAGAGATTTAAACTTCAGGAAAAATTCCACCTAAACATTTGCAGATGATATACTGATAGTTTTAGATGATCTCTTGTATATGGGTAGAAGTTTGAACTCTATTCCTGTTTGACTATGGAATGAGCCGCTTCCTGGGAGTCCAGTGGAGTCTCCTTCTCTGAAAGTTGTAGAGGGTGGATGACCATCTGTCGAGAAGGATTGGATAGTTCTTCCTGACTATCAGAAAGGGGTCAGACTGCATGGCTCTTGTAGTCCCTTCCAACCCTAGGATTCTATTATTCTGTATTACAAAAAAAAGCAAAAAGCGGGACACCTCTAGAGTTAAAATGTTTCAAAAAAATCACAATTTTGTACCGGTGAGAAACCATCTTCCGTACAAGTGAAGGACACCATCAAAACAGGGGTTTCCAGCACCTGAAACATAAAACAAAGAAACAGGTGTAGCTGCAGGGTCTCATGCTTTGCAATGCCAGGGATTTGGATACTGGAGGTGTTGGACATAACTAAAATATCTGCCTTTAGTGTTTTTTTCAAGTGAAATATAGAGCTGGGATGAGCCATGAAACTGAGAAGGAAGATAAACAGTCCATAAAGAGTTACTTTAGCCAAAGGAGCCACCAACCCCCAGCACTTGTTGTGGTCCAAACTACTCACAGTACTGACCAAAACAGATAGAGCCTATTCTAGACATCAGTATTTCATAGGAAATTAGAATTATGGAGACATGGCACATAAGCAACATCTACTGCATATCTGAGGTCTATATGACCAGCATAGAATGGATCCAGAGCTTGTTTGTTGTTTAGAAGGATGTTCTCAGGGTCTGACACTGTATGTAGCCCTAACTTCTGGTTGTTTCATAATATGGCATTTATAGCATTTGCAGTATTGCAGAAATGAGAGAGCACAGCGAAACAATGCAGGCCATGGATGAGATCTTAGCTAGTATCCAACAAGAGTTAATTAGGTCAATTGCAACAGACCATAGCCATTTGGATTAGTAACCACTGATGGCCTTTTTACCAGTGACAAATTGACCTGACCCCTTTCAAGGGTTCATCTACATTGTAGGACAGGCATGGGCAAACTTGGGCCCTCCCTCCAGGTGTTTTGGACTTCAACTCCCACCATTCCTAACAGCCTACCAGAGGTTAGGAATGGTGGGAGTTGAAGTCCAAAACACCTGGAGGGAGGGCCCAAGTTTGCCCATGTTTGATGTAGAGCCAGCCCAAGTTGACATCACTCATAAACTTGTCGTTTGGACAGTCAACCCAAAGGCCAGTTGTGTTGGATTATGGTTGTATGTGTATGAAATGTAAATCAAGTGTTTCTACAGTTTAGCAAGAGTGTGTGTTTAGTAATGAAACAGTTAACAGCAGGCTAGTTTGACAGACAGCCTGCTGTGACCTATGGGGACCTTTGGAGGTCGGAACTTCCTGCAGACTGAGGAATGTGTTTCTTATCTCGTGTGTGTTGAGCTGTGCTTGCCGAGGTGAGAGGCTAAAGAGAAATGCCAGCTCAGAGTGACAGCTTTTGCTGTGCTTTGTAAATATGTATTATAGATATTGAATAAATGTTTGGACTTTAGACTACAGATGTCTTTGGGCCTGACATTGAACAGAGGAATTGGTGTGACAGACGATTGCAACCAATTCATCAGGGTGCTAATCTGGAGAAGATGATCGATGGAGTTTGAAGAAACCCACCCAGCACCCACCCTGACCCCTGACTCTGCATCATCCCTGTTAATGTGGGATTTGTGTATTGGTAGTGTTTAAATGAAATTTGTGTCTGGCATGTATTGCATACTGATTGCATCACCCAGAGTATGCTATAGTCTATAAAGAGTTAATTACTGAGAAGCTGTGTTGACCTTGATGTGTGGCTGGAACCAGGGAGTGTCCAGAGACAAGTGTGTTTGTATATTACTGATTGCATCAGTTGAGATCTTGCTCTGTTCTGAGTTGTGTCTGCCTAGAGTGAAAGCCAAGTCCTGTGTTCATCTGCAAGTCTGTTTGTCTTGTACAGTAAAGCTTTGTATATATTTTTAACATTGTCTCTGACGTCTCTTCGTTCTCCGCTCCATTGACAACATACAACTGCTGCTACGCTGCGAATTACTCTGACAATCCCATATTGACAAGTTGGGGGTCAACCCACCTCTTTGTCCAGCACCTTCTCCTCCGAGGCGTTCAACCGCACCGTCTTCCCATCCAGGTAGAACCAGTTGGCATCCATGCCACTCAAGGTCAGCTGCACGGTGCTGCTCTCCGGGTCGCCAAACACCGACAAGTGGGAGACCAAAGTGCCGTGTGGACTGTTCTCCGGGATTTCGGTGAAGATGTTGCTGCCCCCGCTGCACTGGTCGGCTACCACTGCAGGCACCATGAAACAAAGACAGAAAGAAAGATTCACTATTATCGTATGATCATAGAATTGGAAGGGATCTCTAAAGGTACAATCTCTTCTTACGGACAGGCAGAATCAAAGCTGTCAGGGTTCCCCATACAAAAGGCACTTGGGTTCATGCCGATCCCTGGATTCTGCAGCCTCCAAATCCTGATCTTTAAATGCTTTGAATGCGATTTCCTGTTATATTGCACTTTATTGTCCATTTCAACTGTGAAATTACCTTCCCCATTTGGCACATTCTGCACTGGGTTCTATGAATTAGTCTCCTGTTTTAATATTGTATGTGTTTCATGTCTATTTTAACGATTGTTTTTACTGATATTGATGTTTTTATTGGTATAATTGTTTTATTGCTGTGTTATTGATATTTATTGTTTTATCGGGCTAGGCCCCATGTAAGCCACCCCAAGTCCCTTCAGGGAGATGGGGCGGGGTATAAAAATAAAGTTGTTGTTATTATTATTATTATTATTATTATTATTATTATTATTATTATTTCTAGGGGGTTGGACTGGATGGCCCATGAGGTCTCTTTCAACCCTAGGATTCCATGATCTGTTGCATGCACTTTTAAAACTGCTATTTTCATCTGCTCTTCCTGCTTCTGGGCCAGGCTGTGGTGCAGGCTGGTGAGTAGCCAGCTGCAATAAATCACTATGACCAAGAGGTCGTGAGTTCGAAGCCAGCCCATGTCTGAGTGAGCACTCGACAATTAAAATAGCAGAAATGTGATATGACAACTGTATGACTAAATGACAGACCCTTTTGGACTTGAAATATATATTTATATGCATAATTATGTAGGTTTTTAAGGTTCTTAATCTTAATGTAATTTTTTTATTTAAATGGATTTTTAATAGTGACGTAATTTGTTTTTATGTATGTCTTTATATTGTAAGACGCCCGGAGTCTCCTGATGGGTGAGAAGGGTGGGGTAGAAATGATCTAATAGATAATAAATAATAAAATAAAATAATAGCCCTGCTCATTGTTGACCTAAGCAAGCCGAAAGGTAGTTGCATCTATCAAGTAGGAAATTTAGGTACTGCTTATGCGGGGAGGCTAACTTAACTAATTTACGACACCATAAAAATCATCCATCAGCTTTGTTAATCCAACTGCATGCCTTGATCCAAAATTATATCCAAATCTTCTGAAACTTGTGCCACTGAGACAAAGAAGAAACTGACATTCCCAGGATTTGTACAGCCAATTTGTATTTCTTCATCAGTCAAAATAGATACAGTAGAGTCTCACTTATCCAACACTCGCTTATCCAATGTTCTGGATTATCCAACGCATTTTTGTAGTCAATGTTTTCAATACATTGTGATATTTTGGTGCTAAATTCATAAATACAGTAATTACTACATAGTAATTACTTAGTAATTACGTAGTAACTACTTTTTCTGTCAAATTTGTTGTATAACACGATGTTTGGGTGCTTAATTTGTAAAATCATAACCTAATTTGATGTTTAATAGGCTTTTCCTTAATCCCTCCTTATTATCCAACATATTTGCTTATCCAACGTTCTGCTGGCCTGTTTACGTTGGATAAGTGAGACTCTACTGTATATAGAGATCTAAATGCATTACCTTAACAAAAACAATTAATATACATACAACAATTGCGTTTACCTCTAGGGTTTAGAAAAGGCAATATGTACTCTATAGCAAATGCATTGTGTTCAATCTCTTAATACTGAAGATATGGTATTGCTATTGATTGGAAGGTATCAGTGTTTACAAAATTTATGAGCATCACAGTGAGTATTTACTCTATAAATTCTTGAAATTGAAAGTATAGAATTGCATGACTTTGAGAAAAACTATGAACACAGAGAGGCACAAATACCAAGTGATGTAGCAGCTTAAACGACTGGTTTAAAATATACAATTTTCCATTGGGGATGGCAGTGTTTTCGTAACAATATTTATGAATGCAGAGTCAGCTTGTGAAGCCATAGGAACATCTGAGGAATGGGGAAGCCTTGCAAACCCTAATGTGATTTAAACCCTTAATCCAAAGCAGCTTGCGGAGAGCTTTTCCTTCTGTCCACAAAAGGTTTCGGGAATTATTCATTAATGATTTCCACCTCCCTCCTTCTCCCAGTCTGGTGTCACTCCGTCTAGCACAACGGCACGCATTTGAAGGGCAGGTGGGGATACAAGGGTGGCCTTTTTTGCATCACACACACAATGGGACTTCCATATACCTAGCACATCCCCGGAGCTTTTCACTTCTGGTTGTGATTTATCATTGATTTTTGGTCCATCAGTCTAACCATTGAAAATATGTTATTTCACAGAATCATACAAGGGTTGAATGAAAAGTAATGCCTCCACCTTCGTAACTCCTCAGCAGATAGCAGTCCTGGTCTGCGGCAGGTCCTGGCTTCCTCAGGAGACTCTCCTCTACAATTAGTTCCATTTGGCGGGAAGCCTTGGCATTGAACGGTTGTGTTGTTAAAGTGCCAAGTATGGAAGCCTGTGCAAACGAGAAGCCTTAGCATTGAACGGTTGTATTGTTGAAGTGCCAAGTATGGAACCCTGCGCAGATGGGGAAGCCTTAGCATTGAATTGTGTTGTTAAAGGGCGAAGTATGGAACCCTGCGCAGATGGTCGGTCAATGTGACTTAAGCAACGTGCAGTCACTGAATTCTTGACTGCAGAAGGTTTCACCCCAAAGGAGATTCACCAGAGAATTCAAGCTGTTTATGGTGATTGTGTTGATGTGATTCCTGTACATCATTGGGCAAGTAAGTTGAAAGATGTTGAGGTGGGAACATCTGACTTGCGTGACAAACAAAGAGTTGGGCAACCACCGAGTTTCACAAGCAAAAGGTTGATGGATTGATTCGGGACGATCGTCGTATCACTCGGAGATAAATATCCAGCATCATCAGCATCTCACAAGAACGTGTGGGCCACATGATTGCTTTGCTTGGCTATCGGAAGATCTGTGCACAATGGGTCCTGTGAGACGCTGGTTGCGGAAACAGAGTGTTGACTTCTTCTGTGACGGCTTCAGAAAACGTGTTCATTATTGGTAGAAATGTATCCAATTGTCTGGTGATGATGTAGAAAAGTGAACAGTGGTAGTTAAAGAGCACATTCTAAGAATTATTTCTGCATTTGACTTAATAAAATATTCCCAATGCAAACCAAAGAAATGAAGGTGGAGGCATTACTTTTCATTCAACCCTCGTATAAACTCAGATTTGGAAGAGATCCCCAAAGACCACCCAGCCCAACCCCTTCTGCTAAGCAGGTAGACACAATCTGAGCCCTCCATACAGGTGGCCACCCAACCTCTGCATAAAAACCTCCAGTGAAGGAGGCGTCACCAGACTCTCAGGTAGCATATTCTACTGTTGAACAGATATCACTGCCAGGAAGTTCTTCCTGATGTTTAGATTGAATCCTTTCTCCTGCAGTTTGAATCCATGACTCAGTTGTGCTCTAGTCTCCCAAGCAGCAGAAAACAAACTACAGTACAGTCTCACTTATCCAACATAAACGGGCTGGCAGAACGTTGGGTAAGTGAATATGTTGGATAATAAGGAGGGATTAGGAAAAGCTTATTAAACATCAAATTAGGTTATGATTTTACAAATTAAGCACCAAAACATCATGTTATACAATGAATTTGACAGAAAAAGTAGTTCGATACGCAGGAATGCTATGCAGTAATTGCCATATTTACAAATTTAGCACCAAAATATCATGATGTACTGAAAACATTGACTACAAAAATGAGTTGGATAATCAGGAACGTTGGTTAAGCGAGACTCTACTGTACTTACTTTTGTCCTCAATGGAACATCCTTTCAGATACTTAACCATGGCTCTGATGTCACTTCTCAACATTTTCGTCTCCAAGCTAAACATCCCTAAGCTGTTCCTCAAAGGAAGTTGTGGTTTCCAGACCATTGATCATTTTGGACACTTTCCAGCTTGTCAATATTATTCTTGAATTCCGATCCCCAGAATGATTCCAGGTTTGGTCTGATCAAAGCAGAATTGAGTGATACTATGCAGGCCTGTAGCCCGAAAATGGCTCTTTATTGGTAATTTTAAAATGTAAAAGTTTTTCCTTGACATTAAGTCCAGTCCCATCCAACTCTGGGTTTTGGTGCTCATCTCCATTTCTAACCCAAAGAGCCGGTGTTGTCCGTAGACGCCTCCAAGGTCATGTGGCCACTGGAATGACTGCATGGAGCGCCGTTACCTTCCCGCCGGAGCAGTACCTATTGATCTACTCACATTTGCATGTTTTCGAACTGCTAGGTTGGCAGAAGCTGGGGCTAACAGTGGGAGCTCACCCTGCTCCTCGAATTCAAATTGCCAATCTTTCAGTTAGCAAGTTCAGCAGATCAGTGGTTTAACCCACTGCGCCACCAGGTTACAAAAGAATCCCAGAATTCCAGCTGGAAACACTTGAAAACTGTGTTGATACACTTTGAGGTTCCATCGATACACTTCATGAATACTCAAGAGTACAAGTCCATTCAGTCTTTCTTGCCCCATTGGGTTTCTTGTTTATGTTTTCAAATATTTAAGAGTTGTAGCTGCTGACAATGGCAATGTTGTAGATATCTGAAGATGTTGCTTCACATTCGGAAAAAATTGTCCGTCAAAGACAAGATAGGCTTGCAGTGCTTTTGATGCTTTTTCTGCAGGTGCAATCTTTCTCAATTTTCTACATCACAGGTCAAACTCTTCTATCAGAGTGTCGGTATTTTCAAAGCAAAGTGTTGGTGAAGTTGCCTGGAAGTTGCTTTTACAAGTTTGCCTTGAACAGTTGCAAGGAATCCCCACTTCTCCGCCCATAGATTCCACCACTGATCTTGCATCCACCAAAACTGACATCAGAATGGGACTTAAATTTAAATACAATTTACGCGGTTTCCAGGTATATAACAAGGCATGAAAGCAGCTGTGGGTCATTTTGTACACAGCTGTCTTACTGTGCAATTGTCTGCTAGCTTGAGTTGCTGTTCTGAGCCTTGAAGTCCTGTTAGATGCTGTCAGTGTTACCTTTTGTCCACCTGACTCCAGGAGAGACCTCAACGTCTCTCAAAGCAACAGAACGTTTGTTATTGCTAGAACTACCATAGCTCAGTGCTATTGAATCCTGGGGGTTCTAGTTTTTACAAACATCCGAGATTCCATAGCACTGAGCCGAGGTAGTTTGCATGGTATGAAATGAAACTGCCTCAATTCTCCAGTGCAGATGCACCCTAAGCCCTGGGGGCCTGGTGCCCCCCAACGAAGACCACCTACCTTTGTGGCAAAGGAAGAACATGTTGATAGCAAGGAGGAGAACTCCACATGTCAATGGCGGCATATTTCGCATCCGGGCGGCCCGGGTTTGGGGAGAGCTGTTCTCACATGCAGGACGAGAGTTGCGAGTTCAAGGCCGCTGCCACAGGTTTCCTAAAAAAGAGGGATAAAAACTATACATCTGAATGGGATATTCAATGTAAGAATCAATGCAAGAAAGGGGTTCCCCAAAGGCCATCTAGTCCAACCTACTGCTCGATGCAGCATCTCCAAACCAAGCATCTCCTGGAGAGAATTATCCAGCCATTCAGAAGACGGGTTCCATTGTCTTACCATCAATGTTCAACCAAAATCTGTCCCCCTCTCACTTCAAGCCAAAGGTGTGTCTACACTCTGGATGTCGCACCTCAGCCTCAATTCACCTTGCTCTGACACACAAACTGTACAGCAGGTTTAGGTCTTTTCAGTTTATTAAAGATATATGGTAAAAAGTTCTTCAAAAAGCAAAAGTAAAATCTCAAAAGTCAGTTACAAAATATAATCTGGAAATATGAATCAGGAACTCATAAAGAATAAACAATTAGTTATTTTTTATCCTGCATTACATTTGACATGGTCTGAACTAAGGTCTACGTACAAGGTTCTTGGAAGAATGGAATTGAGTAGCAGCTATATATTTTAAGCTTGTATAATGTGTTTTTATTAATTGCTGTTAATCGTTTTAGATGTGTTGTTGATTTTTATTGATTGTATTTGGGCATTGAATTTTGCCAGTTGTTGTAAACCGCCTTGACTCCCCTTGGGTGAGAAAGGCGGGATAAAAATGTTGTAAATAAATAAAATAAATAAACAATGTCCAAAGAAAGTGTGGAAAAGTCCAAGGAACATGGATACATAGACTGCAAGATAATCCAAGACACGGCAGGAAAACTAGAGCTTGCTTATCCGATGAAAGAAAGTTGCTTTGACAACGGCTTTTTTCCCAAATGTCCCCTTTTAACACTCTTTGCAAAACATGAAAGCATTCCTTTGCCCTCTTGGCTCCCCCCGCCTGTTTGCAATTCTAGTACTACGCCCGCAATTCCAAGTGGTCAGCTCGATCTAAGGAGTCCATCTCATCAAGGTCAGCTTGCTCATTATTTCGCTGGGACTCATTATCAGACTGAGAACTTTCTATCCTCAATTCCTCCTTCCCCAAGTGTTGTAGATCAGCCATCATGGCCTGTATTCCATCAAGAGATGGAGTTGGAAACAGATGATGCTGAGGATTTTGCAGACCTTTCTGCCCCGGACCATAACCCCATGGACTTGCAGCTGCCTGATATGGTTGTTTCAGAAGAACCTCTAATTGGCAAACATTCCGAAGTCTCCTCAGCGTTACCCACACCAGATGGTGTTGACCTGGGTGAAGATGAGACTTTTAATCGGAAGGAATTTGTTACAAAAGATAGGAGCAGGAGAGAGGGAGTGAGACGGAGCCGAAGATCAGTTCTCAAGTCGGAAGGCTAACTTTCCCATGGGAAGTTTTTGTGAGTCCTATACCCTTTAATTTTACAGACTTGGGATTTCTTAAAAGTGCCCCTCACTGTATTCTCATTGCGGTGTCAACTTTGCCTTTCCTCGGAAGAGGTTCCAGTTTCCAGCTCCCTGCCTTGTCTCCTGACTCCGTGCCAAGTTCCCAGTTCCAGACGAGCTGCGTCGTGACTCTCGAGTAGACCTCGCCTTTTTCCTTGTTCGTGAATTGAGATTGACTCTGCCTTGTTTACCTTGCTTTCTTGCTCCTGCTACAAGACTGTTCGAGTGGATTTAAAGTTTGCAGATTTGCAACGCTGTGTTCCTGCTAATGTTTCATGGACAAACTTTGATTTCTTGGAGGAAGCTATCGAGTTTTCACTTGTGGATTACGATTTGGACATTGCTGAACTCTTTCTGAACTGCAATTGACTATATATTAAGGACTATTTCTTACTCTGACTTTCCACCTTAAATACGCATAGATATATATATATTGCTTCAATAAACGGCTTGTGTGTTATATTGGCTCTGGTCTGGTTTTCGAGTGCTCGCGCTGCCTTGGGGTGCAACACCAAGTCAGTGTGCACCTGGATGGCTTCAGTAGTTTCAGAGTCATCAACACCAACCCTCCCTGTGGGAAACTGAACTTGCACTCTTTGTTCCTCATCTTCCAAAGTTACAAGCCTTTCGGGGAGATCTGAACCTGAACCCCTGTTTCCTCATCAGAGTCAATCCCAGAATCCTGCTAAGTCACAACAGTGGAATGAATGCAGTTTGTCACCACTTGAACTGATATGGTTCAATGCTATGGGGTGCCTGGAGTTGTAGTTGGGGAGGCAGGAGCACCCATTGGTTAAGAACACAAAAAACCGTGTAAATCAGTGGTGCTCAACCTGTGGGTCCCCAGATGTTTTTGGCCTTCAACTCCCAGAAACCCTAACAACTGGTAAACTGGTTGGGATTTCTGGGAGTTGTGGGTCAAAACACCTGGGGACCCCAGGTGTAAAGCTTAAGAAACATAGCCCAGGATAGTAAAGGATTGAGCCATGGCTGTTCAAATGGTGTCAAACTACATTTGTTCCAACATATAGATGCAAGTAGTCCAAGTAGCCCCAGATGTGATGATGCAGTTAGCTCAAAGCCGAAAGGAAGGCTAACGGCCGACGTTGCTGGAGGTGAAGGACGAATCCGATGTTCTAGAGATCAACACACTATAGGAACCTAGAATGTAAGATCTATGAGTCAGGGCAAACTGGATGTGGTTATTGGTGAGATGTCAAGATTAAAGATAGACATTCTGGGAGTCAATGAACTGAAATGGACTGGAATGGGCCACTTCACAAAAGATGACCAACAGATCTACTACTGCAGACAAGAGGAACACTGAAGAAATGGAGTAGCCTTCACAGTCAATAATAAAGTTGCAAAAGCAGTGATTGGATACAACCCAAAAAATGATAGAATGATCTCAATTCGAGTTAAAGGCAAGCCATTTAACATCACAGTGATCCAAACATACGCCCCAGCCACAACTGCTGAAGAATCAGGTATGCAGATGATACCACTCTGATGGCCGAAAGCGAGGAAGAGCTGAGGAGCCTTATCACCAAGATGAAAGAAGAAAGTGCAAAAGCTGGGTTACAGTTAAACGTCAAGAAAACCAAGATCATGGCAACTACACCTATTGATAACTGGCAAATAGAAGGAGAAAACGTGGCGGCAGTGACAGACTTTATATTTCTAGGCGCGAAGATCACTGCAGCCAGGAAATCAGAAGACGTTGACTTCTTGGGAGGAGAGCAATGGCCAACCTTGACCAAATAGCGAAGAGCAGAGACATCACACTGGCCACAAAGGTCCGCATAGTCAAAGCCATGGTCTTCCCCATAGTGACCTATGGATGCGAGAGCTGGACCATAAGGAAGGCTGAGCGAAGGAAGAGAGACGCTTTTGGACACTGGTGCTGGAGGAAAATCCCGAGAGTGCCTTGGACCTTGGCAAGAAGATCCAACCAGTCCATCCTCCAGGAAATAATGCCCAGTGGCTGCTCACTGGAGGGAAGGAGATTAGAGGCAAAGATGAAGTGTTTTGGCCACATCATGAGAAGACGGGAAACCTTGGAGAAGATCATGATGCTGGAGAAAATGGAAGGAAAAAGGAAGAGAGGCCGACCAAGGGTGAGATGGATGGATGGATCCTTGAAGGGACTGGCTTGACCTTGAAGGAACTGGGGACGGAGACGGCCGACTGGGAGCTCTGGCCTGGACTGGTCCAGGAGGTCACCAAGAGTTGGAAACGACTCAATGACTGAGCAGCAGTAGATGCAGCCAGTTATTTAGAAAACGCCTGACTCTATCGTTGCTAAAAAGAGAGGATAATGTTTCTTTGCTTGTTTGGGGGTGGGAAAGTGCAAATCGTCTTGAATAACTGTGTGTCACGACCCAGGCTGCAGAGCACCAATAACCAAACACAGAGGCCAGAATCTATCTAATATCTTTATTAAGGAAATATATAAAGTTAATAAAAGCAAGTGTAGGAAATAGTTCAGAAGTAGACCTTTCAGGAAAGGTCAAAATTAGTCCAAAGAAACAATGTCCAATATGAAATATTAAGGTCCAAAGTTATAATCCAATAACCGAAACACCCACTTTGCCAAGCAAAGTGAGGGGAGATGACAAGGTTCTTAGTCCAAGGAACTTGATGTAAGGCTAGGAAGTAAACTTGATTCTTGGAACACAAGGCTTGATACAAGGCAACAAGGTACAAGGAACAGGGACAAGATCCGTGGTAAATACTTGGCAAGGTCCTGGAAAGCAAGGCAAGGTCCGTGAAGCAAAACAAGGCTGGAAACGTGAACGAAGGCTTGGAAACGGGAACGAAGGCTTGGAAACGAGAGTAGCGCTGTCCACACACAACCTACTCCAGTTGCTGACGAATTGACTCCGCAAAATTCCTTCAGGGCAAAGAACCTAAATAGGGTCTTGTTTTCCCACCAAAGAACACTTCTCTGGGGAACCAGAACCGAAAGTCAATCTCTGTGTCCAGATGCATGACTCCCTAAAATTTCTCATGAAAGCAGTCTTAATCAGCTGAATGCCTGGCTGCGATTCTCAGGCTTCTGCGACTAGCCTGTTGAACTCCTTTTTGTTGTTGATAATAATCATGGCGAGAAAATGGGGGAGATTTTGACTCAGGGCTTGTTTGGCAGATTTCTGGAAGACAAACCTCTTGCAGGTGCAAGGGCTCCAAATCAGGCTGGGAAAGTTCCAATTCTGGCTGAAACAGTGGAAAACCCAAGTTTTCCTCTTCATCTGTCACAACAGCGCTAGGAACGGGACTACATGGCCCATGAGTCATCACACTGTGCCGCGAAATCCTTAGGGAATCCCTAGGAATCTGTTTACAGTTGGATAACAAAGGAGGATTTATCAGAAATGCATGAATGCAGAGGAGCAGGGATTAAAACAGAGATTTTGAGCAAACACTGAAAGCATTAATACTGACCAGGATGTGCTTGTCAAAAGGTTTACATAAGGTGTATCTACAAAGTAGGAGCCCCTGGTGGCGCAGTGGGTTAAAGCCTAAAGGACTGCTGAGTTGAAAATTGGCTTGCTGATCTGAAAGTTGCCAGTTCGAATCTAACACAGAGAGAGTGCGGATGAGCTCCCTTTATCAGCTCCAGCTCCATGTGGGGACATGAGAGAAGTCTCCCACAAGGATGGTAAAACATCAAAACGCCTGGGTGTCCCCTGGGGCAACGTCCTTGCAGACAGCCAATTCTCTCACACCAGAAGCAACTTGCAATTTCTCAAGTCACTCCTGACACACACACAAAAATCTACACAGTAGGATTGTTGCAGTTTGGTGCCACTATACCTCCCCCCACCCCCGGGTCTTTGAATCCTAGAGTCCTTGCGTTGCAAGAGATCATCCAAGTCCATTTAATCCAACTCCTTTTGAAGGTAGAATCCAAGCCTTCCCAATAGATGGCCATACAGATTCTTCTTGAAAATCTGCAGAGAAAGAGACGTCATCAGACTCCCAAGCAGAAGCATATTCAACTTTTTCAGCTGCCACATCACACTGTTGGCTCATGTTCAGCTTGTGGTCTCCAAAGACTCCTAGATCCCTTTCACATGGACTTCTTCCAAGCCAGGTGTCCACCATCCTATACCGATGCTTTAGGAGATGTTGCACCATTTACGTGGTCACCATTGGCAAATGAATGACTTGAAAAGACTCACACAAACAGTGCAGGGTCTCAGCCATGGTTTTGTCTTGCTCTTTCTCCCACATATTTCTGGAACAGGAGTTTGAAATTGCTCATATTGAGTCCTGTAGTTTCCCCACCGCCTCCTTGGATACTTCTACACTGTTGAATTAATGCTGTTTGAAACCACATTTATTGCCACGACTCAGTAACTATGGAATCCTAGGAGTTGTAATTTGGTGAGGCTCCAGCACTTTTTGTCACCAACAGATAAAGACTTTGGAAAACTACATCTCCCAGAATTCCATACTGTTGAGCCATGGCAGCTGAAATGGCATCAAACTGTATTACCGTATATACTCTAGTATAAGTCGACCCGAATATAAGGCACCTCATTTTACCACAAAAACTGGGAAAACTTATTGACTCGAGTATAAGACGAGGGTGGGAAATGCAGCAGCTACGGGTCAATTTCAAAAATAAAAATAGGTATTAATAAAATTGTATTATTTGAGGCATCAGTAGATTACATGTTTTTGAATATTTATGTAAAACTGTAATTTAAGATAATAAGACTTTAATAAGATAAGATTGCCCAACTCTGAATACCTATATACTCAAGTATAAGCCGACCTGAATAGAAGCCGGCCAGGACCCTCACTCGAGTATAAGCCGAGGAGAGCTTTCTCAGCCCTAAAAAAGGGCTGAAAAACTAGGTTTATACTCAAGTATATACAGTAATTCTATAGTATACTGTTGTGGTAATCTCTGAGCGGTTAGACACAATTTAACCCTCTCTGGGGGAGATTCCACCAAAAATCAGCAGAGTAGCAAAAGCAAAGCTTTTAAATGCAACAGTTACAGTTACTTACACGGGGTGAGCAAAGAAAAGCCTTTCAACTTAGGATGGCAATGGACTGCAGAGTCTCAGTAAAAGTTCAAAAAGTATTTATTCAGGTAAAAAGAACTCCATTGTAGATAGAAAGGCTTGGGGGCTGTCTAGTCTACTCTAGACTGGTTTCTAAGGAAAAATAAGAAAGGAAAAATAACAAACATCTAAATAGTTACATCTTGCCAGGAGAGATGGCAGGACGTGTTGTTAGCTAGAAGAACAAAGAGAGAAGAGAGAACCAAAATGGTTCCAACCTCATGGTCCAGTTTATTGGGGCCATAAAAGACATTCTGACCAATGGGAAGTTAGTGTCCCTGGAGATTCACATTTCCGCTAACTTCAAAGTAAGGGATGTGACGTAAACAGGATAGAGTGAAACACAGTAAAGCCTGTCTAGGCATGCTTTGGAAACAGAGAAAGGATTCTCTCAATCTAATTCTATCATCTATCTAACTACATTTAGACTTGAGTAGTCCAGGATGATTCCCAACATATACTCTTTGCATTTCCTTGGTCTCTTCACTTTCCTCTTTTCTTAGGATGCATAAATTCCATTCCTTAAGTTTTAACTCAGGGGTCCCCAAACTAAGGCCCAGGGGCCAGATGCGGACCTCCAAGGTCATTTACCTGGCCTCCGCCCTTAGTTTTATAATATAATATTTTATATCAGTTTTAATAATATAATATATTGTATATACATATAATATTGATAATAATCTTATGTTATACAATATCAAACTAATAGTAATACCATATAATAATATTAATTATATGTTATATATTACATATTATATAATAGTATAGTGGTATAGTTCAATATAGTAATATATAATGCTAATATTGTGTTATGCTAATAATATAATATATTGTATGTACATACAGCTGCTCTGAGTCCCCTTCAGGGTGAGAAGGGTGGGATATAAATGTAGTAAATAAATGCAGTAAATAAATAATTAATTTTAGACTTAGGCTCAGCCAAAGTCTGACATGACTTGAAGGCACACAACAACAACAACAATCCTAATTAACTTGACTATCTCGTTGACCAGTAGCAGGCCCACACTTTCCATTGAAATCCTAATAGGTTTATGTTGGTTAAAATTGTTTTCATTTTTAAATATTGTATTGTTCTTTCGTTGTTGTTGTTGTTGTTGCACTACAAATAAGACATGTGCAGTATGCATAGGAATTTGTTTGTATTTTTTTTCAAATGATAATTTGGCCCCTCAACCATCTGAAGGATTGTGGACCGGCCCTCTGCTTAAAAAGTTTGGGGACCCCTGTTTTAACTGATTGCAATACTTGACATTTAAAAGTCTAAAGTAAAATGTGCAGGATTTCTATTTCTCCTGTTCTTCCCCTTCTGGACTCTGTCCCTTCTCCTCCTTGACCTCCATTCCAGGTTTTCGCACAGATTTCAAGGATGTAAATCTCTATAGCATGAAAGGAGCCAGCTGGCATTTCCGAACTTAATCCAATTTCCTTCCGTTTTGTTGTCCAAATTCTACTTGAAGGCCTTTGGGATTTTGCAGCCCAGGGAAACCTCCACTTCTGAGAAGGAGGAGGAGGAGGACACTTGCAGAGAAAGATGGGCTTAATCTAAGCTGGAGAGCCCAGCCCCTGTTTTCAAAACTCATGAAGAATTTTATTGGCTCTGTTTAGATTGCTACCATGTGGGAATCAAGGAGTTTATTCTGTTCAAATAAAATCAAGACTAAACCAATTCAGATGTGCAGCTGTGGAGAGGCCCAAAATAAGGACTCAGACCTGGGTGTTTCTGTGTCAGGACCCAGGCTGCAGAACACCAATAACCATGCGCAAAGACCAGAATCTATCTAATATCTTTATTAAGGAAATATATAAAGTCAATAAAAACAAGTGTAGAATATAGTTCAGAAGTAGACCTTTCAGGAAAGGTCAAATATAGTCCAGGAAAATAATGTCCAATATGTGATATTAAAGTCCAAAGTTATAATCCAATAACCGAAACACACACTTTGCCAAGCAAAGTGTGGGGAAATGACAGGGTCCTTTAGTCCAATGGAGCTTGACAAACAAGGCTGGAAGCAAACTAGATTCTTGGCAAACAAGGCTTGATACGTGGCAACAAGAGGCAAGAAGCAAGAGCAAGGTCCGTAGCAAGGTCCGTGGAAACAAGGAAGCTTGATGCTAGAACAAGGTCCATGAAACAAGGCTTGGAACTTGATCCTGGAGGCAAGGGACTGGAGTAGCATAGTCCACACACGATCTCACTCCACAAGGTGACGAATTGACTCCGCAAGGATTTCTTTGCGGGTAAACACCTATATAGGATCTTGTTTTCCCGCCAAGGAACACTTTCCCTGGGGAACAAGAAACGAAACCCATACTGTGTCCAGATGCATGACTCCTTAAGATTTCCCAAGGGAAACAGGCTTAATCATCTAATTGTCTGGCAGCAATCCTGGCGCTTCTGCGATTTGCCTCCCTAGCGCCTCTATCTCGATTATAATTATCCCGGCGAGAAAATGGGGGAGATTTCTGCTCAAGGCTTGTTTGGCTGACTTCTTGTGGGCAAACATCTTGCAGGTGCAAGGGCTCCAAATCTGGCTGAAACGGTGGGAAACCCAAGTTTTCCTCTTCATCTGCCACAATAGTACTAGGAACGGGACTACATGGCCCATGAGTCATCACATTCTGGCCATGCACAGAGTTTATTTCTGTCCAAACTGTTAGATAGAAATGACACAGCATTTCTGTTAGGGATTCCTCTTCTTCAGAAGAGGAAGGGGAGCAGGAAAGTGTTCATGAATCTGAGGGTGAGTTGGAATCTGAGGAGGAGACTTTGCAAGTATCCACATTTCAGGAAAGGCGAAGGTAAACAGAGCAGAGATGTTGTTCAGCTAGATTAGTTGCCAGAAATGCAGCTGAGTAATTAGGAACTACCCTAGCAGCTGTGAGGGGACTCCGGGCTATAAAGCAGAAGCAGGTGCAGCCAGCTCTTGCTGGTAACAAACTGACTCTAATGCCTTTGCTCCCCGTGTGCCTGCTCCAAGTCTGCATCTGGATTTATTGCTGTTTCTTTGTCTGAAGTAAGACTGCTATTTGATTTGGGACTGTATCACAGACTAAGAACTGCATTTGCCCTAAGACTTCCTGGCTTTCTTTTGCATTATTCCACTGAGTGTGCTGTACTTTATGTTTTGCAGAAGTAAAGCAGTTTTCATTTACTTACCACCGTGTCTTAAGGCTGTTCTTGCAAGACAAAACAGGACAATTTCTAATCATAGAATGAAATACTGCTTGATGAACATGCGGTGTATTGATAGCACCTGGGTATGACTATGAATGTGGTAATGGCTAAATCATAAGCATGTGAGAGTTATTGTTGCATTAGCCAGTGTCTCTTACCAAGGACCTATCAATGGGTGGCTATATAAGGAGGAGGAAAGCATCCATCTTTTTCTCTCCTGTGTGACTCAGTGTGAGTATCTGCCTGTTCTGAATGTGATTATTTGATGACTCTGATTGTTTGCAAGTACAATTGTTTGTGCCGATATATGAAGCCGCCCTGAGTCCCTTGCCCCAGGGTTGAGAAGGGTAGGGTACAAATATGGTAAACAAATAAATAAGTACAGGACAGGAATGGATCTGCGTATCATGATTGTATATTTGTATATATTGTAACTGTGAAGATTAAAGCCTCCGGATATTTTGGATGAAACTTGAATCTGTGAGATTACTAATACAGTGTGTGTAGATAAGGTCAGATATTGGCCGTTGGACTCTGCTAATGGATGGGGAGTAGCATATTTTTGCTGTGAAGAGAGACTGCTGTATTTTGCTTGCTTCTGGGACACTTGCTATCCAGCTTTCAGTGGTTCAAGGGACGTCGTGATTTGGAAACTATGACTCACTTCATGACCAGCATCCTGCAACACAAACTAAGGATGCATCTCTATATACACTGTAGAATGAATGCAGTTTTACACTACTTGAACTGCCATGTCTCAGTGCTATAGAACCCTGGGAGTTGTAGTTCTACAAGGTCTTTAGCTTTCTCTGCCAAAGAGGGTTTGACCCCTCACCACACTACAATTCCCAGTATTCTATAGCACTGAGCCATGGCAGTTCAAAGGGTGGCAAACAGAATCATGGAAATGTAGAATCATAAAGTTGGAAGGGACCCCAAAGTCCACTCAGTCCAATCTCCTTCTGCTGGGAAGGAAGATACAATCTAAGCCAGGGGTCCCCAAACTAAGGCCCGGGGGCCGGATGCGGCCCTCCGAGGTCATTTACCTGGCCCCCGCCCTCAGTTTTATAATATAATATATTGTATATACATATAATATTGATAATATTATAATGTAATACAATATAACACTAATACCATATAATAATATTAATTATGTATTCTATATTACATATAATATTACTAATAATATTACAGTATAGTGGTATAGTTCAATGTAGTAATATATAATGCTAATATTGTGCTATGCTAATAATATAATATATTGTATGTACATATAATTTGTAAGCCACTCTGAGTCCCCTTTGGGGTGAGAAGGGTGTGATACAAATGTAGTAAATAAATGCAGTAAATAAATAAATAATAAATAAATAAATTTTAGACTTAGGCTCGCCCAAAGTCTGAAATGACTTGAAGGCACACAACAACAACAACAACAACAACAACGACCCTAATTAACTTGACTATCTCATTGGCCAGAAGCAGTACCACACTTCCCATTGAAATCCTGATAAATGTATGTTGGTTAAAATTGTTTTTATTTTTAAATAATGTATTGTTCTTTCATTGTTCTTATTGTTGTTGTTTTTGCACTACAAATAAGACATGTGCAGTGTGCATCGGAATTTGTTTGTATTTTATTTTCAAATGATAATCCGGCCCCTCAACAGTCTGAAGGATTGTGGACCGGCCCTCGGCTTAAAAAGTTTGAGGACCTCTGATCTAAGCCTTCCTGACAGATGGCCGGCCAGACTCTGCTCAAAAACCTCCAGAGACTCCATGTGACTTTCAGCCAGTAGCTGAATAGATAAAACCTCAAGGGCCATCCAGTTCAACCCCCTGCCATGCAGGAACACAATGGAAGCACTCTTGACAGATGGCCATTTGGTCTCTGCTCAGAAACCTCCAGAGAAGAAGGACTCCCAGGCAAAGGCAGATTCCAGTGTTGAGCAGCTTTTATGAATCAATCAATCAATCAACCATAAGACTTGGAGGGACGTTGAGTAGCATCTCCTCAATTCCACCCTGTCAAGTAGGATAATCCAATTCAAGTCCTCCTGACAGATGGCCATCCAGACTCTGTTAAAAAAAACCTCCATTGCACTCCAAGACAATAATGCAATCCACTGCTGAACCACTCGTAACCTCAGAACGTTCTTCCTACTGTTTAGGTGGCATTTTTCTTCCTGCAGCTTGAATCCATTGCTCCGCTGTGTCTCAGTCTCTGGAGTAATCTGCCCTTGAGCCTCGCTGCTGGAGTCTCTCCCGATGCCCTTAGTTTTCCAAAGCCCAGGATGGGGTCTGGTGTCAATGCCAGGCTGTTGGGATTACAACAGGGATTGAGGAAAGATCCTCCAGGAAGGTGTCAAAAGGTGTCATGGAGAACCTCAGCCTTGGCAGGATGCCTTAGGCTCATCCACAATGTTGAATCAATGCAGGTCGACCCCACTTTAACTGACTTGGATGCAAGCTATGGGATCCTGGGAGCTATAGTTTGGTGAGACACCAAACTTTTCTGGCAGAGAAAACTGAAGGCTTTGTAAAACTGCAACTCCCAGGAATCCACAGCATTGAACCATGGCAGGTAAATGGATGTCAAAAGTGCATTGATTCTGCACTTGTCAGAACATTCAAAATTGGGTGCATTGAGATTTGATGCAGTTTGACACCACTTTAGCTCCTCAATGTGTTGCAATCCTGGGAGTCGCAGTTTGGGGAGGCCCAGCACGCTTTGGCCAAGACCCTGATGATGTCAAAAAGTACGAAGATACTTTCAGGACCAACCACAGTTTTGCAAAGTTGACCAGGCTGATCACAAACAACCGAGTCTAAATAAAGAGGAAAATAATAGAGACAGCCAAGGCTCCATATTATCCATGATGTTTGTTGCCATAAATGTAACTATTGACCCAAAAGTTCCAAAATCAAACCTCCATCTCACCATTTTATACGTTTTTTCCATTTTGTGGCACCATTGTATATAATAGAGGAATTTAGAATCTGCAGACTTGGCAAGTGAATAATTTTTTTACCCTGATTAAATGATGAGGATGAGCATGATATGGATGTTTATAATAATAATAATAATAATAATAATAATAATAATAATAATAATAATAATAATAATAATTTTACTTTTGTACCCCACCACCATCTCCCCAGAGGGACTCGGGGCGGCTCACAGATAGAAAACAAGCATACAGTGATATCAAATACAAAAACACACAAATAAATTTAAAAGGCATAAAATAAAATCACAATCATTGTAAGACACATGATAAAACATGTAAGGCACATGATAAATCACCACTTCGTTCCAGTTTGGGACTCAAGATAGATTACAAAAGATAACGCAGATGCAGGCTTGCATCATACAAAAGTTTAAAATAGAATTAAACTGTAACAGAATCAAAAGTGTAGATTGTGTCTCCCTTATCCAAAATGCAAGGGACCAGAAGTGTTTTGGATTCTGGATAGTAAGTACATGTTCAAATTGGAGAGATCCATTGTTTTTTCTTTCCATGTTGTCATGTTGTCTGACACTGGGTCTCTTTCCTTACAAAATGAATCCTGACAAATTGTTTTGCAATTGTTTAAATGTAACATAATTCATTATAATTGGTAAAGTTTGAAAAAAGAAAAAGCATCTTACGTAACGCATTTAAACCCTTCCACCTTCTTTAGCTTCTTTCCATATTTATAATAATTATCATTAAATCCAAAAGAATTTTTGATAAGGATATTAACTCCCAAATATTTGACCTTTGAATAACCTGGAAATCCCAGTTCCTCACCTAAAGTTTTTAGTTCCACTTTAGACAAATTCTTAGCCAACGTAGTTGTTAATTGCTTTTAAATCCTGACATTTTCAAGGTTCTTTCAGAATAGAGTTCAAATCCCCAGAAGGGATCATCTGAAATTATCACTACATCATCTGCAAATGCTATTAGTTTATAGCTTTGACCCTTTATGTTTATGCCTTTAATATCTTTTTCTGTTCTTTTTTGTTTGTTTAATACAGTAGTTACCCAGTTAACTGATAAAGGCCAAATAAATATAGTTTCCAGTTGCTTGAGAGTTACTATGACAAATAATCTGATACTATATTCCATACTATACCATACCATACATTCTGTATTGATATTACTACTGAAATACTGTAATTGAAAGCAAATGAAGACAAGTACAGACAAACTTAATGCAACTTAGTTTCACTGTATAATAAAACTGATTTTGCTGCATTATAAAATGGTTTTATTTTAATTTTTATTTTAAAATCTATTTCTCTGATTTTTTAATTATTGCTTGAGAGTTCTGGTTGCTTGAGTTCTGGTTAAAAAAATTCTATTGTATCTCTAGCATCACTAAAAACAACAATTGTGAAAGACAGCATCTTCGTCTAGTTCCTTTCTGTATTTTACATGGTTTTGTCAGTTCTCCGTTAATCGAGATTTGAGTGGTTTGGTTGTTGTAAACTTGTTTGATCCATTTCTGAAAATCTGATCCAAAATTCATTTTCTCTATGACAGCCTTCATAAACAGCCAAGATACATTGTCAAAAGCGTTTTCTACATCTAAAAATATCAGTGCAACCTGCTTTGCACTAAGGACATTGTCTGCAAAATTTTCTCTATGACAGCCACATAAACAGCCAAAATACATTATCAAAATTTCTGGAAATATCAAAGCAAACTGCTTTTCATTATTAGCCTTTTCTGCATAACTCTAAAGTTTTATGAAATACCGATGCCTGGACTCTGTCTATCTCAATCAGTGCTGTGAATGGGTTTACAGGAAAGCAGTGCTAAGCTTGGTAGATCCTTTCGCCAAATTATTCTTTGTTTGTCAGCTTTGCTCATTTTCCGGGCTTATTCCAATTACGTCTTTTATTTGGGAAATATAGTCAAACTGGTACTTCATTGCTTCCCAGCAACACTATGAGTTGCTACACCGGGTGACACCAACCCTAGTGAAGCCACTGATGGGGATTGGCAATATGAGCCAGGTCATTGTCTCTCTCAATATGGAGACATGGATTTCCCAACCCTCACCACCTTCCCTCAAGTTTCCACTGAGGACTAAGCCTGACACGTGCCCTTCGTCTGACCCGAAGGGAGCCAAAGTGGGGTTGGTCGTTGGAGGACGGTCATCCCTGGAGGGACCTGGCATTGAGGGAGAAGGTGGGAGAGAGGGCAGCGGAGGAATCCCTAAGTCCTCGCTCCCCCCGACCGCCCCGTTGGGCCAAGAATAGTGTCCACCCTCTCTCTGGCCGGCGGCACAGGATGGGATGTTCTCCCGCCCGCCCGCGGTGCCTGGCGTCAAGGGCTAAAAGGAGGCCGCAACACACTTGGCCAATGGACACGCTTGGCCTCCGGCCGCCAGGTAATTGGGATCAACACGCACTTTGTGGGCCTCGGCACAGACAGAATTAGACCGTCACGTATGTAGCCGAGAGTGGAGATGTAAGGAACGCCAGCCAACGTAGCGATAAAAACAACAGTAACCACAGGTACATCTACACCGTATAACAAATGCAGTTTGAGCCCACTTTAACTGCTATGGAATCCTGAGAGTTGTAGTTTCATGAATCTGAAGCGGTCTTTGGCAGAGAAATCTCAAGGCCTTGTTCATCTACAACTCCCAGAATTCCAAAGCATTCAGCCATGGCCGTTAGAGTCAAATTGAATTAATACTATGGTGTCTACAGTGTTGACCAGAATTGTTTTTCAGCAAGGTCCAAAGACCACGTTGGATGCCCACTTCCATGCCAAGGGAAAGAAGCTTTGTGATCTGCTCTGGGTTTTAGCCTGAACCTTAAAGGAGCTCTCCAAAGGGCTGAACCCAACCCACAAAGGACACTCAACATATCGGCTGCATTCCATTAACATTCAAGCAAAATTCACTACCGATGAACCCAAAGACATAGAAACCAATAGCCACCCAGACTTTGTTCGACTACTGTTGGCCCTCCACATTTGCACCTTGGAGTATTTGTGGATTTGATTGGCAATGTTCTCTGAAACTCTCTAGGTCCTCCAGTGCAAATCTATGCTCACATCTAGAGAACCAACATTCCTACAGAGGACACCTCTCTGGGAATCTCTGGGTCCTCCAGTGCAAATCTATGCTCACATCTAGAGAACCAAGAGATTCCTACAGAGGACACCTCTCTGGGAATCTCTGGGTCCTCCAGTGCAAATTTATGCTCACATCTAGAGAACCAACATTCCTACAGAGGACACCTCTCTGGGAATCTCTGGGTCCTCCAGTGTAAATCTATGCTCACATCTAGAGAACCAACGTTCCTACAGAGGACACTTCTCTGGGAATCTCTGGGTCCTCCAGTGCAAATCTATGCTCACATCTAGAGAACCAACATTCCTACAGAAGACACCTCTCTGGGAATCTCTGGGTCCTCCAGTGTAAATCTATGCTCACATCTAGAGAACCAACGTTCCTACAGAGGACACCTCTCTGGGAATCTCTGGGTCCTCCAGTGTAAATCTATGCTCACATCTAGAGAACCAACGTTCCTACAGAGGACACCTCTCTGGGAATCTCTGGGTCCTCCAGTGCAATTCTATATTTAATTTCTGGCAGAAGGACCTAGTGCTGGTGGACCCACAGATGATGATGATGACCATGATAAATGTTATCTCCTCACAGCTTGAGGCAGGGTTCAAAACAATTAAAATACTGTACATAGGTAGACTATAAGACTATTAAAATACATATATTAAAAGACATAGAGATCAAATCACATTAAAATCATGCATACCCATACAATGCAAATTTAGTATTCATTTTTCATATCTGACTTCTATGCATTGCATTGCTACCATTTTTTAACTACATATTTACAACATTCACAAAAATGCAATCTAAAACAACAGCAGGAGCACCAAATACATAGCATTGCCTTGCCTTGCATGTCCCCGTGTGTCATATAACACAACAATTGCAAGACTCCAGTTGCAACCACAGTGTCTCCCTATAGAAATGGCCAAGCAGAAGACCACATTAGCTACAGTGTTGTCCTTTGTGACTCCCTCTCCCATCATCCTTATTGTGATGCCAAACACACAGCACAATCTTTCCATAAAGATCACAGCGAACAGGATTGTTGTATTGCCTATAGCTTATTGCCATTCTGAGTTGTTTAGTTTTTGCATTCTGCAACTTGATACGTTGATATAGCAGAGATATTCTGCACAGAGGTCGTCTTGTCCTTCCTTTAAAAACATTGCTTTTAGGAACTGAAGGAATATTCACAATTATTCATATGGACTTTGTGTTCAAAAGACAAACAAGCAGTGTTCACTATGCAAAAGAAAGTATGAATTTTAAAAAAATAATAAATAAATTAGCTCAGCCAACTCATTAAGGACTTGGGTAAATTAATTATTGCCTGAATAATTAAAGAATTAATTGGCAATCAATTAAAGTAAACTAACTGCCTCACTTGATTGGCAACTAATGTATGGAGTTTAATGTATAAAGGAGTTCATGTCATTAAGTTAATTCCCATTATATTCAATGCAAGCAACTTGCTATCTGCATAGAAAATGGCAGTTATGGGACAACAAACAAACAAACAAGTGTGTTTTGATCACAAAATATGTCCTAACAACACCTACCCAGGCTCAATGCTATGGAATCTTGGGAGTTGTAGTTTTAGAAGGGCCTTAGCCTCCTCTGCCAAGAGGACTGGTGCTTCACCAAATTAAACCTTCCAGGATTCCATAGCATTGTCTCAGTACGGTTAAAAGGGAATCAAAATGCATTCATTCGACAGTGTAGACGATCTCATAAGACCATAGGTAAGCAAAGAGACCTCCAAAGACCATCTAGATGGTCTCATAAGACCATAGGTAAGGAAAGGGACCCTCAAAGGCCATCTAGATGGTTTCATAAGACCATAGGTAAGCAAAGAGACCTCCAAAGACAATCTAGATGGTTTCATAAGACCATAGGTAAGCAAAGAGACCTCCAAAGACCATCTAGATTGTTTCATAAGAACATAGATAAGGAAAGGGACCTCAAAGATCATCTAGATGGTTTCATAAGGCCATAGGTAAGGAAAGGGGCTCCCAAACACCATCTAGACAATCTCATAAAACCATAGCTAAGGAAAGGGACCTTCAAAGACCATCTAGATGGTCTCATAGGACCATAGGTAAGGAAAGTGACCTCCAAAAGCCATCTAGATGGTCTCATAAGGCCATAGGTAAGCAAAGAGACCTTCAAAGATCATCTAGTTGATCTCATAAGGATATAAGTAAGCAAAGAGACCTCCAAATACCAGGTAGACTTAGGTCAACCTGGTAAATGACTTTGGAAAGCCGCATCCAGCCCATGGGCCTTGGTTTGGGGATACCTGATCTAGATGATCTCATAAGACCATAGGTAAGCAACGAGACCTCCAAATACCATCTAGATGGTCTCATAAGACATTGGTAAGGAAAGGGACCCTCAAAGGCCAGCTAGATGTTCTCATAAGGCCATCAGAAGACCATAGATAAGGAAAGGGACCTCAAAGACCATCTACATGGTCTCATAGGACCATAGGTAAGGAAATTGACCTCCAAAAGCCATCTAGTTGATCTCATAAGACCATAGGTAAGCAAAGAGATCTCCAAAGACCAGGTAGACTTAGGTCAACAGTATGTCTATAGTTTAGTACAGGGGCCAGGTAAATGACCTTGGAGGGCTGCATCTGGCCCACGGGCCTTAGTTTGGGGACCCCTGGTGTAGCCGCAACCTCAGTCCATCCATATACCTCATAGGACTTCCTTGAGTATCAAGTAGATACCCAAGGAATTTTAGTGCAGCAAAGACTTGTTAATTTCACAATTGGATAGATAAACATTCAACCTCTGTCATTCAGCCACCGGGCAATCGTACTGCCTTTCTCCCCATGTGACTATGAACCTTAGCAATGCCAGTTCCAAGAAGATGTATTTTTGGAATACAGGTCTAAATCTCATTGTTAGTCCCCATTAGAGTAAAGCCATTGAATCAATTGGATTGACTTGCATGTTGACTCAGCACCGGACCATGGATTTACTGTATCTGCTCCAACTGGGACTCAACCAAGGTACTAATAATGTTTATGCCCAGATGATGTTCTGATGTTACATTCGTCCTTCCTCTGCTTGGGTCCTCCAGGTGTTTTGGACTTCAACTCCCACAATTCCTAACAACCTACAGGAATCTCTAAATTCTCCCACACAACTCCATGTTGTACTGAGACCAGAAGTCCAGTTATTATTTTATAGCATTGGATCAACTACAGTTTCAACTGGGAATCTCTAAGTCCTGCAAGACAACTTTATGCTACACCAATTATTTATTTGAGCATATCCATGGCTTCGAGTAAGCATGATCCAGCTGGGAACTGATCCCACATGGATAGAGGAATCTGACTGTATATATGGACTTTTGTAACCATCTGGAAGAAGCCAGTTATAAAGCTGTTGGGTGCATTTTATTCATTCCTGATGTCCAGAAATATGAGCAGGAGGGAAGACCAGTAGGAAGAAGTGACTGGTGCAAAGAGAAGGTTCTGTTTCCCCATATTTTTCCAATCATACAAATATAGCAGAGGTCACACACGACCTTCAAAACATCTCATACAGTATATTCTTTTATGCAGATCCTTATCCTGCTTGCATTGAGACCTGGAAGGTGTCCAGAAAAGAGCAAATACAAGGATCAAAGGTCTGGAGACCATGAATTTCTCAGAAGAGGAGCAGCTTAAAGAGCTGAGCCTATTGAGCCTGAAGAAGAGAAGGCTGAGAAGATACATGATAGTCATGTATAAATATATGAAAGGCAGACAGGGGCGGTTCGACCATTAGACCAACTAGGCCATTGCCGGAGGCGCCATTCCCTGTGGGGCGCAGTTGAGGCACCCCCGTGTGCGCCTCAACTGCGCCCCCAGGAAAATAGCGCCACCCCCGCCTCCTCCTGCTTTGGGCCGGCCTGGGCCTTCTGGCCAGTGTGGGAGGCTGCCTCCTGGTCCAGGAGGCTGCCTCCCGCCGGGTGAGGCCTCCAGGCTGCCTGGCCATGTTCCAGAAGCATTCTCTCCTGACGTTCCACTCACATCTATGGCAGGCATCCTCAGAGGTTCTGAGGTCTGTTGGAAGCTAGGTAAGTGGGGTTTATATATCTGTGGGAAATCCAGGGTGGGAGAAAGAGCTCTTGTCTGTTTGAGGCTAGTGTGAATGTTGCAATTAGCCAGCTTGATTAGCATTTAATGGCCTTGCAGATTCAAAGCTTGGCTGCTTCCTCCCTGGGGGTATCCTTGCTTGGGAGCTGCCCGTGATTGCTTCCTGTCTGGATATCCCGTTTTCAGAATGTTGTTCTTTATTTAGGCTTTTCCTTAATCCCACCTTATTATCCAACATTTTTGCTTATCCAACGCTTTTATTTTTCAGTGATTGGTTGGGGGGGGGGGGGCTCCACAAATCTGTTCACCTACACTTGAAAATTGCCTTAGGCCGGCCCTGAAGGCAGCCTAAAAGAAGAGGGAGCAGGCTTCCTTTCTGCTGCCCTGGAGACTAGGACTCCATGGAGCCATGAGTTCAAATGACAGGAAAGGAGACATTAGGAAGAACTTCCTGGCCATAAGAAGAGCCATTCAATGGTGGAACTCTCTGCCTCTGAGTCCAGTGGAAGCTCCTTCTTTGGAGGCTTTTAAACAGAGGCTGGATGGCTATCTGTTGGGAATGCCCTGAATGTGTTTTAGCTGCATGGTAAAAGGGGGTTGGACTGGATGGCCCTTGGGGTCTCTGCCAACTTTGTGATTCTATTATTCTAGAAAGACACCTTTCTAGCCCTCCCAATACAGGAACATCTTCCATCTTGTCCATCTCCTCATTGAATTGCTTTGCCCAGAACTGGACACAGGGTTATTCCAGATAATGTGTTCTGCCCCCACGCTATCTTAACTACTTGGAACAGATTAGAGACTATATAGTTGAATCGAATCAAACAAGAATTTACTAACTGATAAGAATTTTAGACCTTTTGAGGAGACTTTATGAGGAGAAGTAAAGTATTTGAGAGATAGACACAGTTCTGGCTGAACTGTGTCTATCTTTATTTCTTCTTATTGTCTCTTTCTTTTATGGTGTTCTTTTATGGTGTCTCCAAGATGGTCTCAATATTGAACTCCGACTGGACGTGCTATTTTGTAGACTTTCCAGCCTTCCTCTCTCTTCACCTTCCAGTCAACAAAAAGGCGGACTCTTCCAAGAACCAGAAGTGCCTTGCCTGAGGCTCCACCCTTGAGTGGATTCTTAAAGGGGCACGGAGATGGAGGCTTCAAAGGGAAAGAGGCTATCTAGACTGACCTCCCACAAAACTATATACAAAATGCTAATTCCCTCTAACTAAAAAGGGCTGAAATGGGGGTAAACAATGAGAGTTCTTTTGGAGGCACAACATAACTTCTGACCAAAGCAGAATAAACTTGGACTATGACTTCCCTCCATTTAGACACTAGATTCCTATTGTTGCAAGCTAGTATTGCATTAACTTTTGATAGTTGCTACAACACATTTTTGACCATGTTCAGTTTGTGGTCTACAAAGAATCCTAGGACCTTTTCACATGTATATCTTTTATTTTTTCATTTCGTTATGCATCCCTATCCTACGTCAATGGGAAACCCACCCAGAATTATATTTGTATTATACTCGTGGCACACCTCATAAATCCAATTTTCCCAGCTCATTTCAAGACCACACTAATGGAAATCCAATACATAGGTCTCCTGCTCCATCAGCACAAAGCGGCAGCTTTACGTTTTTCAGGATGTATGCCCATCTTCCAGCAGCATTCTCTCCTGGTGTTTTACCTGTATCTGTGGCTAATGGCATCTTCAGAGGTTCTCTTGGCAGTGAGGCGAGTGTATATCTACCTATGGAATAATAAGTAACTATATGTTTAAAGCTTGATTATTGTATTGTATGGATTATTGTTAATGGTTTTAGATGTGTTGCTGTTTTTATTGATTTGTTTGGCATTGAATTTTGCCAGTTGTTGTAAGCTGCCCTGAGTCCCCTTGGGTGAGAAGGACAGGGTAGAAATGTTGTAAACAAACAAATAATGTCCAGGGTGGGAGAAAGAACCCTTGTCTGTTTAAAGCAAGTGTGAATGTTGCAATTAGCATGAATTAGCATTTGAGTAGCCATGCAGTTGGCAACGGCAATCAGTTAGGGTATCTCCATAGAGGTAGCCTGGCCATTGTTGCCTGGATGTATCCTCTGTTTCAGAGGTGTTAACCGGCCCTTGAATATTTGCTGTCTAGAGTTCTCCTGTTTCTGAGTGTTGTTGTTGTTGTTGTTGTTGTTGTTGTTGTTGTTGTTGTTGTTGTTATTATTATTATTATTATTATTGTATGACACAGCAAACAAGATAGATATGCTGGATTTCGTATCACAAAATCACAAGTCGAACACTTCCCAAGTGTCTAGGACTGTGTGATGTATTTTCGGATGATGCGCGCAGATCCCAGTCGGGTGGCCTTTTGCAGTTGGCAGATCGTGATTTTGTCAATGTCTATTGTTTCCAAATGCCAGCTGAAATCTTTATTATTATTATTATTATTATTATTATTATTATTATTATTATTTCATTTCTATCCCAGTTTTCTCCCATGGGTGGGATCCAAAGTGGCAAATTCCTTACTTATTGTCTTGATTCTGGTGTTTTTAAATACTGGTAACCAGATTTTGTTCATTTTCATGGTTTCCTCCTTTCTGTTGAATTTGTCCACCTGCTTGTGGATTTCAATGGTTTTTCTTTGTCGTCTGTGTAGCAACCCAATGATTCCGGCCATGAAAGCCTTCAACAACACTTAGCACAAAGGAGCTCTTCGAGGTGCTGAATTAATTTGCTAGGTATTGTTCACCGCTGTTGAAGTTCAAACCCAACTCCATCATGCCTCTGACATAGAAGCATCCTCCACCACTTCCACCAGCTGAAACTCCCAAGTGCATTTGCATTGCAGGGTGGGTGTTAATGGGATGGATGGATGGATGGATAGATAGATAGATAGATAGATAGATAGATAGATAGATAGATAGATAGACAGACACATAGACAGACACATAGACAGATAGAGATAGAGAGAGAGAGAGAGAGAGAGAGCTGGAGAGATGATTGGATGATAGATAGATAGATAGATAGATAGATAGATAGATAGATAGATAGATACATACATACATACATAGATACATAGATATAGATAGATAGATAGATAGATAGATAGATAGATAGATAGATAGATAGAGTTAGATGATAGATAGATTGACAGACAGAGAGATGGAGAGATGGATAGAGAGAGAGAGAGAGAGAGAGAGAGAGAGAGATGATAGATAGATTGACAGACAGAGAGATGGAGAGATGGATAGATGGATGGATGGATGGATGGATGGATGGATAGACAGACAGACAAACAGACACATACATACATGCATACATGCATAGCAAGAAGGGTCTCTGCAATATTTTGCCAGGTCCTCCAATGCAAATGGACGATATACTAGGATCAGAAGTCAACGTATTTGATAGCATTTGGGCATTTCCAGTATCAGGCAATCACAGTCCAGATGAGAATGGATCCCCCATGGATAGAGGGATCTTACTATATACATGGTCCATTCCTGGAATTTATAAACATCTGGAAGAACCAGGATTTAAAGCTTTTGGCTGTGTCCCTAAACCCAGTGAATGGGGAGAGCTGACTGTATTAAAATATTTAAAAGATATACATTGCACTCTATATCCCACATTTCCAAGATATCTTAAAATAAATCAGTTCAAAACAATAGAGGTATGGGAATTTCTTCAACAGTCTATGGCAGGCATGGGCAAACTTGGGCCCTCCAGGTGTTTTGGACTTCAACTCCCACAATTCCTAACAGCCTACCGGCTGTTAGGAATTGTGGGAGCTGTAGTCCCAAACACCTGGAGGGCCAAAGTTTGCCCATGCCTGGTCTATGCTTCTGATAGCAGTTGCATACAGAATCATCATGGAGGACCTAGAGATTTCTACAATAAGCATCTTAATCAAATCCACAAACAAGTGGAACCATAAATCATTGATTGGTTTTCCAAAAATAGACCACTGAAAAGCCATTAAAACAATGTAGAATTGTGCAGGCTTAGCTTAGGGGCAGCCTGGATACAATCAATGAGGTCAAGGGTTTCAATTGAAAGCCAAGTCTTGATTTGGCATCAAAAAGATCCCAAATATGATGCCAATTGAGCCGTCAAAGGGAGAAGTTGCAACAATAAGGTCCTGCCCTGGAGAGGGTCCTCTCGCACAATGCATTTCCATTAGTGATGAAAAGAGAACCCCTTCACTAGATCTCAATTCTTGGACAAGCAAGATGTGAAATCCCATTCATTCAATGGCTCTATGCTAATAGGGACTAACCAAGGGGATTGGCAGTAGACTTGTGGAACTCTTCTTGCAAAGCCATGCATTGATAAGCCCATAGACCACAGCCATAAAAGCACAACTGTGTGCAAAATACGATGTATATGTTCCTCTGAGCATTTCAGCCACAGTCTCTGCGAAAGTGTTGGGGCTCAGCAAGAGGCTGGGGATTTCTCAGAGGATGAGGGGGATGATGGGTTTCCAACTGAGGAGTCTGTGTGTGATCAAGGTGAATTGTAGGCCTTAGATCAGAGAGAAGTGCAGGCAGTTGAAGATGAAACAGAGGATGTTTTGGATTCCAGAGTTCGTTCCTTAACAACAGGAGAAAAATCAGTTTCTCTTGGGAATCAGCTTTCAGCTGATAGGGAGTTTTCCCACAATATCAGATTAGGTCTCTGTACAGAGGGAGTGAAGGATAGATTGATTAGGCATTCAGAAAGACTTCATGAGAAGTCCTTGAAACCCAGGTGTATGAAACATGATCTCATGGCTTCCTAGTCAGGCCTGGGCTTAAATTAAGTGATATTTACTTGGTATCTCTTAGAGCAGACAACGTTGCCAGAACGTTCAAGTTCCTGTTTCAGCACTCAAGTTCATGATTCAAGTTTCCTATGTGTTGTCGAAGGCTTTCATGGCTGGAATCACAAGGTTGCTGTGTATTTTCTGGGCTGTATGGCCATGTTCCAGCCTGGAAAATATACCTCATATTCCTATGGATGCCTACCATAGATGTGAGTGACACGTCAGGAGAGAATACTTTTGAAACATGGCCATACAGCCCAGAAAACATACAACAACCCAAGTTTCCTGTGTTTGCCTATGTACCTGAAAGTGTTTTGCCTTGTGAAAAGTTCCTGCTTTCATGCTTATGGATTTATGCCTGTGATCTTGACTTCCTTGATTTCATGTACCTTGCCATTTTTGGACTACTGCTCTTTTGTATATGGACTGCTGCTATTTTATAGCTCTTTTTCTAATGCTTTTTGGAAAATGCCCCTTTTCCCTTTGGACATGTTTTTCTTAATAAACTGCTGTAGTTGGTACTACTGGATTCTGGTGTGGTGCTGGGTGAAAAGGTGGCTTAGGGCTAGAGAGCGACAGAAAGGGATGGAGGAGTCTTAGGAGACCACAAAATGAACATGAAAGATACGTGTGATGCCACAGTTTCAAAGGCCAATGTCATCCTAGGCTGCATCCAGAGGAGTCTAGTGTCCAAATTGAGGGAAATCATAACCTCACCCTCTTCTGCTTTGGTCAGATTAACCATAGCATTGCCCTGAAAGACTAAGGGATTTCTAGATATTATCTCTAGGAACTGCCTAGCTCCTCCAACACAAGTCTACGGCAACTTCCATAGAGAGCATACCATAGAATTTGCCTGCGGGGACTAGAAATTGCCTAGAGATTTCGAAAGTGCAGGTATGGATTCTGCCATTATGGGTGGAGTCTTGACTGTATTTCAAGGTACTCTACAAATAAGAAAAAAAAACAGGTTTGGTTTTCCAGTTCATGGTTCCTACAGCCATTGTTCCTACAACAGAAAGTGTGAAAAGCAGCTGGGGGACTTTACATTTGCACTACAACTCCCAGAATCTACATGCATCTAGAATGAATGCCATTGGCCACCACTTGAACTGCCATGCTTCAATGCTATGGAATCCTGGGAGTTGTAGTTTGGTGAGACATCAACTCTATTGGGAAGAGAAGGTTAAAGACCTAGAGAAACTCCAATTCCCATAATTCCACAGTATTGAATCATGGAAGTTCAAGTGTTGCCATTCCAAGCTGCATCAGTTCTAGAGTGTAGATGAACCCTCCTACACCAAGGGAAAAACAATAGCTGGATCCACACTGCCATATAATACAGGTTAATGTAGTTAATATTAGGGGTGTGTAATTTTTTGTTAATCGTCATAAGTCGGATCAAATTTGTTACATTTGTACTTACGAGGCAATACCCAACGCGTGGGTATGGCCTGCACCAAAAACTTAAGAATCAAATACTTTTTCATTTGCATTTTGTAAACCTCAGAAGCCTCCCAAAGTCACTTTCATTTTCAGTGCAATGTTGGGGAGAACGATCCCTTGTTGTCTTGTGTCATTGTATAGAAAATCCAAAAAAGTAGCTCTTGTAGATTTTTTAAAAAAATATTGATTATAAAAACTTTGGGAATTGCCCAAAAATCTGTGGATAAGTGAAATGTTCTGAAACTTGATGGGCTCACAGTAATAAATATCTTCTACCATTGTGTCAAGTTTCACCCCAAAAGCTGTACAAATGAGAGAGAAAGGAGCCCCTGAAGTTCCCCCACTTGTGCCATTACTATAATGAAAAAAATAACAAAATTTTGTTACTCTTGTTATAATAACAAAAGTTTTACTAACAATACTTTTAAAAGACTTTAGAAACGAAACGCTGGTGCCCCCCCCCCCAGTTTTGTAATGACTTTTGAAAAAAAAATTAAATCAATCTCATATGTCTAATTAATATGCGTTCTGAAACTGTATTATATGGCAGTGTAGATCCAGTCTCTATTTTGCCTCAAGTTCCAAATTCTACCCAAGGAAGGTTCTTGAGAACTTCATTCCAGTGAAGGATGGAACTGGAGACGAAAATGACACAACATTTCAGGATAATGGTCATGGTGTGCAGTTATGGATTTCCACATAGGAAGCTTTGTATACAGTTTGCACATAAAGTAGTGGCAGGTAGCATGGGAATTTTTTTGTGTATTTTCTGATAAACTAATAGCATGATACTGCACTTAGACAATGCCAAGTTTATAGCAAATATGAAGATTGTGCAGATCATCATGGGTTTTTTGTTGTGTTGTTGTTGTTGTTGTTGTTGTTGTTGTTGTTGTTGGATAATGAATGCATAAGGATAATCAAACAGCAGTATAGGGTGAGAAAACTGGCTATTTGAAAACGCTGGCCTGAATTCTGTTGCTAAGCCTAACTGGAATATATATGTTTGAATTGATGAGATTCATTTATGTCTTGGCTTATCATTTTATAATTGAACATTAAGGAAAACTAATTGGGACAAAACAATCCTACAAGTGTTAGTACTAAGTCCAGTAACACTGGATTTCTGTGATGTAAAACTATAATTATTTCCATGTATATGACATTCCAAAAAGATTGGAGCTCAGTGATCCATCGAGATGGAAAAAAAATAGGTAGAATTGGATTATGTGTAAAAAATTAATATTGTATTTAAAGTCAAATTTAGAATTATTATTTTAAAACAGAGAAGACAGAGTCAGCATACTAATTCGAAGTTATGCAGACGTGAATACGTGTTACTCTGTTTCTATACAGTCTGATTGTTGCTTGATATTTTCTAATATATATATGTTAAATAATTAAATTTTAAATTTCCAAATTCTACTGCACAAAGGTTCTTGAGAACCTCATTCCAGTGAATGATGGAGCCAGAGGCAAAAAATGTCAACGTATTTCAGCATAAAGTTCTTGCTGACAGCAAACAATGCCCTTGAAGAGGAATTTAAAGGCTCAGAAAGCTGTAAAAGCCCATCATGATGGAAGACACGTAGCTATGGGGAGCAACCAAGAGCAAATCTGGTTCCCACCGAAATCTAAGGAAGGAAATATGGAGGAACCGAAGAAAGAGAAAGGAGTAAAATGGAGTCTCATCTCCTCGCTGGCACATATGTGTGTGTGTGTGTATACGTGTGGCGGCTTTTGCACCTGGCCCTGACAACTGCGCCTTTTGCGGCGAGGTGATTAGAGGGATTTGGAGGTGATCCTGTTTATGGAAAGGTTCACCTGGTGATCACGTTCCTGCTCAATGCGCCACTCGAGGCGGGGAGGAGGGACGGTTCCCTGCTGGGTTGGGCGCCATGGAAGAACACAGAGAGCACATAGGCGCCGTTATCATAGAATCATAGAATCACAGAGTTGGAGAAGACCATGTGGACCATCTAGTCCAACCCCAATTCTGCCATGCAGAAAAAGCAGAATCAAAGCATCCCTGACAGATGACCATCCATCCTCTGTTTAAAAGCCTCCAAGGAAGGAACTTCCACCAGACTCCGAGGCAGAGAGTTCCATTGTTAAACAGATCATACAGTCAGGAGGTTCTTCCTGATGTTCAGGTGGAATCTCCTTTCCTGTCATTTGAACCCATGGCTCTGAGTCCTAGTTTCATGAGCAGCAGAAAACAGGCCTATTCCCTGTTCCTAAGGACACCCTTTCACATATTTATACATGGTGAGAGCCCCGGTGGCGAAGTGTGTTAAAGCTCTGAGCTGCTGAACTTGCAGACCGAAAGGTCACCGATTCAAATCCCGGGAGCAGAGTGAGCACCCGCTGTTAGCTCCAGCTTCTGCCAACCTAGCAGTTCGAAAACATGCCAATGTGAGTAGATCAATAGGTACCGCTCCGGCGGGAAGGTAACGGCGCTCCATGCAGTCATGCCGGCCACATGACCTGGAGATGTCTATGGACAACACTGGCTCTTTGGCTTAGAAATGGAGGTGAGCACCAACTCCCAGAGTCAGACATGACTGGACTTAACGTCAGGGGAAACCTTTATCTTATTATCATGTCTCCTGTCAACCTTCTCTTCTGCAGGCTAAACAGACCCAGTTCTTTAAGATGTTCCTCACAAGGATTCATGGTGGAACTCTCTGCCCCAGAGTGTGGTGGAGGCTCTCTCTTTGGAAGCTTTTAAGCAGAGGCTGGATGACACATCTGTCAGGGGTGCTTTGAATGTGATTTTCCTGCTTCTTGGCAGGGGGTTGGACTGGATGGCCCATGAGGTCTCTTCCAACTCTACGATTCTATGATTCTATGGTCACCAGACCCTCAACCCTTTTAGTTACCCTCTTCCTTTGGACACTTTCCAGTTTGTCAATATCTCTTTTGAACTGTAGTGCCCAGAACTGGTCACAGTATTCCAAGTGAAGAGATCTGACCAAAGTAGAATAGAGAAGCACCAGGACTTCCCTCGATCTGGACTCGAGACTCTTTTGGATGCAGCCCAAAATCCCATTGGCTTTTTGAGCTGCTGCATCACATTCTTGGTTCATGTTCAGCTTGTTGTCCTCAAAGACTCCAAGATATTTCTCACATGTTCTCTTGTGGAGCCAGCCGTCACCCATTCTGCATCTTTACATTTCATTTCTTCTGCCTACGTGTAGTTTCTTACATTTGTCCTTCTTGAAATTCATTGTGTTATTTTTGGCCAGTCATCTCTCCAACCATTGTGGCACCACAAACCAGGCACCCAAAGTCCATCATTGTGATGTACCATCAATGCACTGAAGTATCTGAACAAAGACAGTTAAAACATCCCAAGACCAAGGGAGAGGAAAGTCACAAGATACACATGGAAAATATTCTGTTTAGACCAAAGGTTGACAATGTGTCCAAGCCCAGGGAGCAATGTTCTCACCTTGGGGACCATTGGTGGCTTAACAGGTGGCCAAAGATGGAGGTGAACCCCAAAGTTAGAAAGTCAGTCAGCACATGGAAAATATTCTGTTTAGGCCAAAGGTGGGCAATGTGTCCAAGTCCAGGGAGCAATGGTCTGGCCTTGAGGACCATTGGTGGCTCAACGGATGGCCAAAGATGGAGAAGAACCCCAAAGACCTGCTGCTGCTATTCTTGAAAATAATAGATATTTTTCAAGTTTATTAGCACTCTGGGGTGCATCTATGATGCCATTTGGCACCCAGCTTGAACTGCCCTGGTTCCTTGCTATGGAATCCTGGGAGCTGTAGTTTCACAAAGCCTTCAACCTTCTCTCACCGAATAGCAGATCCAGGATCCCATAGCATGGAGACGTGGCGGTTCAAGTGGTTATCAAACTGCATTCACTCTACAGCGAAGATGCGACCTTTACATTCACCAGAAGGGTTTTCTTGCAAGCTTTAGATCCATATCAGTATTTTGATGGTTATTTTAATAAGTCACTCATAAATAAAAGTTAAAATATTAAATATTTAAATAAATAAATATTGAACTAGGTGTTAAAATGGGCACGTTCATGAGTATATTTTAATACGTCATCGACAAAGAAACGTTTGCAAACTTTAAACAGCAACCTGCGTTTCAATCTTCCAGGTGAATTCCACAGACCCACTAGAGAGTTACACTAGAGCTAAGCAATATATGTCATCAAAATAACTGGAAGCCACAAAGGTCTAAAATGGTAGCCAAATTGTTAGCCCAAGGTTTATTAGAAACAATTGGGGGAAACAATTAAAACTATTCATTTGAGGGAGGAAAAGAGGTATTCTGCATATGCTCAATTTGCAGATGTTGCAAATTAATATAGAACTGAATCCCAAATATTTTCTCTTGGGGATGCTAGACATAAAAAGTTACAAAAATAAAGAAATCCTTTTCAGTTATCTCACTACGGCGGCAAGAATAGTATATGCCAGCTACTGGAAAAAGAAAGAAACCCCAAAATTGAGCTGTTGGCTAAATAAGGTTTTGGAAATAATGAATATGGACAAATTGACATATTTACTAAAAAATAACTACGGCATTCCGAAAAAACAAACAAACTGGGATGCGATAAAAAAGTATTTGAGGGAGAGACAAATGAGGGTGATAATTTAACCCTTAAAGAAAAGGAATCGTCAATGAGGAAAGATAGAGAATAGGCTGATATTGACTTAGACAATATGAATAGAGGTTAAAGAAATGGACTAAGGACTGTAATTACTTCAGGTATCTGTGTAAAAGATGGAAGTGACAAATTTTATTTTTTATTCCTTTTATTTCATTTTATAATTTTCTTTTTTTTTTATTGTTGTTTTGGACTACCTCTTTCTCCTTTCTTTCTTCCCTTTCTTTCCCTTTCCCCCTTCTATTTGCCCACTGCACTTATACTTTCAATGACTCACTGAATATATTATCTGGAAACTCAATAAAATTATTTTAAAAAAAAATTGCACTCTCATCTTTATTTTGAGGTATTTATGTCAGGCATGGGCAAACTTCGTACCTCCAGGTGTTTGGACTTCAACTCCCACAATTCCTAACAGCCTACCGGCTGTTAGGAATTGTGGAAGTTGAAGTCCAAAACACCTGGAGGGCCCAAGTTTTCCAAACCTGATTTATACCCACCTTGGGTCTTTTGTGTAAGAGAAGAAAGCAAGGCATATTATTATTGTTGTTGTTGTTGTTGTTGTTGTTGTTGTTGTTGTTGTTGTTGTTTCATGACTTTGCAAGAAGTGGAAGGACGAAGACCAAGATGACCAAATGGAGACCAAATTCCATTGCAAGGATCCCAAAGTATTTAATGTTATGGAAATGGGAGAATTTAAACAAAATCCACCCAAACCAGGTAAAATTGGCCCCAGTGCAACTGACGACATCTATTAAAATGGAACTAAATATAGGATTGCTAAAAGCAAATCAGTCGATCACATCAAGCCATAAGGCTTCAAGGCAGCAAACAATAAATGTAAATCAATACAAATTGAAACATGCTGAATGCACCAAAGCAGGCATGGGCAAACTTAGGCCCTCCAGGTGTTTTGGACTTCAACTCCCACAATTCCTAACAGCCGGTAGGCTGTTAGGAATTGTGGGAGTTGTAGTCCAAAACACCTGGAGGGCCGAGGTTTGCCAATGCCTGCACTAAAGTATAAATATAAAATTAGAAAAACAATTCGACTATGTGTTATTGAAACCACTATACATTAAAGTATGAAATGCATTAAAACACAAAGTAAAGCTACTTGTTGGATTACTGTTTGTTTGTTGGTTTTACGATATACTTTTCTCTTCCAACGACTACCAATTCCTTTGGTTCAGAGAGATTTGCAGTCTAGCAAAGTAATGGGTTTAAAGGACAGGATCCTCCTTATAACAACAGTATATGACTTCCATTCTAGAGGGACAGTGATTCCGCTCCGGTTTTAGTCCAAACTTGAAATAAATTATCCAGAGACTCCCAATCCAGAAAAATTAGATTCATGACTTTGGATAATTCTTGGGAATTTTGCCCCAAAGACATGGATTCGAAATGAAAGGCATTAAGGGAAAATTACTTTGGACCCAGAACCTCCTGGTTACAAAGATTGGGAGTTCTAGTCCAACTAAGTAACGGGGAAAATACTTTGGATCCAGAACCTCTTGGCTACAAAGATTGGGAGTTCTAGTCTAACTAAGTAACGGGGAAAATACTTTGGATCCAGAACCTCCTGGTTACAAAGATTGGGAGTTCTAGTCTAACTAAGTAACGGGGAAAATACTTTGGATCCAGAACCTCCTGGCTACAAAGATTGGGAGTTCCAGTCTAACTAAGTAACGGGGAAAATACTTTGGATCCAGAACCTCCTGGTTACAAAGATTGGGAGTTCTAGTCTAACTAAGTAACGGGGAAAATACTTTGGATCCAGAACCTCCTGGTTACAAAGATTGGGAGTTCCAGTCTAACTAAGTAACGGGGAAAATATTTTGGATCTAGAACCTCCTGGTTACAAAGATTGGGAGTTCTAGTCTAACTAAGTAACGGGGAAAATACTTTGGATCCAGAACCTCCTGGCTACAAAGATTGGGAATTCTAGTCCAACTAAGTAACGGGGAAAATACTTTGAATCCAGAACCTCCTGGCTACAAAGATTGGGAGTTCTAGTCTAACTAAGTAACGGGGAAAATACTTTGGATCCAGAACCTCCTGGCTACAAAGATTAGGAGTTCTAGTCTAACTAAGTAACGGGGAAAATACTTTGGATCCAGAACCTCCTGGCTACAAAGATTAGGAGTTCTAGTCTAACTAAGTAACGGGGAAAATACTTTGGATCCAGAACCTCCTGGTTACAAAGATTGGGAGTTCTAGTCTAACTAAGTAACGGGGCTACAACGATAGGGAGTTCTAGTCCAACTAAGTAACAGGGAAAATACTTTGGATCCAGAACCTCCTGGTTACAAAGATTGGGAGTTCTAGTCCAACTAAGTAACGGGGAAAATACTTTGGATCCAGAACCTCCTGGCTACAAAGATTGGGAGTTCTAGTCTAACTAAGTAACGGGGAAAATACTTTGGATCCAGAACCTCCTGGCTACAACGATAGGGAGTTCTAGTCCAACTAAGTAACGGGGAAAATACTTTGGATCCAGAACCTCCTGGCTACAAAGATTAGGAGTTCTAGTCTAACTAAGTAACGGGGAAAATACTTTGGATCCAGAACCTCCTGGTTACAAAGATTGGGAGTTCTAGTCTAACTAAGTAACGGGGCTACAACGATAGGGAGTTCTAGTCCAACTAAGTAACAGGGAAAATACTTTGGATCCAGAACCTCCTGGTTACAAAGATTGGGAGTTCTAGTCCAACTAAGTAACGGGGAAAATACTTTGGATCCAGAACCTCCTGGCTACAAAGATTGGGAGTTCTAGTCTAACTAAGTAACGGGGAAAATACTTTGGATCCAGAACCTCCTGGCTACAACGATAGGGAGTTCTAGTCCAACTAAGTAACGGGGAAAATACTTTGGATCCAGAACCTCCTGGTTACAAAGATTGGGAGTTCTAGTCCAACTAAGTAACGGGGAAAATACTTTGGATCCAGAACCTCCTGGCTACAACGATAGGGAGTTCTAGTCCAACTAAGTAACGGGGAAAATACTTTGGATCCAGAACCTCCTGGTTACAAAGATTGGGAGTTCTAGTCCAACTAAGTAACGGGGAAAATACTTTGGATCCAGAACCTCCTGGCTACAACGATAGGGAGTTCTAGTCCAACTAAGTAACGGGGAAATTACTTTGGATCCAGAACCTCCTGGTTACAAAGATTGGGAGTTCTAGTCTAACTAAGTAACGGGGCTACAACGATAGGGAGTTCTAGTCCAACTAAGTAACAGGGAAAATACTTTGGATCCAGAACCTCCTGGTTACAAAGATTGGGAGTTCTAGTCCAACTAAGTAACGGGGAAAATACTTTGGATCCAGAACCTCCTGGCTACAAAGATTGGGAGTTCTAGTCCAACTAAGTAACGGGGAAAATACTTTGGATCCAGAACCTCCTGGCTACAACGATAGGGAGTTCTAGTCCAACTAAGTAACGGGGAAAATACTTTGGATCCAGAACCTCCTGGTTACAAAGATTGGGAGTTCTAGTCCAACTAAGTAACGGGGAAAATACTTTGGATCCAGAACCTCCTGGCTACAACGATAGGGAGTTCTAGTCCAACTAAGTAACGGGGAAAATACTTTGGATCCAGAACCTCCTGGCTACAAAGATTGGGAGTTCTAGTCCAACTAAGTAACGGGGAAAATACTTTGGATCCAGAACCTCCTGGCTACAACGATAGGGAGTTCTAGTCCAACTAAGTAACGGGGAAAATACTTTGGATCCAGAACCTCCTGGTTACAAAGATTGGGAGTTCTAGTCCAACTAAGTAACGGGGAAAATACTTTGGATCCAGAACCTCCTGGCTACAACGATAGGGAGTTCTAGTCCAACTAAGTAACGGGGAAAATACTTTGGATCCAGAACCTCCTGGCTACAAAGATTGGGAGTTCTAGTCCAACTAAGTAACAGGGAAAATACTTTGGATCCAGAACCTCTTGGCTACAAAGATTGGGAGTTCTAGTCCAACTAAGTAACGGGGAAATTACTTTGTATCCAGAACCTCCTGGCTACAAAGATTGGGAGTTCTAGTCTAACTAAGTAACAGGGAAAATACTTTGGATCCAGAACCTCTTGGCTACAAAGATTGGGAGTGCTAGTCCAACTAGGTAAAGGGGAAAATACTTTGGATCCAGAACCTCCTGGCTACAAAGATTAGGAGTTCTAGTCCAACTAAGTAACAGGGAAAATACTTTGGATCCAGAACCTCCTGGCTACAAAGATTAGGAGTTCTAGTCCAACTAAGTAACGGGGAAATTACTTTGGATCCAGAATGTCCTGGTTACAAAGATTGGGAGTTCTAGTCTAACTAAGTAACAGGGAAAATACTTTGGATCCAGAACCTCCTGGTTACAAAGATTGGGAGTTCTAGTCTAACTAAGTAACGGGGCTACAACGATAGGGAGTTCTAGTCCAACTAAGTAACAGGGAAAATATTTTGGATCCAGAACCTCCTGGTTACAAAGATTGGGAGTTCTAGTCCAACTAAGTAACGGGGAAAATACTTTGGATCCAGAACCTCCTGGCTACAAAGATTGGGAGTTCTAGTCTAACTAAGTAACGGGGAAAATACTTTGGATCCAGAACCTCCTGGCTACAACGATAGGGAGTTCTAGTCCAACTAAGTAACGGGGAAAATACTTTGGATCCAGAACCTCCTGGTTACAAAGATTGGGAGTTCTAGTCCAACTAAGTAACGGGGAAAATACTTTGGATCCAGAACCTCCTGGCTACAACGATAGGGAGTTCTAGTCCAACTAAGTAACGGGGAAATTACTTTGGATCCAGAACCTCCTGGTTACAAAGATTGGGAGTTCTAGTCTAACTAAGTAACGGGGCTACAACGATAGGGAGTTCTAGTCCAACTAAGTAACAGGGAAAATACTTTGGATCCAGAACCTCCTGGTTACAAAGATTGGGAGTTCTAGTCCAACTAAGTAACGGGGAAAATACTTTGGATCCAGAACCTCCTGGCTACAAAGATTGGGAGTTCTAGTCCAACTAAGTAACGGGGAAAATACTTTGGATCCAGAACCTCCTGGCTACAACGATAGGGAGTTCTAGTCCAACTAAGTAACGGGGAAAATACTTTGGATCCAGAACCTCCTGGTTACAAAGATTGGGAGTTCTAGTCCAACTAAGTAACGGGGAAAATACTTTGGATCCAGAACCTCCTGGCTACAACGATAGGGAGTTCTAGTCCAACTAAGTAACGGGGAAAATACTTTGGATCCAGAACCTCCTGGCTACAAAGATTGGGAGTTCTAGTCCAACTAAGTAACGGGGAAAATACTTTGGATCCAGAACCTCCTGGCTACAACGATAGGGAGTTCTAGTCCAACTAAGTAACGGGGAAAATACTTTGGATCCAGAACCTCCTGGTTACAAAGATTGGGAGTTCTAGTCCAACTAAGTAACGGGGAAAATACTTTGGATCCAGAACCTCCTGGCTACAACGATAGGGAGTTCTAGTCCAACTAAGTAACGGGGAAAATACTTTGGATCCAGAACCTCCTGGCTACAAAGATTGGGAGTTCTAGTCCAACTAAGTAACAGGGAAAATACTTTGGATCCAGAACCTCTTGGCTACAAAGATTGGGAGTTCTAGTCCAACTAAGTAACGGGGAAATTACTTTGTATCCAGAACCTCCTGGCTACAAAGATTGGGAGTTCTAGTCTAACTAAGTAACAGGGAAAATACTTTGGATCCAGAACCTCTTGGCTACAAAGATTGGGAGTGCTAGTCCAACTAGGTAAAGGGGAAAATACTTTGGATCCAGAACCTCCTGGCTACAAAGATTAGGAGTTCTAGTCCAACTAAGTAACAGGGAAAATACTTTGGATCCAGAACCTCCTGGCTACAAAGATTAGGAGTTCTAGTCCAACTAAGTAACGGGGAAATTACTTTGGATCCAGAACGTCCTGGCTACAAAGATTGGGAGTTCTAGTCTAACTAAGTAACAGGGAAAATACTTTGGATCCAGAACCTCTTGGCTACAAAGATTGGGAGTGCTAGTCCAACTAGGTAACGGGGAAAATACTTTGGATCCAGAACCTCCTGGCTACAAAGATTAGGAGTTCTAGTCCAACTAAGTAACGGGGAAATTACTTTGGATCCAGAACGTCCTGGCTACAAAGATTGGGAGTTCTAGTCCAACTAAGTAACAGGGAAAATACTTTGGATCCAGAACCTCTTGGCTACAAAGATTGGGAGTTCTAGTCCAACTAAGTAACGGGGAAATTACTTTGTATCCAGAACCTCCTGGCTACAAAGATTGGGAGTTCTAGTCTAACTAAGTAACAGGGAAAATACTTTGGATCCAGAACCTCTTGGCTACAAAGATTGGGAGTGCTAGTCCAACTAGGTAAAGGGGAAAATACTTTGGATCCAGAACCTCCTGGCTACAAAGATTAGGAGTTCTAGTCCAACTAAGTAACAGGGAAAATACTTTGGATCCAGAACCTCCTGGCTACAAAGATTAGGAGTTCTAGTCCAACTAAGTAACGGGGAAATTACTTTGTATCCAGAACCTCCTGGCTACAAAGATTGGGAGTTCTAGTCTAACTAAGTAACAGGGAAAATACTTTGGATCCAGAACCTCTTGGCTACAAAGATTGGGAGTGCTAGTCCAACTAGGTAAAGGGGAAAATACTTTGGATCCAGAACCTCCTGGCTACAAAGATTAGGAGTTCTAGTCCAACTAAGTAACAGGGAAAATACTTTGGATCCAGAACCTCCTGGCTACAAAGATTAGGAGTTCTAGTCCAACTAAGTAACGGGGAAATTACTTTGGATCCAGAACGTCCTGGTTACAAAGATTGGGAGTTCTAGTCTAACTAAGTAACAGGGAAAATACTTTGGATCCAGAACCTCTTGGCTACAAAGATTGGGAGTGCTAGTCCAACTAGGTAACGGGGAAAATACTTTGGATCCAGAACCTCCTGGCTACAAAGATTAGGAGTTCTAGTCCAACTAAGTAACAGGGAAAATACTTTGGATCCAGAACCTCTTGGCTACAAAGATTGGGAGTTCTAGTCCAACTAAGTAACGGGGAAAATACTTTGGATCCAGAACCTCCTGGTTACAAAGATTGGGAGTTCTAGTCTAACTAAGTAACAGATTTGGTATACACTGTAGAATGAATGCAGCTTGACACCACTTCAACTGCCGTAGCCCAATACTATGGATTCCTGGGAGTTCCAGTTTGATAAGGTCTTCTCGAAAAGTGCTGGTGCCGAAACAACTACAACTCCCAGGGCTCCATAGCACCAAACCATGGCAGTTCAAGTGCTTCCAAACTGCATTCATTCTGCAGTGCAAATGCACCCCGGCTCTGGATGCAAAGCGCAGTGCTATGGCTTCCGCAGCATTGCTTTGGCTTAAACCACGTTATGCCTATTGACGCTCCATCATCCAGCTCCCTGGGTCTAAATGCAGGTGGTCCAGATCTTTGAGCATAAATTGGGAAGGGATGCATTGCTGTCTGCAAAGAGTTTGAGAGTCCTGGTGCCAAACTACAACTCCTGGAATGGATGCTCCATCGCAGGTGCACAAGGTGGAGCACAGCTTGAGAAAGGATGCATTGCTGTCTTGGGAAGGGATGCATCGCTGCCTGCAAAGAGTTGTGACCCCAAAGAGATGGGAAAACCTGCAGGGCATTGTTGGTGCTCAATCAAACTACAACTCCCAGGATCTGCCACAGGTACACACAGTTGCCCTTTGAGCACAAGTTAGAAAGGATGCCTTGCACCAGGCTGCCCTTTGTGCACATCTCCCTTGCTATTTGGAAGAGTTGGGGTCTCACAAAGCTGCAAGGCAATGCCAGTGCCCAAACTACAACTCCCAGGATCCATGCTCTGCCACAGGTGCATACAGTTGTCCTTTGAACACAGCTTGGGAAAGGATGCCTTGCACCAGGCTGCCCTTTGTGCACAACTCCCTTGCTATTTGGAAAGCACTGGAGTCTCACAATGCTGCAAGGCAATGCCAGTGCCCAAACTACAACTCCCAGGATCCATGCTCTGCCACAGGTGCACACAACTGCCCTTTGAGCACAGCTTGGGAAAGGATGCCTTGCACCAGGCTGCCCTTTGTGCACAACTCCCTTGCTATTTGGAAAACATTGGAGTCTCACAACGCTGCAGAGAGGTGCCAGTGCCCAAACTGCACCTCCCAAGACCCATGCTGTATAAGCTTGTTACCTGGGAGTTGGGGATGTGGTCCCACGTTGTCTCACCTGGACAGGTGTCTGTCAGGAAGCCAAGCTCTGGCACCAAGTGGCCCAAGGCCTCATGGCGAGGCCGACCGTGGCTCAGCCCAGGACTGCTGCTCCATTCTTCAGCCGAGCCAACCTGGACCACCGCAAAAAGGCTCTCTAGTTCTTCCCAAGGCGGCCGAGGGAGCAAAGCAAGCAACAGCTGTGGTAGAGAAGGAGAAGGAAGAGAAGGAGGAGAAGGAGGCGGCAACGGAGCATTAACCCTCTGGGCCCGGCTGGTCAGGTGGGCGTCCAGCTAATGCCCTCCCGCCAGCCGGGTAATTGGATTCGGCCTGGCTGCACATGGAGGATTGACCTGCATTTACTCCAGCGGAGCCAGGGCACGGCAGAGCAGCCGCCACTGGCACCCAGCGGCCCCAGGAGGACAGGCATCTCGTTTTGCAAATCCAAACCGACACCTGCAAGAGTATCCATCTACACCAGGGATCCTCAAACTTTTTAAGTGGAGGGCCGGTTCATGGTCCCTCGGGCTGTTGAGGGGCCGAATTATCATTTGAAAAAAAGATACGAACAAATTCCTATGCACACTGCACATGTCTTGTTTGTAGTGCAAAAAACAAACAAACCCCAACAACAACTACTTATTTATTTGCTACATTTATACCCCATCCTTTCTCACCCCGAAGGGGACTCAGAGCGGCTTACAAGTTGTATGTACATACAATATATAATACTAGCTGTGCCCGGCCACGTGTTGCTGTGGCAAAGTGGTGGTGGTATTGGTTAAAAATTGTTGTGTAATTTTTATTTGACGTTATTTGCAATTTTTTATTAATTTTATTGTAAGTTATATTTTTATTTATTATATTTCATTATTTTCTTGTATTATTTTTAGTTATTTTCTGTTATTATAGTATTTTATTGTATTAATTTTTAGTGTTTTTTATTATTTTTATTGGGTTGCTAGGAGACCAAGTTGGAGGAGCTTAGCCTTCTAACTGGCAGCAATTGGATAAAAGCAATTATTCCTCTCTCTCTAATTAGGACTTTATTTTTCTTTTCTTTTTGTTGTATCAACCTAGAGGCGTGGATGATGGGTTGTGTTGTCAAATTTCGAGGTTGGGAGGCCTGTAGTTTTGTTGTTTTGTGGGTCACCGTGATGCCATCACTCTTTTATATATATAGATATTGTCTTATACCACTATTCCGTAATATTATTAGTAATATTACATTTAATATATAATATACTAGCTGTACCCGGCCACGCGTTGCTGTGGCGTTGTCTGGTGGTGTTGGTGAGAAATTGTTGAGGTAGTGATGGTATTGAATGTCTGTTGTATGGTTGTCTTTATGTTTAGTATGCACACTGAAGTGGATTATATGGCAGTGCGGAGTCAAGATAATCCAGTTCAAAGCAGATAATATAAGATTCTAAATGGGTTATATAGATGTGGAAGGGCCTTGAGTCTACACTGCCATATAATCCAGTTGAAATCTGATAATCTGTGGAAGAGGCCTAAGTGAGGCCTAACTGTGCCTGTCCCCTGGGCTGAGTGGGTTGCTAGGAGACCAAGTGGGCAGAGCTTAGCCTTCAAACTGGCAGCAATTGGATAAAAACTATTATTCCTCTCCCTGTAATTAGGACTTTCCTTTCCTTTTCTTTTTTTTGTATCAACCTAGAGCCGTGAATGATGGGTTGTGCTGTCAAATTTCGAGGTTGGGGGGCCTGTAGTTTTGTTGTTTTGTCCGCTGCCCTGATGCCATCACTCTTTTATGTATATAGATAATTAATATTATAATATTTATTTATTTATTTATTTATCACATTTATATCCCGCCCTTCTCACCCGAAGGGACTCAGGGCGGCTTACAACAGTGGCAACCATTAGATGCCCATACAAATCAATAAAAAACAGCACATAAAACATTTAAAACTATTAAAATACATTGTAAATTAAAATATACGTTTCAGACATAAAATCAGATCCGTTCATCCTCATGCTATGTCCATAGTTCAGTCCATGTCATCTTCGCCATTTATTGATTAATATCATATAATTATTAGTATTATATTGTATTACATTAAAATATTAAGTTAAGGTTAAGGTTTTCCCCTGACGTTAAGTCCAGTCGTGACCGACTCTGGGGTTGGTGCTCATCTCCATTTCTAAGCCGAAGAGCCGGTGTTGTCCGTAGACACATCCAAGGTCATGTGGCCACTGGCATGACTGTATGGAGCGCCGTTACCTTCCCACCAGAGCGGTACCTAGTTATCTACTCACATTTGCATGTTTTTGAACTGCTAGGTTAGCAGGAGCTGGGGCTAAAAGCAGGTGCTCATTCCGCTCCCGGGATTTGAACCTGGGACCTTTCGGTCTCCAAGTTCAGCAGCTCAGGGCTTTAACCCACTGCGCCACCACCAGGGGCCCACATTAAAATATTAGTATCAATATTATAGGTATACACAATATATTAAATTATTGCCATAGCACAGTATTAGTAAATGAAAGAACAATACAATATTTAAAAATAAAAACAATTTTAACCAACATAAACCTATCAGGATTTCAGTGGGAAGTCTCGGCCTGCTTCTGGTCAATGAAATAGTCAAGTTGAGTAGGATTGTTAGTATTGTGTGCCTTCAAGTCATTTCAGACTTTGGGCAAGGCAAAGTCTAAAACTAAGAGTGGGGGCTAGGTAAATTACCTTGGAGGGTCACATCCGGCCCCCGGGCCTTAGTTTGGGGACCCCTGATCTACACAGTGGAATGAATGCAGTTTGGCACCACTAGCATTGAGCCATGGCATTTTGAGCAGTGCCAAAGTGCATTCATTCTACAGCATTAGATGCACCTGAAATACCCCACTGTTGCACCCCAAGGCAGCGTGAACACTGGAAACTAGACAGAGACCAATCTATACATATAAAAAGGTAATGAAATTTCGGCCTAGGACAAAACAACAAAACTACACATCCCAGAAACACTAAACTTAGCAGCACAACCCCTCATCCATGCCTCTACGTTCATACAATAAAAGGCTTCAGCTACTCCAGAAAACGGCCAGGCTTTGAGACTGCAAGGCTATTCACTGCTATTCCACCTGGCCAACAAAGGATTCCCATAAGGAGGAAACAGCCAGGCTTTGAGACTGCAAGGCTATTCACTGCTATTCCACCTGGCCAACAAAGGATTCCCATAAGCCACAGCAACGCGTGGCCGGGCAAAGCTAGTAATCATATAATATCTTTATTAAAGCAAATATAAATTCAGGAATGCATAAGCAGAAGGGATGAGTGGGAAATAGGTCTTTGTGGAAAGGTATGAATAAGTCCAAAAAGATGAAGGAAAATGTCCAATATTATTGTCCAAAGTCCAAAACCGAAACACACTCAAATTGTTGGGAAGTTTGAGCGGAGAACAACAAGGAAGCAAGGCTGAATAACAAGGTCCCCAGTCACTAGGAGATCGTGGATATCAAAGCAGGAAGAAGACAAAGCGAAGATCAAACTTGATTCAGGAACAAGGCAAGGAAGTGAATTTACTCCGGTTTAAATTGCGAGTCGTGGCTCAGCTTGGCCGCCAGAAACAGGAGGCTTGGCTTGGTGAAATCAGGGAACTGGAGTCGGTGAAGTGTTCTCAGGGAAATGCTACGTTGACACCGCAAATTGTCTGCAGTGCCAGGCACTTTTATGGAACGAAGATCAGATCCCAACGAAGGGAGACCAAACTCCCCAAAGGTTCCCAAGGGAATCTTCTTATCCACAATCCCCTCGAGATGCTGAGCGGTTACTCCTTCGAAGCCCTTATTTTTCTGATCTCTGGCGATGCAGAAACTCCTTTCGGTTGAAGGGCACGTTCTCTGGGGAACTGTGGACATCTGGTTCAGCCATGGGAGTGACATCTCCAGTATCTCTCCCAATTAAGGAAGCATCTGAACTATCAACAGCCGGCAGCTGGAACTGAAAGGAGCTGGGAGAACTGGGCAAAAGGTCAGAATAAGCTTCATCCTGGTCAAAGTTCATTTCTGGATCAGGTTCAGAAGCCAAAGGTAGCTGTGGTATGGCACTCACAGAACTTCAAATCCCATGATCCCAGAGCACTGAGTCATAGAAGTTCAAATGACAATCCAACTGTGACCAGGTCTGCTTCTAGACTGCACAATTAATGCAGTTTGGCACCACTTGAATTGAATTGCCATGGCCGAATGCTATGGGATTCCAGAAGTTACAATTGTATGAGGGCTTATCTACCTAAGAGTCCTGGAGCCTCACCAAACTACAACTCCTAGTATTCAGTAGCATCGAACTATGGCAGTTCAAGTGCTGTCGAACTGCATTCATCTTAGTGTAGATGCATCTCTAGTTGCATCATAACCGGAAATGCCCGGGCTCAGTGCTATGGAATCTTAGTATTTGTAGTTTCATGAGATATTTAGGGTGCATCAACATTATAGAATGAATGCGTTTGGCACCCCATTAACTGCCACTGTTCAAAGCTGTGGAACTCTGGGAGATATACATTTTTATATTATTTAAGGTGTATCTATACTGTAGAATGAATGCAAAATGGCACCAGTGAACTGCCATGGTTCAATGCTATGGGATTTACAGTTTACTGAAATATTTAAGGTGCATCTACACTGTGGAACGAATTCAGTTTGGCATGATTCGAACATCCATCGTTCCATGCTATGAGATCCTAGGAATTATAGTTTTACAATTCTAGTCTTATATGATTCCAAAATTTCAATGATTATTTATTTATTTATTTATTTTACAGTATTTATATTCCTACCGGCTGTTAGGAATGGTGGAAGTTGAAGTCCAAAACACCAAGTTTATAGCAAATATGAAGATTGTGCAGATCATCATGGGTTTTTTGTTGTGTTGTTGTTGTTGTTGTTGTTGTTGTTGTTGTTGTTGTTGGATACTGAATGCATAAGGATAATCAAACAGCAGTATAGGGTGAGCAAACCGGCTATTTGAAAATGCTGGCCTGAATTCTGTTGCAAAGCCTAACTGGAATATATACTTATTGAATTGATGAGATTCATTTATGTCTTGGCTTATCATTTTATAAGTGAAAATTAAAGAAAACTAATTGGGAGAAAACAATCCTACAAGGGTTAGTACTAAATCCAGTAACACTGGATTTCTGTGATGTAAAACTATAATTATTTCCATGTATATAATATTCCAAAAAGATTGGAGCTCAGTGATCCATGTGTAAAAAATTAATACCGTATTTAAAGTCAAATTTAGAATTATTATTTTAAAAAAGAGAAGACTTCAGCGTACTAATTGGAAGTTGTGCAAACGTGTACACTTGTTACTCTCTCTGTTTCTATACAGTCTGATGGTTGCTTGACGTTGTTTAAATATAATTAAATAATATTTTTTTAAAAATTTCCAAATTCTACTACACAAAAGTTCTTGAGAACCTCATTCCAGTGAATGATGGAGCCAAAGGCAAAAACTGTCAATATATTTCAGCATAAAGTTCTCGCTGATGGCAAACAATGCCTTTGAAGAGGACTTTCAAGGCTCAGAGAGCTGTCAAAGCCCATCTTGATGGAGGACACGTAGCTATGGAGAGCAACCAAGAGCAAATCTGGTCCCCACCGAAATCTAAGGAAGGAAACGTGGAGGAACCGAAGAAAGAGAAAGGAGTAAAATGGAGTCTCATCACCTCGCTGGCACATATGTGTGTGTGTGTGTGTATACGTGTGGCGGCTTTTGCACCTGGCCCTGACAACTGCGCCTTTTGCGGCGATTTAGTACTAACCCTTGTAGGATTGTTTTCTCCCAATTAGTTTTCTTTAATTTTCACTTATAAAATGATAAGCCAAGACATAAATGAATCTCATCAATTCAATAAGTATATATTCCAGTTAGGCTTTGCAACAGAATTCAGGCCAGCGTTTTCAAATAGCCGGTTTGCTCACCCTATACTGCTGTTTGATTATCCTTATGCATTCAGTATCCAACAACAACAACAACAACAACAACAACAACAACAACAACAACAACACAACAAAAAACCCATGATGATCTGCACAATCTTCATATTTGCTATAAACTTGGTGTTTTGGACTTCAACTTCCACCATTCCTAACAGCCTACCGGCTGTTAGGAATTGGAAGTTGAAGTCCAAAACACCTGGAGGGCCCAAGTTGGACCATGCTTGGTCTACACTGGCCATACACTGAAAGGTCCAGTGTTGGACTATAATGCCCATCATCCTGGTCGTGGATGCTGGGAGCTGTAGTCCAACTGGCCTGACAATCCCAGTCCTCTTCTTAACTCATTTGCAAACAAATTTAGAATTGGAGAGGTTGTTGTTGATCAGAAGTCCCCGGGGATATTGAGGAGGCTGTTCGGAGACGACCTGGGAGGGCTTTAATTCAGGCCAGCTGTTCCTGGTGGGGTTTGCATGCGGAACAAATAAACCCTGGAGCAAAACACGGAGAGATTTTCCTGGAAAGCAACAGGCTGTGCTTGGATGCAAGCAGAGGGGGGCTGAAATCTTATTTGCAAGCCCGGCCAGCGATGAGCATTGAGCTCTTATTGTTGGGCTGGAAGGTGTCCAAAGAAGGGCCACCAAAATGGCCAAAGCTCTGGAAGCCATGAATCCCTTTTAGGAGTGGCTGAGGGAGCTGGGAATGTTTAGCATCAGAAGAGGGAATCTGGGTATCTGGTGGAGTTTCCTTCTAGGCTGGATGGCCATTTGTTGGGAGGGCTCAGATTTATGTATGTATTTTTTTATTTACAGTATTTATGTTCCACCCTTCTTTCTCACCCCGAAGGGGACTCAGGGTGGATCACAATGCACATATACATGGCAAACATTCAATGCCGTGAAGGCCAAAATCCACTGCTTGTGGTGATATGAAAATAATTAAGCAAACTCAATATATATATTACAATAACATATATCCAAAAAACAGGACTGTCCCAATCGCATATAAGTAGAAATCAGCGGTTCTTCTCTTGAAGTATAAAGCCAGGTTTTTCATGTGAGTAAATGTTCTTTTATTTATTATATATGAGTAGACTCCAGTTCCCATATAACTTGACTCAAACCTGCAACCGGTTTCGACTCACAGGAGTCTTCGTCAGGAGGTTGGGTCTACAAATAATACATATCATAAATATATATTTGCAATCAAACAATTTGTAAAGAAAGTTTACAAAAAAATTTTTTTACAACAAAGTATATTCAGGCACTCTACTTACTTAAATAAACAGAAAAGGTTCAACTTTTGAGAAATTCACCAACAGTTTTCTGGATAGGTGGATCCTAAGGGGACATAGATAGTGGCTAAAGGTAGTATTACATTATGACGTGTATAATACAATATATATAGAAGAATATATATCCTGTGAACCCAAAAAACGACTATGATACTCACAGCTTGTCTCTATTGAACCATGTACTCTGCAAGGAGTTTTATTCTGTGGCGAGTATAGGGTAGAAATGGCTGAAACCAATGGCATCAGACAAACAACATACAGTATAGACACACACAGAGGCAATTTAACATTTCCAGCTTCATGGGGGTATGCTCAATTCCGGCCACAGGGGGAGCTGTTGCTTCACCGTCCACGAGTGACACCGAATGCTGTACTTCCTCATTCCTTTCCGCTTCTGCTGGCAGTTTTATGGTGTTGTAAATTAGTTAAATTAGCCTCCCACATAAAGCATACCTAAATTTCCTAGTTGACAGATGCAACTGTCTTTCAGGCTGTTTAGGTAAACAGCAAGCCGGGATATTTAATGGTCAGGGGCTTAACCCGGCCCGGGCTTCGAACTCATGACCTCTTGGTCAGTAGGTATTTATTACAGCTGGCTACTAACCATCTGCGCCACAGCCTTGCGTATTCTTTCATGGCATAATGGGAATGGACTGGATGGCCTTCCCAACTCAAGGTTTCTATAGGAAGTGTATCCTTGTGGTTGCTAGAGAGAAAACTGTGTGGGATTCCTGTCCTTTTAAACCAGTGGTTCTCAACCTGTGGGTCCCCAGGTGTTTTGGCTTACAACTCCCAGAATTCCCAGTTTACCAGCTGTTAGGGTTTCTGGGAGTTGAAGGCCAAAATATCTGGGGACCCACAGGTTGAGAACCACTGCTTTAAACACAGCTCAGCTAACCTCCTATTCCATCAATCAGGGAATATGTAACACCAGTTGAACTGACTTGTTGTTTGTTGTGTGCTTTCAAGTCATTTCCAAGCTATGGCAAGCCTAAGAGGAAATTTGGAAATTCGGAATAAGAGGGACAAACCAGGACATTGTATAGCAGCTGGAAACATGGGATGGCAGTGAATTAATACGGAAGGTTGTTTAGAGGATGGAAAAGTATTCCTAAGCAATGGCCACCAAGCCTCTGTCAGTGGTTCTCAACCTGTGGGTCCCCAGGTGTTTTGGCCTAAAACTCCCAGAAGTCCCAGCCAGTTTACATCTGGGGACCCACAGGTTGAGAACCGCTTTAACACCCTCCAAAAAAGGGAACATCCGCAAACGTCTTCTCAACATTTTAGCAGAACCTCTTTTCTGTGCAGAAATTGCAAATATGAAGGAGAATGGTGCAGATTTTTTTTTTTATGTGCAGACAATTTTTTGCAAAAACAGCCTTGGGCACAGAATAAGTCTTGAATTCTGATAGTTCAGGTTTTATTTCAACTACTGTTGAATATTTCCAAATAACCTCCTCATCCCTACTCTGAATATTCTCCCCATTCCCACTGTGCCATTTTCATTACTATGAAAAACCAAAGCATGGAATAAGTTCAGGTTTGCTAGCAATAAAGGGGTATGTGTGTGTTGTATCCTGAGCCAAAAGAAGAACAAGGTCATTGTGGCATGTTGTGAACAGAGAATGGCAGGATGTTCACATGGGACAGAGAAGAGGCAGAACTACTCAACACCTTCTTTGCCTCAGTCTTCTTTCTCCCAAAAGGAAATCATTGTTCAACTTTGTCATGGTTTGCGAAGGCAATATGCTGTGTGTGTTAACTGGAAAATAAAGGGCATGAAGCTGATTGGCTGAACCTGCAAAGATCTGGGGATTGACTTGATACTGTTCCTGTTCTGCTGCTGCAGAACCAGTTTGGACAACTTTTTCAATGCTGACTGAGTACTGCTAGAGAGTAGTGTACTCAGAGAGGCCTTGCTATTTTGAGGCCTGTTAGCTGCTGAGAAAAGAGGGAGAAGAACCAGGACTGTATTCTTCTCTGAAGCAGATTTGTGGACCGAGAAAGGACTGCTTATGACTGTGGACTTCTGTAAGTGATCAGAGAGACCATTGTAAATACTACTGTTTTTTTATCTCCTGGAATCAGTAAAGTTCCCATATTTTTGTTCTGCAAACCTGAGTGGCATGTTATTGTTCTGCAGGTGACTCTGGATTGTGGTCACACATAAGAGCTTCCATTTATCATCATCAATCCGTAACAAACCTGAGCTATATGGAGCACAAGGGCAACAGAGGAAATGTAATCCAAAATAGGCAACAAAGTAGTCAAGGAATATCTGGCTACTCTAAAAAATTCAAGTCTCCAAAGCCAGATGAACTCCATCCAAGGGCATTGAAAAAACTGGTAGAAATAATTTCAGATCCACTGTCAATTGTCTTTGGGAATTTCTGTAGAACAGAAGTTCCAACAGACTGGAAAAAGGCGAATGTGGCCCCTGTCTTCAAAGGTGGGGAGGAGGATCCAAGCAATGGCCACCCGGTCAGCCTGACATGGATACCAGGAACGATTCTGGAACAGATTATTGAAGAGACGATCTATAAGAACCTAGAAAGGAATGTTATTCTCATAAAAAGTCAATATGGGTCTCTCAAATGAAACTCATGACAGACCTTATCTCTTTTTTAAAAGCTTGGCAAATGAAGGGAATTCTGTGGATGTAGCATATCTCAATTTCAGTAAGGCCCCCATGACATTCTCACAAAAAAGCTAATTGTTGTGGCTCAGCCTTTGCCTTTGTGTGATTCTGATGTGCCTTTGCATGACTCTGATGAAGATTCTGGGTGATATGTGCATAATTATGGGATTCAGGATGATTTTGACTCTGATGCTGGGAATTATAGGAGTGTTCCAGCTGTGGGAAATGAAGAGCAGGGAGTTGTTCCCATGGGAATAAATCCTCGTGTTGTTTCTAACGAGGAATTTCAGGTGCAGGGAATGGAAAGGGAGGATACCATTTTGACACCTGATAATGAGCTCAGTGGCCTTGACTCTGGGGGTCTCGATCGGGCTACGAGACTGGAATTTAGAGGGTTGCGGAGAAGCCATCTCATAGCCAATAAACGAGAGTCCAAAGGGCAACGGAATGCCTTTATGTCATGCTTTTAAAACAGTCTGCTCGCAGAGAGCTCTCTGTCAATGCAACTCCATCGCTTGATCTAGAAGCAAGACTACTTTCCTGTGCCAAGTTTGCCTTCTTGTAATATCTCGTGGATATATTCTGTTTGCTGGGACTTTTGCCTCTTTCCTAAATAAACTACAAAATACTACTTCCTGTGTGTGGCTTGGTGTCTTTAGCAAGGTGAAGCTAACCTGAGGTGTGACACTAATAGCAAAATGTGGGCTGAAGAATGCTACTTTGGAATGGGTTGACTGGCCGAACCCAAAGGATGCTTCTGTCCAATGGCCTCTCTTTCTTCCTCCTGGAGAGAAGGGACCAGTAAGAGGACTTTAGTACCAGGCCCAGTGCTATTCAACATCCTTATCCATGATGTGGATGATGGAACAAGGAGTGTGCTAATCAAAAGGCAGAAGTAGTCAACAACTTCTTTGCCTTAGTTATCTCACAAAAGCTTAACAATGCTCAACTTGGAGAGGATGGAGGAGAAGGCACAGTTGGGGAAATGCAGCACAAAATAGGTAAAGAGGCAACGCAGGAATATGTGGCTACTCCAAATGAATTCAAGTCTCCAGGACCAGGTGAACGCCATCCAAGAGAACAGACAGAAGTCATTTCAGAACAGGAGAAGTTCCAAAAGACCAGAAGAAAGCAAAGACAGCAAAGACCCAGTCAGTAGTTTCTTCCAACTGTATGAGTCTGCGATTTTGCAAATGGTGGTCAATGCAAAGAGCTGCTCTTTCCCAGGGTGGCTGCATCCTTTCCGCAGTGACAATGGAAGGTCTGATCTGTGGATGGATGGAAGGAAGGAAGGATGATGGAAGGAGACAAGCAAGGCCCGGATGGAAGGAGGGAAAGGGGGGCGGGGGGGAGCGGCGGAAGGGTCCCTGGTTGAGTGGAGGGGGAGGACCAGTCCTGCTGGCAAGGTGGGAGTCTTGGCGGCTGGGCCCATTCTAACTTAACATTGATCCCCAGCTAATAGGCTTTGCGGACAAAGCAGATTAAGGGCTCCCGGCAGCTGGAGGTATGGAGAGGGTAGGCAAGGGTGGCCCATGGGCCTGGAGTGGGCCAGCTTGGGGTCAGCGGGGGAGGCAGACTGACCAGACAAGGGAGGAAGGGGGAGATGGGACTCGTTGAGCTACCCTGAGATGATTCGCTGCCTGAGGAGGAGATGGACACCACTGCTTTCTATGTAAAGGTCCAAACTGAAGTGGGGATCTGGACGATCTCGTCCAAGTGAAATGTGGAGTGGACTTTATGGCTCACTAGCATATAAACAAATTTGGGTGATTTGCAAATGCTTGCTTTCCTTACGAAAAAAATGATGACATCAGAAAAATGGGCTATCGCGGTTCAAAACTGCGGGATCCACACGATGAGAAAATCCGCGTCGAATATCGCTTCAAAAGTGACAAAACAAACGAATTGCTAACGACAAACGGGGAAATCGATTTTTTTTTGAGCAACCCTAAAACTCAGCATTGCCTTGGTGTTGAAGGGACCGCTGTCCCTCTTCTTTCACCCCTTCTTTCTCTTTCTTTCCTTCCCTCTCCTTGCCTTTCCCTTTATCTTTCCTTTTCTCCTCTTTTTTCCTTCTTCATTGCTTTCTCCCTCTCCTCCTTCTCCTTTCCCTTCTTATAGAATCATAGAGTTGGAAGAGACCTCATGGACCATCCAGTCCAACCCCACTCTGCCAAGAAGCAGGAAAATCACATTCAAAGCACCCCCAACAGATAGCCATCCACCTTTTTCTCTCTCCTTCTCTCCTTCCTTCCTCCCTTCCTCCCTCCCTCCCTCCCTCCCTTCCTTCCTTCCTTCCTTCCTTCCTTCCTTCCTTCCTTCCTTCCTTCCTTCCTTCCTTCCTTCCTTCCTTTCTCTCTTGTCCAGCTCTGAAAAGGCAGACCTCACAATGTCTCCATGACAAAATGACTTTCTTTGTGGCATAATAATAATACCCGTATATACTTGAATATAAGCCAACCAAAATATAAGCCGAGGCACCTAATTTTACCACAAAAAAACTGGGAAAACATTGACTCCAGTATAAGCCGAGGGTGGTAAATTTCCGAAATAAAAATAGATACCAATAAAATTACATTAATTGAGGCATCAGTAGGTTAAATGTTTTTGAATATTTACATAAAGCCCAAATTTAAGATAAGACTGTCCAACTCTGATCCAATCATTATTCTCATCTTCTTCAATGTAAATGTGCTTATGTATCCTTTTAATAATAATAGAGTAAAATAATACATGTAATAATAATAATAATAATAAATACAGGAAAATAATACAAGTAATAACAAATAGAGTAAAATAATAAATGAAATAATAATAATAATGATTGTTGGAGACTAGCCCGGAGGGGAAGTAAAGGAGAGAATTCCAGGAGAGCAATAAAACAAGCCTTTTATTATTATCACTGCTGATGATAAGGCAAAACAGCCGTAGGTACCCATTTTGTGCGTCCGTACCATGCAAATAGCCATCACAACATGTGCGTAGCAAACAAAGGATTTTATATCTCGGCTTATCTAAAATTGACCAATGGCTGAGGGTCTTCCTCACCTTCCACTCCTACTTGGCACAAGTGATACCAATACCCAACTTGTTTACTCTGAGCTTTCTTCTCCCTTTGGAACTTCCTGAAGAAAGGCACCAGCCCCCCAAAAGGGAGGGGCACAGGCCCTGTGTTGCACATACTACTTTGGTTCATGCAAAGTGCTTATATTGTCTATATAAAGGCTATATGATATATGCAGAGGCAAAGCTATGTTAGGCAAAAGTTTACTATTTTCTGGCTTATGGTCCCTACAAGATCAGAGTGAAATAATAAATGTACTACTACTAATAATAAAAATAGAGTAAAATAAATGTAATAGTAGCAACAATAATAGAGAAAAATAATAAATGTAATAGTAGCAACAATAATAGAGAAAAATAATAAATGTACCATATATTCTCGAGTATAAGTTGACCCAAATATAAGCCAACCAGGACCCTCACCCGAGTATAAGCCGAGGGGGGCTTTTTCAGTCTTAAAAAAGGGGCTGAAAAACTAGGCTTATACTCGAGTATATACAGTACACTCCAATGCACTTTGGCCCAGTTTGCTTTTATGAATTTTGCACAGGTTTTTAAAGTGCATGCTTTGATGTCATTGTTATTTTACTATGTTTACGTGTATACTTGTATTTTTTTTAATGTGTTTTTATTTTCTAATGACTTTAATTACCTGGGCATGGTCCCATGTAAGTCACCCCAAGTCCCTTCAGGGAGATGGAGGCTGGGTATAAAAATAAAGTTGTTGTTGTTGTTGTTGTTGTTGTTGTTGTTAAAATCTAACTTTTTTCTTGAGAGAATAATTCCTTCGGGATGTCTAAGCCTTCCATAATTTTAGGTTTTCGGCTAGCTGAATGGAACTGGAAGGCTGACAGTTTCCTAGAAAGGTGTTCTCTCTAAAAATGTCTGGTTCCTCCAGAATGACTGGAGGACGTTGGACATAAAGTCCAAATGGAAGACGGTAGAGAGAACATTTCTTTCTCACATCAGTAAATAATCACATACATAAAAAGTTAAAATGGCAAACATGGAGTTGGGAATGTATATTGAAAAGTATGGCATCTATCCAGTATGGCATCTATGTCTCTCTACTCCAGTAGAGGGCAGCAGCAACATGTCAATCAACTCCTGTCTGGCGGACACACCAGAACAATAAAAACAACAACAACAACACAGTTCATTATATCTTTATCATGCTTTCTCTCTATTTTTGTTACACCAAAATTATATCATTCTGTATGGCCAATCCATTTTTGTGTGATCCATCCCAATCTTGTGAGTTGTTACTACCCTATCCATAATTCAAAATTTCTTAGATTTTAGGTAGTTGCTTGATGCAAAATACAAATGTATATATCCAATAGTAATAACATTCTCCCAATGAAAGTTCTGGAGGGACTTTCTGCAGCATTTGGAGGGAAAGGCACCTTGTGTCTACATCAGCCTTCAAGATTGATTGATTGATTGATTGATTGATTGATTGATGGAGACTCCATAAATGTTACAGTGTTTTCTCAGGCAAGGGAATCCTCAGGGGTGGTTTTGCCTGATCCTTTACTAGATACTAACGTTATGGAACTGTCCCATTCTAATTCCCACGGACACAATTCCCCATGGATTTTGGGCAATATTTTAATATATATCTTCAGCTTTTGTTTTTGAAACACAACTACAGTTGTTATTGTTATTGCTAAGTTCTGTAATTTCTTTTAATGTTGCAGTAGTGTAGGCAGTGGAATGGCTTTAAGTTGTTGGCAGTTTGAAACTGTGGATCGGGGTGAGCTCCCACTGTTAGCCCCAGCTCCTGCCAACCTAGCAGTTCGAAAACGTGCAAATGTGAGTAGATCAATGGGTACCACTTTGGCCCATGCAGCCATGCCAGCAATATGGACAACAGGTTCCTCAGCTTGGAAATGGACCAAGAGCACGTCCCCATGTCCAGAGTTGACCACCACCTCCAGGAAGCCTGAAATAAAAGGAGAAGCCTTTACCTTTGTTTTGTGTATTTGTATGTCTTTGTGATTCCACTGTAAAAGGCACTGAATGTCTGCCTCTCTGTGTATGTTGTAATCCGTTCTGAGTCCCCCTTGGAGAGATAGGGCAGAATATAAATGAAGTGTATTATTATTATTATTATTATTATTATTATTATTATTATTATTATTATTATTATTTCCAGTATGACAACCCAAGGCAAACATCTCCAAGGTTTTTCTTGCTGGGAAGGGAAAATTTGCTCATATCATCGCATACTCCTCATACATCTCATATAATCTCCTACTGACTTTATTGAGTGCACATCCCATTTGCAAATGAAACTCAGTTTGCAGCCATGGAAGTCTGCTGAGGACAAAAGGGGAGGGGAATCGGGGAGGAGAGAGAAACCGGGACGTTTGAAAAGAAGCTGTGAAAGTGGGAAGGCGGAGGACTAATGGGACTAAGGTTGCTGAATGAGGAGACTTGGGAGTGGAGGAAGGAAGGAGAAAGAAAAGCTCAGAGGAAGAGAGGAGCCCCTGTGCCAGGAGAGGAGGAAGGGAAAGAGGGAAAGAAAGAGAGGGCAGAGAGAGGAAGGGAGGGAAAAAAGAGTGAAAGAGAGACAGGAAGGAGGGATAGAGGAGGAGAGAGAAGGAAGAGAGAGGAAGTCAGGCAAGGAGGGCAAAAAGAAAAGAGGCCCTGTGCTGAAAGAGAGAAGTGAAAGAAGCCAAAGAAAGAGGAGCCTTTGTTGAAAGAGAGAGGAAGGAAGGAAGGAAGGAAGGAAGGAAGGAAGGAAAGAAGAATCATAGAATCCTAGAGTTGGAAGAGACCTGGTGGGCCATCCAGTCCACCCCATTCTGCCAAGAAGCAGGAATATTGCATTCAAAGCATCTCCAATAGACCAAAAGGTCCCAGGTTCAAATCCCAGGAGTTGAGTGAGCACCCGCTGTTAGTTCCAGCTCCTGCCAACCTAGCAGTTCGAAAACATGCCAATTTGAGTAGATCAGTAGGTACTGCTCAGCGGGAAGGTAACAGCGCTCCATGCAGTCATGCCTGTGGCCACATGACCTTGGAGGTGTCTACGGACAACGCTGGCTCTTCGGCTTAGAAACGGAGATGAGCACCAACCCCCAGAGTGTGAGTAGATCAATAGGTACTGCTCCGGCGGGAAGGTAACAGCGCTCCATGCAGTCATGCCTGTGGCCACATGACCTTGGAGGTGTCTACGGACAACGCTGGCTCTTCGGCTTAGAAACGGAGATGAGCACCAACCCCCAGAGTGTGAGTAGATCAATAGGTACTGCTCCGGCGGGAAGGTAACAGCGCTCCATGCAGTCATGCCTGTGGCCACATGACCTTGGAGGTGTCTACGGACAACGCTGGCTCTTCGGCTTAGAAACGGAGATGAGCACCAAACCCCAGAGTGTGAGTAGATCAATAGGTACTGCTCAGCGGGAAGGTAACAGCGCTCCATGCAGTCATGCCTGTGGCCACATGACCTTGGAGGTGTCTACGGACAACGCTGGCTCTTCGGCTTAGAAACGGAGATGAGCACCAACCCCCAGAGTGTGAGTAGATCAATAGGTACTGCTCAGCGGGAAGGTAACAGCGCTCCATGCAGTCATGCCTGTGGCCACATGACCTTGGAGGTGTCTACGGACAACGCTGGCTCTTCGGCTTAGAAACGGAGATGAGCACCAACCCCCAGAGTGTGAGTAGATCAATAGGTACTGCTCCGGCGGGAAGGTAACAGCGCTCCATGCAGTCATGCCTGTGGCCACATGACCTTGGAGGTGTCTACGGACAACGCTGGCTCTTCGGCTTAGAAACGGAGATGAGCACCAAACCCCAGAGTGTGAGTAGATCAATAGGTACTGCTCAGCGGGAAGGTAACAGCGCTCCATGCAGTCATGCCTGTGGCCACATGACCTTGGAGGTGTCTACGGACAACGCTGGCTCTTCGGCTTAGAAACGGAGATGAGCACCAACCCCCAGAGTGTGAGTAGATCAATAGGTACTGCTCAGCGGGAAGGTAACAGCGCTCCATGCAGTCATGCCTGTGGCCACATGACCTTGGAGGTGTCTACGGACAACGCTGGCTCTTCGGCTTAGAAACGGAGATGAGCACCAACCCCCAGAGTGTGAGTAGATCAATAGGTACTGCTCAGCGGGAAGGTAACAGCGCTCCATGCAGTCATGCCTGTGGCCACATGACCTTGGAGGTGTCTACGGACAACGCTGGCTCTTCGGCTTAGAAACGGAGATGAGCACCAACCCCCAGAGTGTGAGTAGATCAATAGGTACTGCTCCGGCGGGAAGGTAACAGCGCTCCATGCAGTCATGCCTGTGGCCACATGACCTTGGAGGTGTCTACGGACAACGCTGGCTCTTCGGCTTAGAAACGGAGATGAGCACCAAACCCCAGAGTGTGAGTAGATCAATAGGTACTGCTCAGCGGGAAGGTAACAGCGCTCCATGCAGTCATGCCTGTGGCCACATGACCTTGGAGGTGTCTACGGACAACGCTGGCTCTTCGGCTTAGAAACGGAGATGAGCACCAACCCCCAGAGTGTGAGTAGATCAATAGGTACTGCTCAGCGGGAAGGTAACAGCGCTCCATGCAGTCATGCCTGTGGCCACATGACCTTGGAGGTGTCTACGGACAACGCTGGCTCTTCGGCTTAGAAACGGAGATGAGCACCAAACCCCAGAGTCAGACATGACTGGATTTAACGACGGGGGAAACCTTTACCTTTACCTATCACACAAAGGCATAAACAGTCCTGGGTCACTCCACTTCCAACTTTAACTTTAAATATTCCTATGATGGGCTGAATGCCTGGTTCTACAGCCAAGTCTTTGGATGTCTTTAGTAGTAACGGTGAGGCTGCGGACCATATTTTAGTTCTTGTGGATCACTGGTGGTGGAGGGAGCACAGGTTGGGAACCAAAGAGGAAGGAAAAGAGGGAGGGAAAAAGGGAAAAGGGGAAGAAGAGAAAGAGCAGAAGAGAGGACAGAGAGAGGAAGGAGGAGAAGGAGGGTGAGGGGAAGCAAAAAGGCCCCTGTGTTGGAAAAAAGAGGGAAGGAAAGAGGAAAGAAGAGAAACAGGCAGGGAAAAGAGTCCTTTATGACCGGCTCTTGAATGAGAGAGGCAGGAGAGAAGGAAGGAGAAGAAGAGAGAAGGAGGCAGGAAAGAAAGATGACCCTGGGTTAAAAGAGAAAGCGAGGAGGGAGGGAGGGGAGGAGGAGGAGGAGAAGGAGGGAACAAAACAGGGCAGGAAGGAGGGGAAAAGAGGGGGACCCTTTGGAGGGAGAGAGAGAGGGAAGGAGGAGAAGCGCGAGAGGAAGGAGAGAAAGAGGGAAAGAGAAGAGGAGGCGAGGGGAAGGAGGGAAGACAAGAAAGGCAGAGGGAAGGAGTGAAGGAGAGAGAGAGCGGAGGGAGGAGAGGAGAAGAAAGGGAGCAAAGTGTGAGCAGAGAGAGGAAGGGGAGAAAAGTCGGAAGAAGGGAGCGAGAGAGGGAGACGGAGGAGAGGAAGGAAGGAGGGAAGGAAGAGAGAGAGAGAGCAGGAAGGGAGACCCTTGAGGACCTCTTTCCTTCCTTCCTTCCTTCCTTCCTTCCTTCCTTCCTTCCTTCCTTCCTTCCTTCCTTCCTTCCTTCCTTCCATCCCCTTTTCCTTCCTTCCTTCCTTCCTTCCTTCCTTCCTTCCTTCCTTCCTTCCTTCCTTCCTTCCTTCCATCCATCCCCTTTTCCTTCCTTCCTTCCTTCCTTCCTTCCTTCCTTCCTTCTTTTCCCTTTTTCTTCCTTCCTTCCTTCCCACGTTCCTTCCTTCCTTCCATCCATCCATCCATCCATCCCCTTTTCCTTCCTTTCTTCCTTCCTTCCCACGTTCTTTCCTTCCTTCCTTCTCTCCTTCCTTCCTTCCTTCTTTCTTTCTTTCCTTCCTTCCTTCCTTTCTTCCTTCCATTCTCTTTTCCTTCCTTCCTTCCTTCTTTCCCACGTTCTCTCTTTCTTTCCTTCCTTCTTTTCCTCTTTCTTTCTTTCCCCCCCTCTCTCTCCTTCCTTCCTTCCTTCCTTCCTTCCTTCCTTCCTTCTGTCTTTCTTTCCTTCCTTCCTTCCTTCCTTTCCCTCTCCCGCCCTGAGGCCTCCGTGGGGATGTGGGGGGTCTTGGGGGGTCTCGGGCCCCCCCCCCCTCCTCCTCCTCCTCCTCTTCGTCCCGACGCCGCCCGCCCACCCGGACCCTCCGCTCCTGCACTACTACGCCGACAACGGTGAGCCAAGCCACTGCCACTCCCATCCTCCCCGGCACTGGGGCTCCTGGGGAGAGGGGGGGCGTTGTGGTCCAAAGAGACCCCCTTTCACATCTTAGCCTGGCCGAGAGTTTCCTAGTATCCATTCAAGTTTCCTCCTCGTTGGAACTTTGTGGCCGGGTTGGTGCTCATCTCCATTTCTAAGCCAAAGAGCCGGCGTTGTCCGTAGACACCTCCAAGGTCATGTGGCCACTGGCATGACTGCATGGAGCACCGTCACCTTCCTGCCAGAGCAGTACCTATTGATCTACTCACGTTTGCATGTTTTCGAACTGCTACGTTGGCAGAAGCTGGGGCCAACAGCGGGTGCTCACCCCGCTCCCTAGATTTAAACCAGCAGCTCAGCTGTTTAACCCGCTGTACCATCAAATGGGCAAACTGACCCTGGGCAACCCTAATGAGATTGATGATACAAGAATGGTATTGATAGAAAAAAAAAAACTTAAATATACAATAGAGTCTCACTTATCCAAGGTTCTGGATTATCCAATGCATTTTTGTAGTCAACATTTTCAATATATCGTGATATTTTGGTGCTAAATTTGTAAATACAGTCATTACAACATAACATTACTGCGTATTGAACTACAGTAGAGTCTCACTTATCCAAGACTCGCTTATCCAAGGTTATGGATTATCCAAGCCATTTTCGTAGTCAATGTTTGCAATACATCGTGATATTTTGGTTCTAAATTCGTACATACAGTAATTACAACATAACATTACTGCGTATTGAACTACTTTTTCTGTCAAATTTCTTGTATAACATGATGTTTTGGTGCTTAATTTGTAAAATCATAACCTAATTTGATGTTTAATAGGCTTCTCCTTGATCCCTCCGTATTATCCAAGATATTCGCTTATCCAAGCTTGGATAAGTGAGACTCTACTGTATATGTTTTCTTACAGATTTAAATGTGTAAATTCATAAGATAGTATGTTTGTATTGCTGAGTATTGCAGAACGTTGGATAATAAGGAGGGATCAAGGAAAAGTCTATTAAACATCAAAGTAGGTTATGATTTTACAAATGAAGCACCAAAACATCATGTTATACAACAAATTTGACAGAAAAAGTAGTTCAATACGCAGTAATGTTATGTTGTAATTACTGTATATACGAATTTAGAACCAAAATATCACAATGTATTGCAAACATTGACTACGAAAATGGCTTGGATAATCCATAACCTTGGATAAGCGAATGTTGGATAAGTGAGACTCTACTGTATTTAGGTTTTTTTCTATCGATACCATTCTTGTATCATTTTCATATAGATATCTGTGCCTTATTGATCGTCAACCCTAATGAGGCCCTGAACATCTTCAAAAGACTCCTTTGCTGGCTGGGGATGGTGGGTGTTAGAATCATAGAATCATAGAATAGTAGAGTTGGAAGAGACCACATGGGCCATCTAGTCCAACCCCCTGCTAAGAAGCAGGAAATCGCATTCAAAGCACCCCCGACAGATGGCCATCCAGCTTCTGCTGAAAACCCTCCAAGGAAGGAGCCTCCACCACGGCCCCGGGGAGAGAGTTCCACTGATGAACATCCCTCACAGTGAGGAAGTTCTTCCTGATGTTCAGGTGGAATCTCCTTCCTTTCCTGTAGTTTGAAGCCCTTGTTCCCTTGCGTCCTAGTCTGCAGGGCAGCAGAAAGGAAGCTCCCTCCCTCCTCCCTAGGACTTCCCTTCACGTATTTGTACATGGCTCTCATGTCTCCTCTCAGCCTTCTCTTCTGCAGGCTAAACATACCCAGTTCTTTAAGCCGCTCCTCATAGGGCTTGTTCTCCAGACCCTTCATCATTTTAGTCTCCCTCCTCTGGACGCTTTCCAGCTTGTCAACATCTCCCTTCAACTGTGGTGCCCAGAATTGGACACAGTGTGATTCCAGGTAACGTGGTCTGACCAAGGCAGAATAGAATAAGGGGGAGCAGGACTTCCCTGGATCTAGACGCTATTCCCCTATTGATGAGGCCAGAATCCCATTGGCTTTTTTAGCTGCCGCATCACATTGTTGGCTCATGTTTAACTTGTTGTCTACAAGGACTCCAAGGTCTTTTTCGCACACACTGCTGTCAAGCCAGGCATCGTCCCCCATTCTGTATCTTTGATTTCCATTTTTTCTGCCGAAGTGAAGTATCTTGCATTTGTTGCAGTCCAATCTCAATTTTCCCCTGGTATAGGATCCTCTGCTGGCTGAGGATGGTGGGTATTGCAGTCCAAAGAGCATTATAGGATTATCTTCCCATTTCTGTGGAGGAACATGAAGTTGACTACAACTCCCATCCTCCCCGATGAATTATCTTGTCTGGCTGAGGGCTGATGGGCTTTGTAGTCCAACGGCCTCTTTGGGGCATAGGGGTGGCTCTGTTCTCCTTTCTCGAGGCCAAGGAGCCAAAAGGCAATGCAAAGGTTGACTACAACTCCCATCCTCCCCGATGAATTAGCTTGTCTGGCTAAGGGATGATGGGCTTTGTAGTCCAACTGCCTCTTTGGGGCATAGGGGTGGCTCTGTTCTCCTTTCTGGGGGCCAAGGAGCCAAAAGGCAATGAAGAGGTAGACTACAACTCCCATCCTCCCCAATGAATGATCTTGTCTGGCTGAGGGATGATGGGCTTTGTAGTCCAATGGCCTCTTTGGGGCATAGGGGTGGTTCTGTTCTCCTTTCTGGGGGCCAAGGAGCCAAAAGGCAATGAAGAGGTTGACTACAACTCCCATCCTCTCCTGGATCTCAACTAGTTGTGTTTGGGGCTGATGGGTATTGTAGTCCAAACAGCATTATGGGATTCCCTTCCCATTTTTGGGGAGGCAAAGCAAAGGGCAGGAGATCAACTACAACTCCCATCCTCTCTGGTAAATAACCTTGTCTAGCTTGAGAATGATGGGCTTTGTAGTCCAACTGTCTCTATGTGCTTAGGGATGACTCTGTTCTAATTTCTGAGTGCTAAGGAGCCAAAAAGCAATGAAGAGGCAGAGTGTTGACTACAATTCCCATCCTCCCCTGGATCTCAACTTGGCAGTGCTTGGGGATGATGGGTATTGTAGTCCAAAGATCTCAGTGGCACAAGGGGATGACCTCTGTTTCTAGGGGACAAGGGGCCACAAAGAAGGGGTTGGAGGTGGACTTCAACTCCCATCATCCCCTAGCAAAAATCCCAGGTTAGTGAGTGCATTGTAATCCAATGAGCTCCACTAAAAGCCAATTAGGTTGAGAGTAGATGGTAACTACAACTCCCACAATCCCCTGGTATAGGATCCTAGGCTGGGGATAATGGGAATTGTAATATGAAGATCTCTGAAGATCAAGAAGCACAAAGCAAGGAAAGTAGTTCCCATTTTGGAACTACAGCTCCCATGCCTGGGGATGATGGGATCTGGTATGGGCAATTGAGTCCAAAAACCCCAATGGGGATGCAAGAGATCCCACTCAAATCGTTCCCTTTTTTCCATGGAAAAAAAGAGAATTCCAGAAAAAAATTCCAGCGCTATAAAAATAGTATTTATCTGATCTGGCTCCGTCGGTTTAAATATGATGTTCACACACGTCCAGGGCTTTGTTTGTAACTATGTCAAGAGGACAACATGTGTTTCCATTATGCTTAAATTCCCAAAGAAATCAAAGCGCTTGAAGAAATATCCATAAAGAGGGTCACGCTAAGTATAACTTGTGTCAATACGATTTCATTTTCCTTTGCTAAATTGTAACACTAGTTTGTGGCGTTGTTGTCTTCCAAGTGGTTTCCTTCCTTTGGTGGCCCTAAGAGAAACGTTTTACATGGTTTGGGAACCTGTAGCACTGAGAGGTGGGAGTTAAAGTGGTATCAAACTGGATTGATTCTGCAATGTAGACGCACCTGCATCCAGTCCACAAAGGTTTCAACCCACACATATGGAAAACTAACTGTATTTATTATTATTATTTTATTATGACACAGCAAGCAAGATAGATATGCTGGATTTCGTATCACAAAATCACAAGTCGAACCCTTCCCAAGTGTCTAGGACTGTGTGATGTATTTTCGGATGATGCACGCAGATCCCAGCAGGGTGGCCTTTTGCAGTTGGCAGATCGTAATTTTGTCAATGTCTATTGTTTCCAAATGCCGGCCGAGATCTTTTGGCACGGCACCCAATGTGCCCATCACCACCGGGACCACCTGCACTGGTTTCTGCCAGAGTCTTTGAAGTTCAGTCTTGAGGTCCTGAGAGCGGCTGAGTTTTTCCTGTTGTTTTTCATCAATGCGACTGTCACCTGGGATGGCAACATCAATGATCCAAACCTTTTTCTTTTCCACAACTGTGATGTCTGGTGTGTTGTGTTCCAGAACTTTGTCAGTCTGGATTCGGAAGTCCCACAGTATCTTTGTGTGCTCGTTTTCCACGACCTTTGCAGGTTTGTGATCCCACCAGTTCTTTGCTGCTGGGAGGTGGTACTTGAGGCATAAGTTCCAATGAATCATTTGGGCCACAGAGTTGTGCCTCTGTTTGTAGTCTGTCTGTGCAATTTTCTTACAGCAGCTGAGGATATGATCAATGGTTTCGTCGGTTTCCTTGCAGAGTCTGCATTTGTTGTTTGTATGATGACCTTTTAGAATTGAAGAATTATGGTACAGTAGAGTCTAACTTATCCAAACCTCGCTTATCCAAGCCTCTGGATTATTCAATGCATTTTCATAGTCAATGTTTTCAATATATCATGATATTTTGTTGCTAAATTCGTAAATACAGTAATTACAACATAACATTACTGTGTATTGAACTACTTTTTCTGTCAAATTTGTTGTTTAACATGATGTTTTGGTGCTTAATTTGTAAAATCATAACCTAATTTGATGTTTAATAGGCTTTTCCTTAATCCCTCTTTATTATCCAAGATATTCACTTATCCAAGCTTCTGCCAGCCCGTTTATGTTGCATAAGTGAGACTCTACTGTATTATTATTATTACTACTAATATTATTATTAATGCAGACACCCCAAAGGCCAAATTCGAGGCCTTTGGTAGGCAGATGTCCCTGTGGTTCCTGCCGCTCCTCCGATGTTCCCTTTGTCTCAACCAGAAGGCTTTCTATGAACCGCAAAACCACGGCTGGCTGGGCCCTTTTCCCAGAAATGCGATGCGAGTTAATGAACTCCAGCTGGTGTTGCTCCAAAGTTTGGGGGGAGCCAGGAAAGGACGGGGGAGGTGGAGGGTGGGAGCCGGTGGTGTCCCTTTGACCACTCACTCTCCGCCTTGGAGAGGTTTGGAGAAGCCGCAGCTGGAACCACGGCGGGGCCTTTGCCCTCTTCCTCTCCCAACCTTCAGTGTCCTTAGGAAAGTCCTCGTTTCGTACCACAACCCCCAGCATGCCCTAACCTGTGTTGATTGATAGGTTTGCCAGTTCTCAAGTGGAAAACAAGCTGTCCTCCAGGTTTTGGGAGCTCAACTCCAGTCATAAGCAAAGGTTGTGGTTGTTGCCTTGTGCCTTGGACAAGCCATTATTTCAAAGAATCCTAGAGTTGGAAGAGAATCCCTCACCATGGGCTGGGAATGCTGGGAGTCCCCGTGCAAAAACATCAGGGAAGTAATGTGATTGTTACCATTGTTTTATTGGGAGATGCTACTTAGACTTGGGAAAGTAAGCCTTTTAAACAGGCATGGGCAAATTTCAGCCCTCCAGGTGTTTTGGACTTCAACTTCCACAATTCCTAACAGCCAGTAGGCTGTTAGGAATTGTGGAAGTTGAAGTCCAAAACACCTGGAGGGCTAAAGTTTGCCCATGCCTGCTTTAAAAGATGCCCAGGGCCCCTTCTCTATAATGGTTTGTGGTGTTCCTCAGTCACCGGTCAAAAAGAAATGGGAATAAGGCAGGCCAAAGATTCGTAAGGCACCGTTCCAAGTCTGGATGAGTCTCAAGGGATCTGTTACCACATTTCTACTTTGAGCATACTATGTCCTCAACAGCTGTTAGATGAACTTTTAGTGAGATTCCACCTAAATATCAGGAAGAACATCCTGACAGTTAGATCTATTCAACAATGGAATGTGCTTCTGCCTGGGAGTCTGGTGGTGTCTCCTCTGGATGTAATCAAGCAGAGTCTGGATAGCCATCTGTCGGGAGTGTTGGGAATCACCCTGGACTACTCAAGTCTAAATGTAGTCAGATAGATGATAGAGTTAGATTGAGGGAATCCTTTCCCCGTTTCCAAAGCATGCCTAGATAGGATTCACCATTGTTTCCTGCTTCCCATCCTATTTAATGTCAGCCCACCCTTTGATGTTTCTAGAAATGTGATCTCTCCTAGGGCTTTGACGTAACTTCCCCAATTTGGCTTTTGGAATGTTTATGGCCCTAGAGAAGAACAGCCCCACGAGGCTTGGTCGCCATTCCAGCTTCCTGCTTTGTTCCAGAGAGGACGCACCTCTGTCCTCTAATAGCCAAGATGTAGCTATCTAGAGCTTGGTTATTTTAATCCCTCTATGTGGATTAGAACAGGATAGATTAGATAGTTAGGTCCAAACCTTTTCTATCCATCAGTTGATTTCTTTTTACCTCAATAAATGCTTTTAAACTTTAAAGCTAACTTTGCATCCCTTTGCCTTCCTGATGACACAGAGGCCTTTCAAAACTCACACCGTGTAAGTCTCACCTCTGCTGCAATTTTTACTCTCCTATTTTAATGGGAGTTTACCTCATAAAGAGGGTGATTAGAGCTTAACAGCTCATCCATTCCCAACAGGGAGGGCTTGCATTGTGTCTTCCTTTGTGGCAGAAGAGGTTGGACTGGATGAGCCTTGGGATCTCTCCCAACTCTAGGATTCGGTGATATGCTGGGGACTCTTTTGGGTCTAACCTCTCCCCCTTGTCTGTTGTAATTCAGCCTTTGATTGTGTCTGATCTCACTGGGGATTCTGGGCCTGTTAGATAGTCTGATGATGGCATTGCTGAGCCTGTGAGCCAGTGTTGTGTCTCTCCTGTTTCTGAAGGCCACATTCCTGAAGGGGACCCAGAGCAGCCTTTCTCTAGGGAAGCAAGTTCTGAAGATGAATTGCCAGGTGAAGAGAGTAATGAGCCAGGAGATAGGAGGCAGAGCTTCCATAAACTTCGGACGCGTTCTCAAGTGCGTTGAAGATCATTATTATTATTATTATTATTATTATTAAACTTTATTTGTACCCCGCTAGCATCTCCCGAAGGACTCGATGCGGCTTACAAAGGCCAAGGCCTCAACACACAATATAACAATACAAAACAAAAGGCAAATTAAAACAATTAAAACAGTATAAACAACAAGCAGTAAACAATATGCTAAAACACAATAAAACTGGGCCGGGCCAGAGTAATGGGTACAAGATTAAAAGTGCTGATGTGACAGGTGAAATATAAGGCTTATAGGGCAAGTGCAGGGTGCGATATGCAATCTAAGTTCTAATAAAGTGCTTATGGGACTTGGTGTTGGAGATTTCCTATTAATATGGGAAGGCACATTGGAACAGCCAGGTCTTCAAGTTCTTTCTGAAGACTGCCAATGTAGGGGCCTGTTCAAGATCATTGCACTTGTTAGCTAATGATCTGCTTGTAAAAGTAAACAAAATGATTTCTTGGCAGTCTATGAGACAGAAAAAGCTTTATATGAAGCAGGGAAATGGTTTTAGACCAGTCTGGGCAACGTTGGAGTTTAATGAACATCTTGCATCAAGCCATAGTCAAGAGAATTTTTAGTTTCACTTTTCAGCTATCAAAGTTCTTGTTTTCCAAGTCTAAGGGATTATTCTGGACTTCTGTGTATTAGATTTTATGCTGCCGTGCTTATCTGGATATTTTATATTCTTGGTTTTTGGAATTCTACCTCTGTATCTTGGAGTTAAGGGGTTATTGCATATCTTTGGACAAACTTGTTTTTACCATTTTATTGCTTTTCTTTTTCTATATTCTTCAATAAGCTGCTTGCTGATTTATACTGGACTGGCGTGATGGTTAACTACAGAGGTGTTCCTCATCTGGGATTCAAGATTGTCTTCCTTTCTTCCTTGCAGTCCTTGACCTCCTGGAGGCGCTGAACATCACCCGCTCGGTGCTGGGGGTCACCAAGGCCAAGGGCCCTGATCCGGGGGTGCCGGCCTGGAAGTTCCGCCCCCGGGTCCCCCACCTGACGTTGCCCTGGGATTACTCGGTCTACCTGCTCTCCACAGTGCAAGGGGCCCTGGGCTTCCACTTCGTGGCCCGACAGAGCCGGGGCTCTGAGGGGACCCTCATCTCCCTGGTCTCGCCAGCCGCTCTCAAGAGGGATGGGCACCCGCTTCTGCAGCTGGTCTCCAACACCCGTGCCGACCACCTGCGGTTGGACTACCGCGCTGTCCACAACATGGAGCCCGCCCGGCTGGTCTTCCCTACCGGCAACCCCTTTGCCCACAGCCGCTGGGTCCGGCTGGCCCTCAACCTGGAGCCGTTGCGCATCACACTCTTTGTGGATTGCCAGGAGCCCTTCATCTTTGGGAAAAGCGGCGGGGAGGAGGTGCTGAGCCTCATCCTGCCCCTGGATCTCCAGATCACCTTCGCCAGTGTCTTGGGGGACAAGACCAGCAAGTTCCTGGTAAGACTTAGGGCGCTTCCAGACAGCAAAAAAATGTGGGTTTTTAAGAGAAGACAAAGAAGGCTGGGACCTGAGAACATGACAGACCTGTAGGTCTTGGGATTTATTCCCCTGCCGTCCTCTCTGTCGCACCTCAGGTTAGATTCATCTTGCTAAATACACCAGGCTGCACACAGGGTATAGTCTTTTGTAGTTTATTGGAAGATAGGAAACAAGTAGTTCTTAAAAGCAAAAGTAAAGTTTCAAAAGATTGATGCAAAAACAAAGCTACATAGAATAATCCAAGAAAACATAAGGCATAAAACAAGTTCCATGAATGCTTGACAAGGTCTCATAACTTGAATACACAAGGCTGCAAGGTAATCAGGAAAGCAAGAGCTAGCTTCTATACTCCACAATGAGACTTTGCTTTTGACAAAGATTTCTCTCTCAGCACACCCTTTAATATTCTCTGCATAGCATGAATGCATTTCTTTGGCCTCTGACCTCTTTCTTGTTTGCTATTCTAACGCTCTTGTGCCGAAATTCCAAACAGCCAGCCAATCCTGAAGAAACAAGGTAGCATGAGCTTCAAAAATACAATCCAAACACAGAATCTGGGCAGGAACCGAAGTGAGGATCTATTTCCATGAGCAGAGACAAGACAAAAGTTAAGCTCCCAAATTCAACGTTGCTCTGTCTGAAATCTTCCCCAGTTTCACCCCTTTTTAACCATGCTTGCAAGCTAGAAAAACTTCCCTCTGAGCTTTGGCTCCCACGCGCTTGCTTGGGATTCTCACAGAACGCCTGGGACCAATTCTCAACCTTAATCTCGTGTCTGTCTAAGGAAAACTCCTCTGCCTCACTGCCTGAGCCATCTGGACTTTGTTGATATTCATCTGGACGTTGTTGATATTCAAAATCCTGTGAAAGGTCATCCTTATCACTAACTTCAGCTTCCCTGCTAGACTGCGGCCTTTCTAACAACTCAGAGCTTTCAACATTACCTTGATCAACCTGCATTTCTGACAATTCAGAGCCTTCAATATTTCCTTGATCAACCTGCTGAAACCCAAATCCCCCTTCATCATCAGACTGAACCACAACAGATATATGAAATGCAAGCAAATATAAAAAAGGAATTGACGTTCACCAGGTTATGTCCATAAAAGCAAAAGTCCCAAAAATCCATTCAGAGAAAGTCTCTAAAATAATTTCACCAATATATGCAAGAACAAGGTACATAAATCCAAGGCAGGCAAAACTATGCCCACCTTTGTACGCCGTTCCTCATAGTGAATCATGGCTTCCAGGCCTTTGATCATTTTGGTGGTCTTTCTCTGGTCGCCTTTCACCTTATCCATATCTTGAACTGGACACAGGACTATTCTGACCAAAGCAGAAGAGAGTGGGACTAGGACTTCCCTTGGCTTTTTTAACTGCCACATCACACATAGTAGTCCCAACTCTGTCATACCCTTAAGTTTTTGTGTTTGTTTTCTTTTTATTTCTTCTTCTCTGCCCTCCTCCTTGATTTTGCCAGCCGCAATGTCTTCCATACTCCTTTTCCCTTCTGCACTTTTGAAGGCAGCTTCCTTTCTTCTTCAGGGCTACTGGCAGACGGCAGAGATTTCGCCCAGCGGCTTCCCACATCGTCCCTGGCACTGTGACAACCTCCCAGGTAAGAACTGGAGGGTGGTGACAACACTAGGGTGCATCTACACTGTAGAACTAATGCAGTTCGATACCACTTGAACTGCCATGGTGCAATACTACAGAGTCCTGGGACCTGGGACCTTGCAAAATGATAACATCCAGGATCACATAACTATTGAGCCATGGCAGTTCAAGTGGTGTCAAACTGCATTCATTCTATGAAAAATTCCGCATTCCTGTGCAACCATCTGAGGAATTCAGAGAGTTATACTCCTCCAAATTGGAAGCTGGGTGGTCAAGCGATACTAGTATTTGACAAGAGACCTATCTACATTGCCATATATGGTCAGTGTAGACCGATCTAATGCAGTTTAACTGCATTATAGGAGTCTACACTGATAATAAAATACATTGAATTTCATTCTCATCATCATTGGCAATCCCTCGTGTCTGAGTAAGATTACCTTCCAAGTGTAGGGGCTTGGTGGTAGGTTCTTAGGTGACTGTAGACACCTATTTTGGATCCGTATGAACTTTCACAGTGAGGACATCGGTTTCGAGATGGAAGGCAGTCCTGACAGGAGTTAGCTTGACACGCCTTCTTCTTCTTCTTCTTCTTCTTCTTCTTCTTCTTCTTCTTCTTCTTCTTCTTCTTCTTCTTCTTCTTCTTCTTTTTCTTCTTCTTCTTCTTCTTCTTCTTCTTCTTCATATGTTTCTCCCTTTCGCCCTCCATTCGTGCCTCTTCAAATTCCACATTACTGTTGGTCAAGGGCCATAGCTTCCCAGTTCTATGCCACAGTCTTTAAGGCTGGCTTTAAGTCCACCTTTCAATCTCTTTTCTTGTCCACCAACATTACGTTTTCTGTTCTTGAGTTGGGAGTATAGCAACTGCTTTGGGAGGTGGTAATTTCGGACAATGTGGCCAGCCCAGCAAAGTTGATGCCATAGGAACAATGCTGGTGGTCTCTGCTTCTTCCAGAATGCTGGTATTTGTCCACCTGTCTTCCCAAGAGATTTGCAGAATTTTTCAGAGGCAACGCTAATGGAATCGTTCCAAGAGTTGAATGTGACATCTGTAGGCAGACCACGTTTTGCAGGTGTAAAACAAGGTTGGGAGGACAATAGCTTTCTAAACAAGCACCTTAGTATCCCTGTGGATGTCCAGATCCTCAAACACTCTGCTTCATTCGAGAAAATGCTACACTCACAGAGCTCAGGTGGTGTTGTATTTTGGTGTCGAAATTGACTTTTGTGGAGGTGGTTGCCAAGGTAGTGGAAATGGTCAACATTTTCTAACATTACACCATCAAGCTGTATTTCCAGCACAGAATCATAGAATCATAGAATAGTAGAGTTGGAAGAGACCTCATGGGCCATCCAGTCCAACCCCCTGCCAAGAAGCAGGAAATCGCATTCATAG